>NC_035448.2:191225156-191552092 GCF_002127325.2 Helianthus annuus
GTGTTACAATTATGGATGCATACATAGTTATGAAATTCAGTGCATAGAAATCACAGCAAGTTTTGTCATGTATTACGATCTATAGTGATAAGAATAACGAAACGGGAACAATTTAAAAAGGGGCAAGGTGGGTACGCCGCTAGTACTTCCTATATATAAGTGTTCCTTATTACATTGCGAACGTAGCGTTATTTAAGTTACTAGAAGTCCTGGACCTTAACCAATGTTATGTCACTCTCCAACTCTAATTTTGAGCACACACAAGTTTCCTATGATAAGTCTTCATAAGAAACGTTCTTATGTCCGTAGTTCGAAACTCCATGTTTTGTTACAACAAGGACTTCACTTTGACAGTTGACAATTTCGCTAAGAATCCAAACATGGCCCAGAGTTTTACTTAGGGTTCAAGGGATTCCTTCGAAAGCGAAACCATCACAGTTTTCTTCATAAATTTCCTCTAAAATTAAATTTCGGGACGAAATTTCCTAAAGTAGGGGAGACTGTGACACCTGTGTCACTTCAACCATCATACAAATACCAAACCAATGAAATATTGTATTTCATACTTGGGATTTGTATAAATATGTGTATCATTTGGACATATCAATTCTTGTTCGATTTCGAGCTTTAAATCGCTTTCTAGAAGGTTATACGCGAACTGATGCGTAAATATAACCATTTTAATGCAACAAACACTCCGGAACAGTGACATAGGCTTAACATACCTTAAATAACCTTTACATAACTTAGAAATAAGTTTTGGATGGTTTGGTGTGTTGAAATCAAGTTTATTCGATCGCAGGGACTATTTGTGTCAAACTATGAAAGTATGCCGATTCGTGTGGTAACAAACATTCCAGAACTTGATCATAAGTTAAACATACCATAAATATCCTTTACATAGCTTAGAAATAAGCTTTGAGGTGTTCGGTATGCTAAAATAAACTTTTTGGTCATTCAGGGACTAAAAGCGTCAAAAAGTGCATAAGTTTGCATTTTCGCGCATATCTTACGTCCTGAATACATCCGGACATCCAAAAATTTATGTAATCATTGAAATATTTTATTTTAGTGATTGTCATGATAAAATTCCATTCGTCGCTTAATTTGGATCGTTTTTGCGTTCGTTATGACTTCCGTCGTAATTAACCGAACAACACAACCATACGACCAAACAAACCGAAATCCGAGATATTTTTGAACATATTTTGAGTTCCCTATACTTTAAATTTATTTTAGAGCCTTGAAATGGGGTTAACGGGGCTTAAAAGTGCCAAAAATCAAGTTTTACAAGTGCAGGGACCATTTTTGAAATTTCTGGCAGATACATTGAACTTGGTCCATTTTTGAGGTTTTGATGGTTTTAACCCAAGGTTTTGCACTCTATGGGCTGGAATTTGATTGTTTTAAGTATTCCCATGGTTTTGAAAACCATGTGCCCACTTGTAAGGTCAAGATCAAAGCACGATTTGCGAGAAACGATCCTAACGGTTCTCCGAAATCTATATATACCCCTTCCATTTCATTTGCAAACTCACCTTTGATCTGATTTTGTTCTCTAAGTTGAAGTTATACACTTCATACCTGAGAATAATTAGATCAAACCTCCATTTCTTGGACCCGTTGTAAGTATTCTTTCGTTCTTTTATGCGTTTTTAAGCGTAAAAGTCAAACAATGTTTGACTTTCTGCTTTGACCAGTCTATGGTCAACACGAAGTTCGTTTGAACTTCGTAACGTGAGCGTAATCACGATGGTAATAGTCTCTTGTGACTATACCTACTGATTACCACGTTATTTAGGAGTAGTGACGAGTCATAGTTTCGGTCAAAATGCGTATTTTGCAACCAAACTATTCTTGGGTATCAAGACCCTTTGTCTTGATATCAAACTTGTTTTCAAACTTTGTTAAACATGTTTTAACATGTTTAACTCGTCACTTTTAGATTAGTTCTTATATATAGTCGTAAGATAAGCGGTCTAAACAACCGCTTAGACTTTCAAACCCGACCCGTTTGGTCAATCAGTAGGATTCGACCAAACATATTTTGTGACCATAGTTGTATAGGGAATAACCTTCCAAGGTTATACCTTATGGTCACTTCATTTAAGTAGTTGTATGATAGGTAGTTTATATGCCTTAGGTAATTGACCAAAGTGCCCTTTTTACGCATAAATTCATTTTAAGCATATGTAACATAATTTTTGACATCTAAACTGATTAGGCAACATTATTAGACATGTTAAGGCATATATTACTTGTCATAGGACTAGTTAGGCGGTCCGAACGCGTTTTACACGAACGACGCGTTAAAGTAGCGTAAGCTACCTAAACGGGTCGTAATGAGTTGTAAGCACTTAGGTTAGGTTTCGATTTAGTATGTAGGCTTTGTAAACCATATTACATGAGTTCCCATACTCATTTGGTTTATGAAACCTCATTCTATCCAATCTTCCGATTTAGGTCCGGTTTATTTACTTAGTTACCTATATTAGGTGCCATTTGATTCCGTGATCCCTCTAGCGTTGCTTGGTTGTTATTCAAGACTTCTAAGCATTCTCAAGTGAGTACATAGTCCCCTCTTTTACTGTTTTCAATGTTTTGGGGTGAAGCATGTGTACCTATTTGTTATGTTCATGATTTCAAAGTATAATTGATTATACATATTAGTACTTATCTTTTGACAAACTGAATGATTATTAATGGTTTAAACACTGATTTTTCAAAGATTATAAAATTAATTGTTGAATTGTACTTATTTTATGTTCACCAGACCGATTGGTAGTATGATATAGCGCTATAGGATTTGACACCCCAATCCTGTTGTCATGGAATGTCAGAAACCGATATTTTATCCAAATAGAGATTGCCTTTGTGGTATTTCTATAGTCTCCTAGGTGTATTTTGATGCACTAAGGTTTGGTTGAATTCTTAAATCACATTTTTATTGTATATTTTGTTATACTCCCAAAAGTATAGTTTGATATACTCTCATGTGTGATATTGTACAAAACAACATATATTTTGTTAATTACTAAAACATAGTTTGATATGTTATTTATTAAACCAAAGCATAGTTTAATATGTTATTTATAAAACCAAAGTATACTTATGATATACTACCGAAAACGATTATTTTGACGACTAAAGTATATTTAATATACTATCTGTTTAACCATTTTGGAACCGAAATATATTTTGATATATTACTTATTCGACTTTCTTAAAACCAAAGTATATTTTCATGTATACTACAAACCTTTTTTGTAAAATATTGTTATACAAACTCATTTTACTTAATTATTTATTTATACATCTTTCTTTTATATCATCTGTTTTCTTATCACTTGTTATATGATTTATAAAAGAAAACATTTTTAAAGTTCATGACTATTTTGTTAAAACATTCTTTTAAACTTACAAGTCATGAATCCTATTTTCAATAAAACCTATGTAACTCACAGGCATTTTTATGCTGACGTACCTATTTTTACACATGTTTCAGGTGCTGCTATGTGATGATTGTTGATACACGCTATACATAGGATAGACTGTGCCTTAGCGACTTTAAAATTTGAAAGACAATATTTGTATTCATTTAATTTGTAATAAAACAATGAGTTCAATAATTCAATAAAACGAAATTATTTAATCCATGGTTGTGAAAAATGATTCAGTTACAATACTCCCCGACATTTCCGCCACGTTTTGTTGTTTTACGTGGTCGGGGTGTGACAGATATCTTGTATAACTTTAGTTTGAACCAGAAACTGATGTCAACTTTATTTGACACACTTATATATCAGTAATAAAGCTTTTTGTCCTCTCACATTTTCAAAAATCTCGTTTTTATAACATAAGGGCATAATAGTCAACTTTTAAGCATATAACGGAAACATGCAAATGAACCATGATTTCTAAGGGACCATGTACTATAACCTCAGAGGGTTATATTATCATATAATATGGTCACAAAGGAACCCTAAGGCATGAAGAAACTATGCTAAATCGGGTCAGAACTGAAAGTCAAAGCAAAAGTCAACTTTTGCGACTTTTGGTTGTGAACCGAGCCTAAACTCAGAATTGTCGGGTTGAACATGTCTAAACATGTTCTTATAATGTTTACCAAGTTATTTAAGTGTCAAAACATGTTCCATAACTTCTACATTATCAGTTTTAATTATATATTGAAAAACTGACTATTTTGACTTTTTTACTAGTTGCATTGACCCGACAATTTACTGAGATAACGTGATAATTAGAAGGTGCCTTTTTGAGGGATTATCACCTAGCCACTTTCAAATCGAATAATGGCTGGACCGTTAGTGATTAATCACAAAGTCAAAGTATAATTACTATATCTTTGACTTTCGGTCATTACACTAATGAAAAATTAACTACAGAGGCTAAGAACACTTACAAAGGTCCTTAGCATGAAAATTTTCACTAAGAGAGCTTCCTCCCAAGTTAGGATGCTCTAGAGAAGAGAGGTAAGTGAAAAATTGAGAGTACAAGTTTAGAAAGCTCCAAGTGAGCTCTATATATAGTGAAGGAGGGTGAACTAGGATCAATGCAAGTGTCCTCAGGTGAAATCTGATGCAAACATGTGTCCTAGTGGTTTCCCAAAACCGTATGCATGCTACTGTTTCGAGAAAAGGGGTGTAGAAGATGACAACCTGCAGCTGTCCATTTTACTGTCCAGATACATGCTTTACGGACCGTAAGCCTAAGTCTTTACGGTCCGTAACCGCTTTTCAGTTTGTATCGCCCAGTTACATTTCTTACGGACAGTAAGCTGGACCCTTTACGGTCCGTAAGCTTTGACTAGAAGACAAAAATTTTGAAACTTTTACATTTGACCATGCAACTTTTATCATATATTGACAGTCATTTTCAGGAGCATGCAATACATATAATGACGTTCTGACTTCGGTAAAGAGTCATTAAGAGGCAAGGATTTGCATGATGACTTTTATATTCTTTCAAAGAAATTTTTATCATCCGACTAGGATTCATGACACGTGTCTTTGCTTTAATGGACATGATTTTGCGAGGTGTGACATCCTC
The DNA here is from genome assembly GCF_002127325.2 of Helianthus annuus. Lineage (NCBI taxonomy): Eukaryota > Viridiplantae > Streptophyta > Magnoliopsida > Asterales > Asteraceae > Helianthus > Helianthus annuus. The sequence goes on from NC_035448.2 coordinate 191,230,224, forward strand.
ACCCCCTTAAAAGAAATCTCTACCTCGAGATTTACTGAAATAAATGAGGGTATTTTTGTTTCATCGTGGATTCGACTTCCCACGTATATTCTGGGCCTCTGCGGGCATCCCATTTCACTTTTACAATTGGCACATTCTTCCTTCGAAGCCTTTTAACCTGTCGATCCTCGATTGACAAAGGTTTTTCAACAAACTTCAAGCTTTCGTCAATCTGCACGTCCTTATGAGACATTGCTAGCGATTCATCGACTAGACATTTCTTTAAATTGCATATGTGGAATACATTATGAATTCCACTAAGTTCTTCAGGTAGATCTAGCTTGTAGCCCACGCTCCCGACACATTAGATGATCTTGAATGGTCCAATATATCTTGGGCTTAGCTTACCCTTTTACCAAACCTCATTACTCCTTTCCAAGGCGACACTTTGAGTAATACCTTATCACCTACCTCGAATTTTAGAGGTTTGCGCCTCCTATCTGGGTAGCTCTTCTGCCTATCCATGGCAGCTTTCAGACGATCACGGATCTGAACAATCTTGTCCGTCGTCTCAAGGACTATATCAGGTCCTGATAGTTGGGTTTCTCCAACTTTCGCCCAACAAACTGGCGTTCTACACTTCCTTCCATATAAGGCCTCGAAAGGCATGGCTTGGATGCTCTGATGATAACTATTATTGTATGAAAATTCAATCAAAGGAAGATGGTCATCCCAACTTCCACCCAAGTCAATAACACAAGCCCTCAGCATGTCCTCAAGCGTTTGAATCGTACGTTCGCTTTGCCCATCCGTCTGAGGATGAAAAGCAATACTGAAATTTAAACAAGTGCCTAGAGATTGCTGAAAGCTTTTCTAGAAATGAGATGTGTATCTAGTATCCCTATCAGAGAAAATAGATACTGGCACTCCCTGGAGAGATACTATCTTATCCACATAAAGCTGGGCTAGCTTATCGGAGCTGTGCGTTTCTTTAATGGGTAAGAAGTGAGCTGACTTAGTCAGCCTGTCGACTATAACCCATATCGTATCGTTCCCATGTTTCATCCTTGGTAACTTAGTAATGAAATCCATAGTTACCATTTCCCACTTCCAAGTGGGAAGTTCAGGCTGTTGCAGTAAACCTGCCGGCTTTTGATGCTCGGCTTTAACTTGTGCGCATGTCATACGTTTAGCTACATAAGTGGCTATAGACTTCTTCAAACCTATCCACCAGTAGTTTGTCTTCAGATCCTGATACATCTTATCACTGCCCGAATGTACCGAATATTTAGAACTATGAGCTTCTTGGAGGATCACATCTCTAAGTCCTCCGTGAATTGGTACCCAGATTCGACCATTTAATCTAAGGATTCCATCCTTGCCAACAGATAATTGATCAGCAGTTACGCCTAACTTCTCATTCGGAAAGTTATTTTCCAATATAGCTTCCTTCTGAGCAGCTAACAGTCTTTCATTCAAGCTGTTCTTTAGTTCAATGCTTTTAGCGTTGATCCTAATAGGTTTAACCCTTTCTTTCTTGCTTAGCGCGTCAGCGACCACATTCGCTTTGCCCGGGTGATAGCGGATTTCACAATCATAATCGTTCAATGTTTCCATCCAACGACGTTGCCTCATATTAAGATCTTTCTGATTAAACAAATGTTGAAGGCTTTTATGATCTGAATAGATTACACACTTGGTTCCATATAGGTAATGCCTCCAAAGCTTGAGTGCAAATACAACGGCACCCAATTCTAAATTATGGGTGGTGTAATTCTTTTCGTGCACCTTCACTTGACGTGAAGCATAGGCAATGACCTTGCCTCTCTGCATAAGCACACAACCTATACCAGTGTGCGATGCGTCGCAGTAAATAACAAACTCTTCTATTCCTTCTGGCAATGTTAACACATGAGCATTGCTTAATTTTTGCTTAATAATCTCAAAAGATTCTTGTTTCTTGGGACCCCAATCAAACTTAATATTCTTGCGAGTCAACGAAGTTAAAGGTGCAGCAATTCTCGAAAAAATTTCGATAAAACGCCTGTAGTAACCTGCCAAACCTAAGAAGCTGCGAATTTTTGTGGGCGTCTTAGGTGCTTGCCAATTCATAATCGCTTCTATCTTAGCGGGATCCACCTGGATACCACGCTCACTTACCAAGTGTCCAAGAAATTGGACTTCTCGAAGCCAGAACTCACATTTAGAGAACTTTGCGTAGAGCTTCTCTCGTTGCAGAAGTTGAAGAATACATCGGAGGTGTTCCTTATGATCAGCTTGGTTCTTAGAGTAAATGAGTATATCATCAATAAAACTATGACAAACTTGTCCAGATACGGTTTGGAGACACGATTCATGAGATCCATGAATGTTGCAGGTGCATTAGTGAGCCCAAAAGGCATCACTAGGAACTCGTAGTGGCCATATCGCGTTCTGAATGCGGTCTTGTGTACATCTTCAGTTCTGATCTTCAGCTGATGATACCCCGACCTCAGATAGATCTTTAAGAAGTAACTTGCCCCTTGCAGTTGATCGAAAAGATCGTCGATCCTGGGCAATGGATATCGATTCTTGATTGTAACTTTGTTCAGCTCACGATAATCAATGCACAGACGCATTGAGCCATCTTTCTTTTTCACAAATAGAATTGGTGCTCCCTAAGGAGACGAGCTAGGTTGAATAAAACCTTTCTTAATAGATCATCCAACTGCGTTCTTAATTCCTTCATTTCAGTTGGTGCCAAACGATAAGGAGCTCAGGCGACTGGTGCTGCTCCTGGAATGATATCAATTCTGAATTCCACTTGTCTTTCTAGAGGTAAACCAGGTAATTCTTTGGGAAAAATGTCTGAATATTCAGAAATAATAGGAATATCTTCAATTTTGGGCTTTGGCACATCTACTGTCACATGTGCCATGTAAATGACATATCCTTTCTTCAAACACTTTGATGCCTTAAGCATAGATACTTGTTCACGTAATCCATACTGCCTATCCCCATGAATAATAAGTGATTCACCATAAGGGGTCTTGATAACAACTTGCTTTTTATCACATGCAATTTGGGCCTGGTTAAGGGATAACTAATCCATGCCTATAACTATGTCAAAACCTGCCAATTTCATTGGTAACAAGGACAACGGAAAAGAGTGGTTCCTAATGGATATAAAACATCCATCTAGAATCGTTGAGGCAGTTTCTAAGGTACCATTGTAGGTCCCGTAACCCATGCGGATCGTAACAGAATCGCCGATCTAACCTAGAGTGCGAAATCCCCTAGATCAGATTTCACAGAAAATGAGTAGGAACAGAAATCTCTATAAACCCGATCTTTATTGATTATCTTCAAACGATTACAATCAATCAAGATCTCTAATTCGTCCAAGCCTTTATCTATCACGAATTATCTCAAAAGTGATTAAGGTGATTAGATGATTAACCTAAACCCTAATGCTAAGCTTTATTTATATAGGACAAGCTTTGCATATGGGCTAGGTCATGGGCAAGGCCCATTTCGCCTACCATCCCCCATATGTGGGTTTGGTTTGGCCCAATCACGCTTAATTAACTATTACAAAGCTAAACCTGCTAACTGTTTATCGTTTTACTAATTACAAGATATCCAAAGACCAAATCTAAGCTGTTGTCACAAATATGCACCAACAAACTCCCCCTTGACAATAGCTCACAAAGGTGACTTCAGTCTTCAGAATCTCACAGTCTTTTGGTCTTTGGATAGCTTTAGCTTTAACAGCTTCTGTCAGCAACAGAGTTCCCCCTAAGCTGATGCATCCAATCATCAAATCTTCAAAACGTTAGCACTTGAGTAAACTCCAGTTCAACATTTGTATAGCCATCTTCAAGCTCGTCAACCTATGTTTGCAATGTAGAAAGGAGGTTCTACCATGCATCCAATCAAACTCTCATCTTCACAGCAACTTCTCAGCAGCATACTCCTTCAATCTGTATACTATAAAACAAACATCTCGAGAAAACATAAGAATTTTTTGACAAGGTTAAACAAATTATTATTATTCAAGAGATAGTTAAACGGTAGCACAGATTAAGCAATTTTCCATTCAGCACCAACATGCATAAATATTAAACAAACACCATATAACCTGCATGATTTAAAATTGTGAACCCACTTTCTAACACTGTCTCCCCCCATCAGTAACAACTCCTCCAAAAATAACAGTTTTCCGTACGTTAAGAATTTTAACAGAAAAAGACACTATTTTTATATTTTCTGAAAGCAAATAAATAACAAAAAGCAATAAACACTCTATTTTTGTGAGAATCACCGGTAAGAAGATCATATCAGCACAATCAAACTGTTTCACACTATTAGATAATTCTTTTATGTAATTTTTGTGAAAAGCAGTTCAAGACGATTACCAGTATGTTTGTCCACCTAAACAAAATGTATGAACATTTCAAGTACCATTACCATATGATACGTTAAGGTAATATTATTACTGATATACTAGTGTGTCCCGCTTCAGGATGTACCCCCGTGATCAAGGTATGCACAAAGATTCATCAAAGTAGGTGAGTATACTGAATTCATCCGTTTTGCTTTTCAACGTTTAGATAATTGGTGATCAGGTCAGTACTTCCGTACAGCAAATAGACCAATATAACTAACGAGGGCTAAGACAAATACCATTTTTGGTACGATTTATGCATTTTGCAGATTTTGAATGACGCTCTAGGAGAGCTTCTTCATTTATGGGTTTTGGCATTATTAGCTCTTTTAAGATATCCTGGTTGTGGTTGTGCCTAGGTCAGCATGTATCTGGATGCAGTAGAATGACAACCCTGATATCCCCGAATGAAATAACAGTATAAAGACCCAAAACCTCAGATTTTGGCAATCTATCAACGCAAGATTTAAGGTCATTAAACCATACACCACTGATATGTTCCCCACTCATACTCAGTTCGTTTAGGTTTATATAACATTGGTAAGTTGATTATTTCATGCTTTTTGCCTACTAGTACATCATATGATGAAGCTGCTATCACACTTAAGCAATTTTAATTCAGTTTGAGTGTGACAGTCTAACTTGCTGATGTACTATCGTTTCTTCTTTTTCACACAGTGATAACTCATTTTTGATTTTCTATTTTTTTATGTTTTTGATTTTTCAATGTTTTTGTATTTTTGATTTTTAAGAAAGCAGTAATCTATTTACAAAATTCTTATGAAAAACCAGTTATTCAGGATTCCTCATCCCGTTGAGTTCGACTAAGTGTTCAAAGCGAGCTCTATCAAAAGCTTTAGTGTAAAGATCAGCAAGGTTATCTAGTGTGTCGACTCGGTGTAGTTCAATTAGTCTCTTTTCAGCACAATCCCGTATAAAGTGATGACGTATGTCAACATGTTTAGTTCTACTGTGCTTTACGGGATTGTTTGTGATTGATATAGTGGCATTATTATCTATCATAATAGGAGTACGAGTGAAATCCAAACCGTAATCGCGCATCTGGTGTTAAATCCAGAGAACCTGAGAGCAGCAGCTTCCCGCAACAATATATTCAGCTTCACACGTAGAGGTAGACACACAAGATTGCTTCTTGCATTGCCAAGACACAATCCTGCCTCCTAAGAACTGACAACCACCTGTTGTAGACTTTCTGTTCGACTTGCATCCTCCAAAGTCTGAATCAGTATAAGCAACGAACCTCAAATCACTATCGGCTAGATACCACAACCCAAGTTTAGGTTTCCCCTTCAAACAACGAAGAATACACTTCACTGCTTTCATATGTGACTCTTTCGAATTAGCCTGATATCTGGCACACAAGCATACGACAAACATGATGTCAGGTATTGAAGCAGTCAAGTACATTAGAGAACCAATCATCGCCATGTATTGAGTTGGATCAACATCTTCAGTACTTTCATGATCTGTGTCACACCCCCAAATTCCACCATGTGGAGTATCACCGCTTGGAGGCATGACATGACCATGATCGAGCTACCAATCATATTGAACAACGTATTTAAGTAATAAGACCATCCACAATACAATTGGTGACCAAAAGGAAGTTAACCAAGTTCAATTTAAACAGCGGAAGCATAAGGTGTTAAACCAAAACATAAGTTCGTAGTCCATAAGTTTAATGACCCAAAACATAAGTTTCATAAGATCATAAAGTTTATTTATTAAGTACGGGACATAACAGTTCGCATCCCACAACGACCACCTCCATGTGCAAGCCCCATAGCATCTAGCGACCTGCAAAGCATGTAACAATGAGTCAACAACAAAGTTGAGTGAGTTCACGGTTGGTTGTCTATTTTAGAGTTGTTTCCAAAAACGTAGTTTAATCTCATTCAGCTATCCAGCCGTGGGGGTTACCCCATAGTTCGAAAACGTTTATTAGTTAACCATCCCATGTCCACCTTCCCTGGCTATCCAGCCCGGCACTCTGGCCGTGGGGGCTACCCCATTATTTAAACTACCGGACTCGTTTATCATATCGACTACTAACGAAATTTACTTGTGCCCTAGCGTCGGTGTCTATCATCACCGACGTGCCATAGTCCATTAGTACACACCCATCCGACTGGCACGATGTGAGGTTTGTTAAACCTAATAGCGCTATTAACTAATGACCCGCTCGCCATATCCTCGGCGATTAAGTCGATACAAAAGGGAAGGACTTCGCTGATAGAGTTCTAGTCCAGTAAGTCTAAGTACGTCCCAAGGACGAGGAATTCATATTCCTGAACGCGTCCCAAAGGACGAGGAAACCCTATTCCTGAACCCATTCCCATTCCCACCGGGAATTTACCATGCTTTGTAGAAAAGTGTGAACTCACCTCGGTTTGCTCGGTTAGGCTCTCAAAAATAGCTAACAGTAAAGGTCGGTCAATCACGTCCTAATATGATTACCAGTTAGTCATTTAGTGGTTTCAAATAGAGCACAAAGTTCCTACACGTATCTACTACATAACATGCATTCAGTTTAATAGTTCACGCTCATATAAACATTCCACCTATAGCTACTCAAGAACAAGCATACGATATTGTACATATTACTTTCATTGACATATAACATGTTAGATCATCCTCAGATAACATACTCGACATTTAGACACGCAATTTACTACTTATGTCATTTCAGCTTTAATATCCAAAACTGGGCTGTTTTCGGGCATTTTAATAAAATAGTTATCTTACTCCAAAAATTCCCAACTTTTTACAGAAGGTGCTAAACTATCCATAAACTGTGTAAAACCCTCGGGACCCAATCCATTACCAATATTTTATAGAAAATCATTTACCGGACTGCAATCAGATTCATTACTTTCTGACTGCAGTCCACGGAATAATTTGTTAAAAATTCATCGTAAGTCCGATTGACGAAATTCCAGTGGGTGAATTACAAAACATCACTGTCCATCTACATTACAAATTTCATGACCTAATTCTACACAGATTTCAAGTTATGATGAAAAAATAACACATATTTTCTGCAGTAAAAACGCAGCTTGAGCTGCTGTCCAAAAACAGGTCTTTAAAAATAGTAAACGAAGTCCAATATTGACCTGTTAACAGCCAACTAAAGTTGGCTATAAAAGCTTGGACAGAAGCTGTTTTTCAGCTTTTAGTTTTCTAACTCGTGTTCAATTGATTCTGCTAACATGTTTAGTGATCACAACAACATCAAACATCAATATTAACAAGAAAATCATTAGATAATCAACAAGAATCAAAACAACTTCATATTAACATTACTTCATCACATTTCAACAACATTTCATCATTAGGTTAGCTCTATGTTCAAAGCTTTGTTTATGATCTTCTAGTGTTCTTAAGTTTTCATACTAATCTAAGTATTAACCACTTAAATAACATGAAAAATGAACGGATCTAAGTTCTTACCACTAGTTCAAGACTAGGGAAGTTCGAGTGAAGAAATGTGGTGGTTAATAGTGAATAGAGAAGGTCCTTCAACTTCCGAACGCACCGAGCTTCGTTGTTCACCTTCTTACACCTATGGATGCTCTTGAAAAGCTTGAACTTCAAATGAAGATGGGTGGTGTGTGGGTGAAGGGGGTCGGCCGAGATCAAGAGAGGGAAGAGAGGAGAGTAGTGTGTGTTTAAGTGTGTGTAGAAATGAGACTAGAACCCAAGGTGCATACTTATAACCCATCCATTCATTTTAACCCTTGTATAACATGCTTAGCTTTAGGGAACATGATCTAATTTTCAAATTGAAACAAATCAACATGGTGGAGCCCATGTTGGGGCCGTCCATAGGTGGGGGGGGTGTCACACCCCTTTCTGCGGCGGAAGCACGAGGTGTGATCATGAAAGGTTCTCATTGCATACGAAAGGTAAACATACTACATGCTCATGAAAATAACTTCAAATACCATAATTTGAAATCATAAGTTAGCGTTTACATCGCGATTTAACATAAAACATTGTCTTAAAAGGTTTACACTTTATTTAAAGACAAACATAAGCGACATCCACGAGCATAAGTAAGACCACGCGCACATCCATCCTAGTTACCTGAAATACATGTGAGTGTTGGAAAAACGTCAACATAAATGTTGGTGTGAATTCATGCCGTTTTGTATTTTCACGTTTGTATACTTTATATGAAAACATAGTTTGTGAATAAATCGAGTTTTCATAAATCCAGTTTCATGTGTACACCACGTACTCATGTATGATTCAAATTCTTCTTGAGTACCCCACGTACTCAAGTATAATCCCCATTTTCTTGAGTACCCCACGTACTTCAAGTATAATTCCAGCTTTTCTTGAGTACCCCACGTACTCAAACATTCATCAAGTTTTAGTATGGTATGAAATTTTATGTAAATAAAGTATTCCTATAAGTATCAGGATTGTTAATGGGTTGCAAAGCCATTAACATGTGACACGACATAGGAAGTCACCAAACCTTAGGCATTTAATTGGTATATTCTGAGACACAAAAGCACTACTCGATACTCGCCCTCACCGAGAGTGTGGCTGCCCGGCACCCGTTAGATCTAACCTTTTGTTCTGCGGTCTAGGTATATTGTTGATTAATGGTGCTTCTGTACCCTATTCGTGACACGATTTCTCGCATCATTTTTCATAGCGCATCCTACTTGGTTCTCGTTTCTCACCAAGCGCGCTTCCCGCATTCTTATATCACATACACTTGGTACTCGTTTCTCACCAAGTGTGTTTCTTGTATTCTTATATCGCTACACACTTGGTACTCGTTCTCACCAAGTGTGCTTTTTATTATCATACCATTTGTTAAACATAAAAATATTTGTAACATGTATTTCACCCCCGAAGTTATAAAACTGAAAACAGTTAAGAGAAAAGGGGGAGCATGAACTCACAACTTTGCGTTCCTGTGTGTCGTAAACTTCACCGGATTCGCTTAATTAACGTCGTAACCTATACGCGTTTTCTTAACGTTAGTCACTAGACTTGCGTCGCACAAGTACAGTCACTCTCTTTTGTGTATATATTCTTGTGTTAAAAATATTTTATATTTTTAACTAAGTATCTTACTTATATTATTTTCTCTAAAATTAATATAAGTATCTTGTGTTTTGCACTTTGCACCCGAATTATGTATCTTGTATGTTGTATGTGCATTTTTATGTTTATACTCCTCGTGAGTATTTAGTGTATTTTTTAGTCTTAATACGCTAGCACGTATAACACATACTATATACACTTAGCACAAAAGTTGGTGATAAATAATATATATTTTTCTTTCAAAAATACATACTTATGTCCATTTTTATTCTTGAAGAAATCCTCATTTCTTATCACCAAAAATTAGGGAAACCTTGGTAATACTCTTAAATACATTTTTAGGGAATAAGTTTCTCAAAAACTTATATTTTTCTAAGTGTCAAAATTTATAAAAAATTTTTACAAAGTTTCCCCTAAAAATGGAGGTTTCCCATGTTTTCAAAACATGTGTTTATTTTCTTTTAAATCGTCAACAATCATCAACAACAATTATCAACAATAATCATCAACAACAATCACTAATTTTCCCCATTTCATGAACTTGAATGTTTACAAAAATGTGTAGTAATTTACTAGCACATTTAGTAAGTCTTGTTATCTTTACAAATAAGTTTAATTTCTTAAAAACTTTATTTTTAAAGGATATGAAGTTCCACAACTTCTAGTTGGTTTTTACGAAAATTATTTCTTTGTTAAAACTTTTGTTACACAAGTGTCCACACACTTGTTTGTTCACAAAAATCACTTTTGTTTGTGTAAGATCCGGTTTAGAACATGTGATTTCTTTTGACGCTTGGTCTTTTGAAGATACCACTTCTAGATACATAGATCGGCTAGTTTTAAACACTATTTCACAAGTAAAACGCTTTTACACAAGTTCATGATTCGTGTGTGGTAGAGTTTCACCCTTTAACCCTTGTTTCATTCAAAACAACCTTATGTCATGATTCATGATCATGACCAAACCGGGTTAAATGATGATCCGAGCTACCACAACATAGATCGGGTCTAAATAATCACACCATTCAATTACTACATCATTTACACAACATATGAGCTTTTCACCATCTTTACTTGCATTTTTAGTAGACTTTAATGCACCAACTTGTAAGATTTCGAGTTTTAACCGTTACATATCATATTAACCACTCTAAATTAGTTCGAGAAGGTGATTTAAGTAACATACCACTAGCTCGGGGCTAGGGAAGAATCTAGACGCAAATAGGGTGGATAAAAGCAAGAGAATGAGGTCCTTCGCTTTCCGTTTGCACCAAGCCTCCTTATACGGGATCCTTGATACTTGTATGGACTTGGAATGTGGTGATCAAAACCGAAAAATTGATGGATTGAGAGGGGTGTTTGGCCGTAGCTTTTCTAGAAAGAGAGAGTGTGCTTGTGTGATGTTGTGAAGTGTGAATGTTCATATGTGCAAGACTTGTTACTTATAGGCAAAAATTAAGGTTATGGTCCAAAGGACCTTATGTTCTCTAGATATGGGGCCGAGGTTAATAAAATAATGACAATGGTACAAGTTATGGTCACAATGTGACCGAAATCGGCCAAGGGGGGGGGGTCTAGTTCCATTCCAACCATTTAGTTAGTTTATTAGTTAGGTTAAGTAAGTTAGTTAAGTGCTTAACCCGGTTAATTGTGTATCATGTTTTATGGCGGGTGTTAGGGTATTCGGGGACCCTAACTGGCTCAGAAAAAGACAAATAATGTTTATGGCAATATTTTCATATTCCGGGTAAAGTCCGGTTGTTCGGTTAGACACCGTTTCGTTAAAGTGCTAAATTACGCTTTTTAGTGTCTTTTGAGTACCTTTCTTGTACCCCTTTCAATTCCCAACACTTAGGGAAATATTCTGCATAATAAAACGACATTTTCGCATAATATTTCAGTGCCAAAATGCTGAATTATTGCTGAATTATATAAATTCTGCACTTAAAGTGCGTTTCGGGTGCTTTTTAGTGCTTATTTTTGCTTTCATATAGTATATATATTAAACCCTTGTATGTACTCTTGGGTTTTAATGTATTTTTGTTATTGGACCTACACCTAGGCTCCAATTTTATTGTCTGACTGCTTTCTGCAGTTCCGTTGACACAGTGTGTCTTACCGGTGAGTTTACTAATATTTCTGACGCAACGCTCTCGTTTTTGCATAAAGCAATATTTTGTAGTATACAACGTGCATGAATTCGCTTGCTTAGCATCTAATCAGTCAATGCTAACATTTAAGCACATAATTGCAGTCATTAAATAATAATCAAAGTGTATGGAAGTTACCGGTTTTGTGCCAGTTGTCACAGTCTCCCCCCGTTAAAAGAATTTCGTCCCGAAATTCAGGATGAACTAACCCTCGCAGGAGTCTTCTTGAATAGGTGGGGATACTTTTCCCTGAACTGGTCTTCGCGTTCCCATGTGTACTCGGGTCCGTGCTTAGAGTTCCAACGTACTTTGACAAGTTTCACACTGCTCCTCCTGGTCTAGTTGACTTTCCAGTTGGTAACCTCAACGGGTTGTTCTGTAAATCGGAGGGCCTCATCAATATGCACTTCATCCATCGGGATGATCACGTTATCTTGTGTTGGACTCTTTTTCAGGTTGGATACATGAAACGTATCATGTACTCCATTAAGTTCTTCCGGTAACTCCAGCTTGTATGCCATGGTACCAATTCTTTTCAATATCCTGAATGGTCCGATGTATCGTGGATTCAGCTTTCCACGCTTTCCAAATCTGACTACGCCCTTCCAAGGTGAGACTTTTAACAACACTTTGTCTCCCACCTCGAATTCTACTGATTTTCTTTTCGGATCAGCGTAGCTCTTTTGTCGATCTCGAGCCGCCTTAATGCGCTCTCGGATCTGCGCAATCTTGTCGGTTGTCTCTTGTACTAGTTCAGGACCAACCATACGCTTGTCACCGGCGTCTGCCCAACATAGGGGCGATCGGCACTTGCGGCCATACAGAGCTTCGAACGGCGCGGCCTTTATGCTTGTATGATAACTGTTATTGTAGGAAAAATCAACCAAGGGTAGGTGAGTATCCCAGCTGCCGCCTAGATCCATGACACATGCGCGAAGCATATCTTCCAATGTTTGTATGGTTCGTTCGCTCTGGCCGTCTGTTTGAGGATGGAATGCCGTGCTTAGATCTAGCTGAGACCCAAAGGCTTCCTGAAATGATTGCCAGATCCTTGAGACAAAGCGTCCATCTCTGTCTGAAATAATGGAGATTGGCACTCCATGACGCGTGACAATTTCTTTTAGGTATATTTCAGCAAGCTTTCCAGTGATATCCTTCTCTCGGATTGGTAGGAAATGCGCAGACTTCGTCAATCGATCAACTATTACCCATATCATATCGTGCCCTCTTGGGGTCCTGGGTAACTTTGTTATGAAGTCCATCGAGATTTGCTCCCACTTCCACATGGGAATCTCTGGTTGTTGTAGTAGGCCAGACGGTTTCTGATATTCAGCCTTAACCTTAGCACAGGTTAGGCATTTACCAACATAAACAGCAACGTCACTCTTGAGTCTCGGCCACCAATAGTATTCTTTTAAGTCTTGATACATCTTGTTCGATCCTGGATGGATCGAGTATCTTGACTTGTGCGCTTCATCAAGGATGACTTCTCGTAGGCCACCATAGAGCGGAACCCAAATACGCTTTTTAAAGTATAAGGCTCCCTCTTCATTTGGCGCCATGTACTTCAATGCACCCCGGAGGTATTCAGCTTTGCGGTTTTCCACCTTAAGGGCTTCTTGTTGTGCGTCACGAATACGTGAAGTGAGGTTCGTTCCAATAGTCATTTCCAATGCTCGAACCCTTAGGGTCTTAACTCTTTCCTTTTGACTTATTGCGTCCGCTACAACGTTTGCCTTTCCAGGATGGTACTTAATCTCACAGTCATAATCATTTAGCAGCTCGACCCATCGCCGCTGGCGCATATTCAATTCCTTCTGATCAAATATGTGTTGCAGGCTTTTGTGATCTGTGAAGATTGTACACCGAGTACCATATAGATAGTGTCGCCAGATTTTCAAAGCGAATACTACTGCGCCCAGCTCCAGGTCATGAGTGGTATAGTTTCTTTCATGCACCTTCAGTTGCCTTGAAGCGTAAGCGATGACTTTTTGGCGTTGCATGAGCACGCAACCTAGTCCTTGTCGCGAAGCGTCGCAGTATACCACGAAGTCTTCCGTGCCTTCGGGTAGTGACAATATTGGTGCATCGCATAGCTTGCTTTTGAGTAGCTGAAAAGCTTCTTCTTGTTTAACACCCCAGTCATACTTCTTGTCTTTCTGCGTAAGGGCAGTTAGCGGCCGAGCTATTTTCGAGAAATTCTCGATGAATCGCCTATAGTAGCCCGCTAAGCCCAAAAATTGGCGAACCTCAGTTGGGGTTTTGGGGGCTTCCCAATTCTTTATGGCTTCAATCTTGGACGGGTCTACATGAATGCCCTTCTCATTCACCACGTGACCAAGAAATTGTACTTCGCGAATCCAGAATTCGCACTTTGAGAACTTTACATACAGTTTCTCTTTCTTCAGTAGTTCTAGGATGGTCCTGAGGTGTTGCTCATGCTCTTCGTTCGTCCGAGAGTAGATCAGGATATCGTCGATAAATACAATCACGAATTTATCGAGATATGGTTTGCATACGCGGTTCATCAGATCCATAAAGACCGCTGGTGCATTCGTCAGCCCGAATAGCATCATAAGAAATTCGTAATGTCCATAGCGTGTTCTGAATGAAGTCTTTGGTACGCTTTCTTCTTGTATCCTTAACTGATGATATCCAGATCGAAGGTCGATCTTGGAATAGTAACTTGATCCTTGCAACTGATCAAATAAGTCATCAATCCTCGGTAGTGGGTACCGATTCTTGATAGTGAGTTTGTTCAGTTCTCTGTAATCGATGCACATTCGCAGAGTTCCATCCTTCTTCTTCACGAACAATACTGGAGCTCCCCAGGGCGAGAAGCTTGGCCTTATGAATCCTTTATCCAACAACTCCTGGAGTTGTGTAGATAACTCTTGCATTTCGGATGGTGCAAGTCGATAGGGGGCCTTGGCTACAGGAGCGGCTCCTGGAACCAAGTCTATACGGAATTCGAATTGTCGTTGCGGAGGTATTCCTGGCAGGTCTTCGGGAAAAACATCCGGGAATTCCTTCACCACAGGAATATCTTCGAGTTTCGGCTCCTCAGCCTTCTTATCTACAACGTGTGCCAGGAAGGCAACACATCCTTTCCTTAAGCACTTCTGTGCCTTAATGCAACTGATGATTCGAAGAGGCGCGTCTCGCTTTTCTCCATGTACGATGAGAGTTTCCTCATTCGCTAAAGGGATGCGAATGATTTTCTCATGACAAATAACTTCAGCTTTGTCCTTGGACAACCAGTCCATTCCGACTACCACATCGAAGCTACCCAATTGAATAGGTAAGAGGTCGATGCTAAATCTTCGTTCACCAAGTTCTAGCGTGCAACCTCTAACAACTTCGCCCGATTCAACAAGTTTACCATTGGCTAGTTCTATGGAATATGGAATATCCAATCTACTAGACTCTATCCCAAGCGTACGCTTAAATTCCACAGACATGAAACTATAATCGGCACCGGTGTCAAATAATATGGATGCAAAGTGATTGTTAATGAGAAACGTACCGGTGACCACGTTAGGGTCCTCGCGTGCGTCCTTTGCTCCAATCACAAATGCTCGAGCCGGAGCATTGTCTTTCTTTGGGCAGTCTTTCATGAAATGATCATTTCTTCCACAACGGAAGCATCCTTGGTTCTGCCCCTTCCCGTTACCATTCTTGTTACCAGCACCGTTTCCATTTCGATTCTTTCCCTTACCCCAACAGTCTTCCGCTTGATGACCTAACCTACCACATTTGTCACACCTTGGAATGCGACAAGCTCCATCATGATGATACTTACATTTTTGGCACTTAGGCATGGTGCCTTGGTACCCTTTTGCTGCAGCATTTGCTTCCTTAGAGGGGTTGGTGTCACGTTTCTTGTTGGAACTCTTGCTGTTTCGAGTTGCTTGATTCAGGTTTGAATGCTTTCTTTTCTTGTCACCGGACGACTCAGCATGCGTCACGGCGTTTTCTGTCGGGTTCAGAGATAGCTTCTCCATGCGAACACAGTCTTCAATGAGGCTGACAGCTAGAGTTACAGCCTCAGTGATTGTCTGGGGTTTGGCTAAAGTCACCATGCCGTGAAATTCCGGGGCCAGACCCCAAATGTAGCGTTCAACGCGCTTAAATTCCGGGGTCACCATGTAAGGAATCACCCTGGACAAATCATGGAACCTTCGAGTATACCCAGTGATGTCAGCACCTACCATCGTCAAGTGCCAGAACTCTGTCTCCAACCTTTGGAGTTCGGCACGAGAGCAGTACTTCTCTCGCATTTTCTCCTTCAGTTCATCCCAGGTCATGCCGTACGCGGCTTCATCACCTAGCATTTGAACTTGCAAATTCCACCATGTTAGTGCTTCATCGACAAACAGTCCAGTAGCGAAAGTGACTTGCTGATCCGCGGTACACTTGCTCATGCGGATAGTGGCCTCAGTCTTCTCCGTCCAACGCACAAATGCTACTGCTCCTCCAGTGCCATCGTAGTTCATTGGTTTGCAGTCGAGGAACTGCTTGAAAGTGCAGCCTTGAGCTGCGTTTCCTCCTGACGAATCTCCATGTCCGTTACGCCTAGCATTGCTTGGCCCTCCACTGTCTTGGGTACGGTTCGCCTCTTACTGGGAGATAGCAGCAGAGATTCTCTCTTCCAGTAGAGCGTTCAGTTCTTCAGCAGTTCTTGGCAGTGGGGGAGGAGGAGGTTGATCATCATTGCGAGCATTCACAGCTCTCCTGGGTGCCATGTTCTGGCAGAACATAACACAACAGGGTTAAACATTTGCTTGATATCGTCACCCTAGACATTAGTAGCATATATTCACAGGTATATATACCACATAAGTGACATCAAACAATTATTACTCCAGCAGAGCACATAGTAGGCTTGCACTGAGGGAATCTATACGTGACGAGACTTGCTGTGATTTCTGTGCACTGAATTCCATAATTATGTATGCATCCATAATTACGTAACTCCTTGCACAGTCCGCACAGTTCGTTTCATCCTCGTATTTCTTCCTTCGGATGGGCCATTGCTTTCAGGTAAAGTCACATATACTTGTGACATCCTACTTCTAGTACATGCTAATTATCACACATAATTGCAAGTAATTTCTCAGTTAAGACAAGTGCTACTCCTGCACCCTAAGTCTCGTAGTGTCCTTTCTAGACTCATGTAAACAGTTTCAGGCAGTGGATGTCGTGGGACGTTTTATGCAATGAAAACTCTTTGAAAAATTGTTTTCGTGATAGGATCCTAGAGATTGTAGACTAGACTCGAGAAGAAATCCTAGTTCACTACAATCGCAGCTCTGATACCAATCTGTCACACCCCTTTCTGCGACGGAAGCACGAGGTGTGATCATGAAAGGTTCTCATTGCATACGAAAGGTAAACATACTACATGCTCATGAAAATAACTTCAAATACCATAATTTGAAATCATAAGTTAGCGTTTACATCGCGAGTTAACATAAAACATTGTCTTAAAAGGTTTACACTTTATTTAAAGACAAACATAAGAGACATCCACGAGCATAAGTAAGACCACGCGCACATCCATCCTAGTTACCTGAAATACATGTGAGTTTTGGAAAAACGTCAACATAATGTTGGTGTGAATTCATGCCGTTTTGTATTTTCACGTTTGTATACTTTATATGAAAACATAGTTTGTGAATAAATCGAGTTTTCATAAATCCAGTTTCATGTGTACACCACGTACTCATGTATGATTCAAATTCTTCTTGAGTACCCCACGTACTCAAGTATAATCCCCATTTTCTTGAGTACCCCACGTACTTCAAGTATAATTCCAGCTTTTCTTGAGTACCCCACGTACTCAAATATTCATCAGGTTTTAGTATGGTATGAAATTTTATGTAAATAAAGTATTCCTGTAAGTATCAGGATTGTTAATGGGTTGCAAAGCCATTAACATGTGACACGACATAGGAAGTCACCAAACCTTAGGCATTTAATTGGTATATTCTGAGACACAAAAGCACTACTCGATACTCCACCTCACCGAGAGTGTGGCTGCCCGGCACCCGTTAGATCTAACCTTTTGTTCTGCGGTCTAGGTATATTGTTGATTAATGGTGCTTCTGTACCCTATTTGTGACACGATTTCTCGCATCATTTTTCATAGCGCATCCTACATGGTTCTCGTTTCTCACCAAGCGCGCTTCCCGCATTCTTATATCACATACACTTGGTACTCGTTTCTCACCAAGTGTGTTTCTTGTATTCTTATATCGCTACACACTTGGTACTCGTTCTCACCAAGTGTGCTTTTTATTATCATACCATTTGTTAAACATAAAAATATTTGTAACATGTATTTCACCCCCGAAGTTATAAAACTGAGAACAGTTAAGAGAAAAGGGGGAGCATGAACTCACAACTTTGCGTTCCTGTGCGTCGTAAACTTCACCGGATTCGCTTAATTAACGTCGTAACCTATACGCGTTTTCTTAACGTTAGTCACTAGACTTGCGTCGCACAAGTACAGTCACTCTCTTTTGTGTATATATTCTTGTGTTAAAAATATTTTATATTTTTAACTAAGTATCTTACTTATATTATTTTCTCTAAAATTAATATAAGTATCTTGTGTTTTGCACTTTGCACCCGAATTATGTATCTTGTATGTTGTATGTGCATTTTTATGTTTATACTCCTCATGAGTATTTAGTGTATTTTTTAGTCTTAATACGCTAGCACATATAACACATACTATATACACTTAGCACAAAAGTTGGTGATAAATAATATATATTTTTCTTTCAAAAATACATACTTATGTCCATTTTTATTCTTGAAGAAACCCTCATTTCTTATCACCAAAAATTAGGGAAACCTTGGTAATACTCTTAAATACATTTTTAGGGAATAAGTTTCTCAAAAAATTATATTTTTCTAAGTGTCAAAATTTATAAAAAATTTTGACAGAGTTTCCCCTAAAAATGGAGGTTTCCCATGTTTTCAAAACATGTGTTTATTTTCTTTTAAATCGTCAACAATCATCAACAACAATTATCAACAATAATCATCAACAACAATCACTAATTTTCCCCATTTCATGAACTTGAATGTTTACAAAAATGTGTAGTAATTTACTAGCACATTTAGTAAGTCTTGTTATCTTTACAAATAAGTTTAATTTCTTAAAAACTTTATTTTTAAAGGATATGAAGTTCCACAACTTCTAGTTGGTTTTTACGAAAATTATTTCTTTGTTAAAACTTTTGTTACACAAGTGTCCACACACTTGTTTGTTCACAAAAATCACTTTTGTTTGTGTAAGATCCGGTTTAGAACATGTGATTTCTTTTGACGCTTGGTCTTTTGAAGATACCACTTCTAGATACATAGATCGGCTAGTTTTAAACACTATTTCACGAGTAAAACGCTTTTACACAAGTTCATCATTCGTGTGTGGTAGAGTTTCACCCTTTAACCCTTGTTTCATTCAAAACAACCTTATGTCATGATTCATGATCATGACCAAACCGGGTTAAATGATGATCCGAGCTACCACAACATAGATCGGGTCTAAATAATCACACCATTCAATTACTACATCATTTACACAACATATGAGCTTTTAACCATCTTTACTTAAAGTGCGTTTCGGGTGCTTTTTAGTGCTTATTTTTGTTTTCATATAGTATATATATTAAACCCTTGTATGTACTCTTGGGTTTTAATGTATTTTTGTTATTGGACCTACACCTAGGCTCCAATTTTGTTGTCTGACTGCTTTCTACAGTTCCGTTGACACAGTGTGTCTTACCGGTGAGTTTACTAATATTTCTGACGCAACGCTCTCGTTTTTGCATAAAGCAATATTTTGTAGTATACAACGTGCATGAATTCGCTTGCTTAGCATCTAATCAGTCAATGCTAACATTTAAGCACATAATTGCAGTCATTAAATAATAATCAAAGTGTACGGAAGTTACCGGTTTTGTGCCAGTTGTCACAGGGGGGGGGTATGGCTTAGGTGCTAACTAGTTTGTTACAATCTAGTTCAATTTCAAATGTAAGTTTTGTTTCTAGTTAGTTGATATTTTTATGAGATGTTATAGTGCTCAAGGAACATATCTAGCTAAGTAAAAGTGAAACAATGTGTTTAACAATATTTCTGTGTTCCGGGTAAAGTCCGGTTGTTCGGTTGGGTGTTGTTCCGTAAAAGTGCTTAATTAATCCGTAAAGTGTCTTTTATATATATTTTTGTAACACTTTTAATTCTCAACACTTAGGAAAGCACACAGGACTATTTCACTACTAGTATGTTAACAAGCACATGTAAGTATAACACAGTAATCAGAAAGCAGTTAAGTAATTCCACACAGTCATCAAGCACTTTAATTATCATTAATGGATCGTACGGAATACATGTAATTTTGAGGGTTGTCACATTGTCATCCATGTAATGTGATCTTTTTAGCAAGTTTGGATGGCATGATATGTGTTTTCTTATGTAATACTTATGATTTGGTTGTTTGGAATCCACTAACTCGTTTGTTCAAGATGCTGAGAAATTCTAATTATCGGGGATTTTACTATATGGATGATGATAGTCTTGGATTTTGTGTTGACTCTGCTGGTGATTACAAAATTGTGCACATTAAACGCACTCATTTCAGGTTGAATGTTAACATTTATTCGTTTAGTGAAGGTTCATGGTCAACTCCAAGGTTCTTAATTGATAGTCCATATGATATTGTTGTTTATAGTTGGTCTGTTGGGACGTTTTGTAGGAAAAGTTTGTATTTTGTACTGACCAAATTCTGGTGTATGGGTAACACAGCGGTTCTTCATTTGGATGGTGAGTCGAAGGTAATAGAAAATGTAGGTTACCCAGATACATTGAGTGTGGAATCTATAGGTCAGTTGGTGACTATACGAGATAAACTTCATATGTTGGTTAGTATTGGAATGTGTAGTGTAGATGTTCAATTGTGGCGTCTACAAAATAATACTTGGTCGAAAGTGGTGTCTTTTGTACCCCGTGTGTTTATGCCGTTGATGATAGGATCATCTGTACACTACATTGATGGTAATAACAAATTAATTATAGTACACGAATGGGGTGATGTTGCTCAGATAAAAGTAAGGGCAAAGAAGATGCATGGTTATTTTCCTATCATCTTTACACAAGGCATTGTAGGTGCAAGCTATATTGAAACTGTAGTTTCACCACATGTTTAGTTATGGTTTTGTATTTAGTTGTTTGTTGTTATCATTGTGTTATATACATAGTATTATGTTTGTGGTTGTTTTTGTGGTTGGTATTTTTTTGTATATGGAGAATCAATATTCGAAATTAATGTGTTATTTTAATTGTTCTATTATGTTTATAATATGTTTGGTGTGTAATATTTTATGTCAGTAAATATAATCAACGTTTGTTTTTCATCGGTAGTTCTTTTAACACTTTGAAAACATCTAACTTTCATTTATGTTATCTAAGTTCATCTAATGGTGTTATTAATTTCTACTTTTATCAATTTACGAATAACTAATTCATTTTAAATTGTGCCAATTAGATGTAAGATTTTAGTTTACTATGTTTAACAATTCGATGTATGACAATACAAGAATAGTTGTAGTTTCTAATCGCAATCGCATAAAAAAGTCATTATTATCTTAAATATGGAGACACTTTTTTTATGGAGTCACTTATTGATGTTCTAAATAGTTGGATAAGAAGTCATTATGATATTAAAATATGCAATGCATTGGGATGATGAAAACGTTACCAATAAGACTTCTAATGTTGTATACAGGAAATCACAACTAAATTTATAACTAAATATGAACTTCGACTACCATTTACAAATTATAATTCTAAACAAAATATGTCATCCATGCCCTAATATAGTAATAATTGTCATCAAGGTTAGGCTACCAACCAACCAACCAAAAAACACAATAAACTGTTCCAACATGTCCCACCAAAAACCATCAAACGATGACGACAAAAAGGCATTAGTTTATATACGCAGACATCTGCATCATTAGCAGATAACGTTAACTGCTAAGCTTGGCTGACTGCATCCACATGCGTCAACATGAGGAGGTTTCCTGATTTTACATAAGTTAAATGCATATTGTCACCCGCACTAATATCATTTTCCTTTATGAAACTTGGCCACCCTTCAATCGCATACCTAAATCCATTTCCATCCTTTTGTCGCTTAACTATCTTCACAACTGTTTTCCCATCCATGTTTCTGACATTCATCTGATGCACCTTCTTTGTTAGCCTTGCCCTGTTTACAACTTCTACAGGTAATCGTTGCATTGATGTTAGAGTTAACAAGTATATTAGCCGTGTTGGATATAATTGTCAGCAACAACAAATATCAATTGTTAATTTTCGAATAAACATAATTTGGTATCTATTATCTATTATAGTTATTCTATGAAGGTTATAAGTGAAGTTATACTTTATTGTTTAGAAAAAAAAAACAACTGTTTTAAGGTTTTTTGTTGCAAACCAAGTTCAATTGTTATGTGTTTAACTGGTAATTCTGTACGTATAAATAGCCTTATGAATGGTGTTGTAAATTGTTCTCATTAAATAACAGAAATGACATACCATTCGATAATTTTCTTTCCTGTTGAATTGATACGCACCACTTTCTTGATCATAATTTTGATGTTCAACACGTTTTTTGTCTTCATTGCTTACCTTCAACGCCATCCGACTTCTTTTCCCATTTTTGTTAACCTTATCATTTCAAACATGCATTTCCTTTCAATATATATATATATATATATATATATATATATATAGAAAAAGTATATCATACATTACGGCTTAACGTACTTCACGTACAACAACGTGCGTAATTTGTTATATAACATGCGTGATTAATGTTTTTAATATGCGTGATTATTGTGTTTCAACATGCGTGATTTTGGATTTTCGAGTTATAACGTGCGTGATTTTAAAATGAACATGCGTAATTAACTGTCGTACGTGATGTACGTTAAGCCGTAATGTACGTTAACCTTCCCCTATATATATATATATATATATATATATATATGATAATATATAAGAAATATTTATTGGAATATTTTCTTAACTTATGCTTAACTTACCAAACGATCTCGTGTTTGTCGTCCAGTTGCTGACACGGTAGAATGATCATAAGTTGTACAGCATATCAGTTGTTTAGGTTCTTCAGATGTAGAATCGGATGCAATCTGTTTACCTTTCTTTTTAACCTGTTATTACAGCCCGTAACATTAAAGCAAATTAAACTACAATCGTCAACTAAGTATGTATAATAATATGAAAAAGTAACTTATCCGTTATTATGTTTCAAAGACTTACATCTTCTTTTGTCTGGTTGTTATTTCCTTCACTTACAAAACTCTTTCTTTCAGACTTCAACTTTTCTTTTTCAACACTTTTCTTATTCACTTCATGTTTCTCATCATTCATTTGCATCCAAGATTTTTAAAATTCATTAACATCTGAGGATCAATATATTGTATTGTAAAAATATGTAAACTCATTACCCCAGTAATCAATTGGTCGATTGAGTCTTCTTGATCAGTGAAGATCTGTTATACGATAACATCCGTAAATAAGTCGTATTGACTAGCAAACCATTTTAACTTACTTTAAATTACTTACAGAGTTGAAGTGTTCATAGTATGTGTGTTTAGGTATTTCAACAACTGAGTTGTCTTTAGTTGTCTCCTTCTTTCTAAAAACAACCTCAACTCCGCTACGATAAAGTGTCAAGTCAAAGGATTCGTTGTATGTTTTCATCAACATCAGTATATCACCGCCTTCTATGTCAATATATTCAAACATCTCCGGACACCCTTTAGCAAAAACGTAGCACGCATTTGCTTTTTCGGTCTCAACTTTCCAACACTGACCTGCTGCGTATATGTTATAAGAATCTTTTACTGGCCAGTAACAGTAAAATTTGTTCACATAAGCTTCTGGAATGACCTGAAAAGTTGTGTAATATTTTATAAACAGATATTCATTTATTCCATTTGCCGAAAAGTATAACAAAAAACGAATTCCTACTAACATATAACTATACTTACTATGATCTTTAAATCTCCATAACGGTTGATTGTCAAGAACAATTCATCACAAACGTTTTCTATGAAACAATGTATTTGTAGATATTTTTCTTTGATTATCCTCAAAACCAATAAGGTGTTCTATGTCAATTTAAGACCTTTTACAATACTTATCCATCCGTCAGTGACAACACTTTCACCTCTTACACTTCTCAGCCATGCTGTACAACTTATTCCGCTTTCATGATTTATCGTTACCTTTGTCCGGTTCCAGTAATCTCCTCCCACAAGCTTTACAAACTCAATTGATAATGCCTGTAGTTACATTTACTAATTTCAGTTTACGTAATGAAGTTTACACTTACTTATTGAAGGCATTACAGCATACCAGTTTTAATGATTTAGGGTCTTGTAATAGAGACAGGCAGGACGTAATCATTTTTGTATACCTGTGATATATAACATTTAATATTAACTGTTAGTATTAATACACAATGTGTTAAAATGTAATCTTATGTCATGAGAATATTGTTCCTAATTCATAATGTGCAATAGATCTCTTTTGTATACCGTTTCAATATATCAGTAAAGGGGAGGTCTATATAGAAAACCCTAAAAATTTAAGAAAACTCTGAAAACTCTCATTTTTACCCAACCTCCCGACGTTTTTTTTTTTTTTTTTGAAAAAAATAACACATGTAATATACATGTTTTTAAGAGTTTTGGGCCAAAAAAAACAAAAAAGCGCCGAAGGGATGTTTTTAAAAAAAATAAACAAGTTTCAGCAATGTCCGGGTAACTAACATGTGTTAGGCAACAAAGGCTGAAACTTGCTGAAATTTGTTTTTTTTAAAGATTCCTTCGGCGCTTTTTTGTTTTTTTTGGCCCAAAACTCTTAAAAACATGTATATTACATGTGTTATTTTTTTCAAAAAAAAAAAGTCGGGAGCTTTGAGTTTCCAGGGTTTTCTCAAAATGGAGGGTTTTCTACCTAGCTTTATCCTATCAGTATATATATATATATATATACCTATATATATACATATATATATATATATATTCGTAAAATATCTCTTTTCGCGTAATCGCACATGGGTTAGGTTATTTTGGAGCAACTTATATCTTATTGACTTATAAAATTTAATAAGTTGTGTTTATATGTTTGGGTTAGCTTATTTAAGTTATTTTTGTGTGTTGAGAAGTTGTTTTTGATAAGTTAGTATTTGTAACTCCTCACTTATGACTTATATAAGTTAATAAGTACTTTTAGAGAAGGAACCCCATAAATAAAAAAATTTATAACAGAATCATATGTTTTCATCCGTGTGTGTTTGGGATTCCTTCTCAAAAATGTCTTATTAACTTATATAAGTGACAAGTGAGAAGTTAGAAATTTTGACTTCTCAAAATGGCTTGTCAACACACAAAACCCTTTAAAATAAGCTAACCCAAACACTCAAAAAACAACTTATTAACTTTTATAAGTCAATAAGTCATAAGTTGCTCCAAAATAAGCTAACCCAAACACCCTCATTGTTTGATTGCAACTTTTTCATATATTATTATCATTATATTGTAAACATTAGTTCGACAATGTCCATAACATGCAATACATAAGATATATATCAACTATACATAACATATGAGAGGTTGAAGATGATTGAAACCTAAAATCAGATTTGACGTCTACAAACAAGTTATTCGCTGCAGTAACCATCATATATCGCTGCTTAAGTATCTAACAGAGGTTTAGAAATCTAATAGAAATTAAACCGTTAAGATTTACAATTGGAAGTTACCTTTTTGTCGATCAAATCTTCGGCGGCGATGATCTTCAAGGAGATATGAAACGCCGGTGATGATGAAGTTGTTTTGATTGTGATAGATATGATGTTGATTGCGTATCTTTTTATTATCTTTTATATTTTATTGTTTGTTTAATTAAATAAAGAAATACTTGAATATTGGTGGTATGGATAGTGTTAATATTAGCCATGGTATTGCAACTGATTCTATATATTGTGTTATTGCGTCTGATTATTGTGTTTTGCAACTAGGTGGGTTTTCTATACATTGTGTTATGTGATCTTGTGATTGTGTTTACTTTGTATCCAATGGATATTAATTTTATTAAATTAAATATAAAGAAAGATTAAAGAGTGAAATATGTATAAAATATTATATGCTACAATTAACACTTCCAAAGATTTCAACGACTCTCGCCTTCTTCCACGCGATTTCATTCTTTCTTTTGTTTTGTAGATCGGCTAGGATGTCGCAGATTTTCTGATCCTCTTTCAACAGTTGTGTGATAAACTCTTCTGCGTTGTTCTTGAAATCTGATTGGGGAGTGTGGAGGACTTCATCAAGCTATCCGATGTTACTCCAGGTTCGCTTGTAATTGTTATCACTGATGATGCCGACTTTTCTGTTTAGTTCTTCATGTGCTCCCTTTTCTTCGAGCGACCATAGAAAGAATTGTAATTGATTTAGTTTATGTTGATCTAACTTTGATAGATCTCGTCTATCTTTATTTAATGGTGTTAGCAATTGCTATGTCAATCAATTTAAAAATAGTTACTTAAAAATTTTAAATTGTGTGAATTAGATGTAAGATTTTAAGTTAGTACGTATGACAATTCGATGTATAAGAATATAAGAACAGTTGTAGTTACTAATCGCAATCGAATAAAAAGTCATTATTATCTTAAATATAGACATGGTTATTGATGTTCTTAATAGTTGGATAATAAGTCATTGTGTTTGTTACAATGGTTTGTGTTTTGCCAACGTAATTGTATATTATAGTATATATTGTGTTTTTTTGGCTTTTGTGTAATATCCTTGGGAGATCCTGATAACATCAATTGCTTTTTTTGTATATTTATTCTACATGTTTATGATTTATTGTATATTATAGTATAGATTGTGTTTTTTTGGCTTTTTTGTAATATACTTGTGAGATCTTGATAACATTATCTGCTTTTTTTTGTATATGTATCCTACATGTTTATCATTTATTACAAGTCATTATTATCTTAAATGTAGACACTGTTATTGATGTTCTTAAATAATATTCTCATGA
Source organism: Helianthus annuus (assembly GCF_002127325.2). Classification (NCBI taxonomy): domain Eukaryota; kingdom Viridiplantae; phylum Streptophyta; class Magnoliopsida; order Asterales; family Asteraceae; genus Helianthus; species Helianthus annuus. Next base: position 191,257,018 of record NC_035448.2, read on the forward strand.
CATAAATAGAGTTTGGTTGTGTTGATAGTTTTTTTAATACTTTTGTAAACATGTAACATTGATAGATCTCATTTATCTTCATTTAATGGTGTTAGCAATTCCTACGTTAATCAATTACAAATAACTCATTAAATATTTTAAATTGTGCGAATTAGATGTAAGATTTTAAATTAGTATGTATGACAATTCAAGAAGAGTTGTAGTTATTAATCGAAATCAAATTAAATGTCAACGTTATTTTAAATATAGACATAGTTATTGATGTTCTTAGTAGTTAGATAAGTAGTCATCGTGATATTAAAATATACAGTGAGTTTGGATGATGTTAATCATATATACCCGGACACCAGTGAGTTTGGATGATGTTAATCATATATACCCGGACAGCGGACGGGTAAACTACTAGTTAAAGAATCAGGGTAGGACGTTGCTTTTTCGTAGTATAAGGAAATTTTGATTTTTCAAATAAAGTTTTGTTCAGAGGATTTTTTATTACCTTATATCATTAAAAATAAAATAAAATCAAGTTTTATGGGGCGCTCGTGGGCCGCGAAGACTCACTCTTCGGGCTACGCGGGGCGTGACAGCTCAACCACCAGGCCGCACCCGGTGCTGCCACGTGGCACATCGCATGTGAAGGCTAGTGGTCTGACTCGACCAAGCTAGGCCCTACTACCCCTATGCCACGGGCCGCGAAGGATTATCCTTCGGCTTACGCGGGCCGCGAGGAAGTCGTGATCAGGCCCTATAAATAGATGGCATCGGCCGTCAGTTGAAATCGTTCAAATTCATGCTTTCTCTCTTAATTTCTTTATATTAGGCATTATACTCGGGCATTATACCCCCCAAAATAACGAAGTCTGCCTCGTTGTAAGTATTATAACCCCGGTTACGTATTAGATACACTGCCCGATTGATCCAGGGTTCCGTAACGGCTGTCGAGGTTCTGCCCGACGTAGTCGTTGGAATACGTCTCGGGGAGGGTATTACTAATGTAAATATTGGGTTATTATACTAACGCGTGTGCATTTTTGTAATTAATAGATAATCACCAGGAAATCCTTAAGGAAAACTCTAAGACAACAATGTGAGTAATCCTCCTTTTTGCAAACCATTTTACAAAACCTTTATTTATTTAAATTATAATTAGCAGCGATTGAGTCTTTGTAGTCTACAATTACTACCGGTATGTTGGGGTTTTGTATACAAAATGTGGAACACGTTAACATTGGACAAAGAGTTAGCCAATGTGTAGTATGACCCACCAGTCAGGATTAACAGTACTGAATGAGTAATTGTGTAGATATAAACATTGTAATCGCTCTCAATACTGTGAGAATTGATAAAACTCTTCTTGATTAAACTGGAATTCACTCACCAGTATTTCCCACTGACAAAATGTTTTTAAACGCGTTTCATGTAACAAAATGTGAAAGCCAAATAGAAGCCAGCTGGACAGCACTGAAGGCTTGGAAAAATGGCTATAAAAGTTACCTAAATAAAGAAGATGTTTTATTTCAATAAAATAGGGTCTAGCCCTATAAATCAGTTTGTAATGAAAACTTGGGTTTTATCCCATTTTATTTATGTAAAATATGGTTTTTACTCGGATAAAATATTTCCTAACTACGGTCCTGATGAAATTTCCGTTGTCAAAATGATAAACACTGATACCACCAAAACTGGTCTCGTGGCAGTCCGTTCCCGGGTTACTAGGGGGCGGGGGTTACGACAGAAGGTGGTATCAGAGCTAAGCCACAGAAGTGTTCTGCTGACACCAAAATATTATATGTTAGGAAATAATTACGGAACTACGTGCATATCTGTATATTATTGTTATGTGTTATTTGACTATCTGTTAATTTACAGTATGAGTGACCAAGGACTTTCCGACGCCTACCATCAGTTGTCCGGCTCACCTAGAAGCGAAGGCACCTCTTCACAGCCTGACCTCTAAGGGTATTCAGCTGACAATGAAGATGGGATATTCATGTTTAAGGCTCAGTCTGAAGAGCCATTCCATCCTAAAAAGAGAGGATGGTTCAGTAGAGGAGCGCATGATCGTAGGAAAAAAATGAAAAAGTTACAACAGCAGCGAGCCTTAGCAGCCGCCAAAAGAGAAACAGATGCCCATACCCAGGATATGCTCAATAGGAGTCTAGCAAACTTTCATATTTTAGCAACTACAGCTGCCGACCCTAACTTGGAGCAACTTATAGCACCCCAACCATTACCACTGTTCCCCACACAACCAATGGAAATCGAGAACCACCCAGAAAACCAATTCCCAATGCCTGATTTCAACCCAGATGAGATACAATTGGAACCGCTAAATCACCCCAACCATTACCAAGCCTTACACAAAACTCTATTGGAACCACTAAATCACCCCAATTTTTTTCAAAAATTTTCATATTTTACTTGTCTAGTTTAATTTGGGAATTTCAAGTTCTAAAAAAAGTTATATTTTTACAAATTTACAACCGATAGCGTCGTGATAAAAAGAACCAGCATAAGAAAATTATGAAACAGCATGACAAGTTTAGTTAAAATTTGATTATATATCCTTGATCACATAAAAACTCATTCTCACAAAAGTGAGTTTTGAGCCTTTATTGAGCATACAAATACATATCTTTAAACTAAATGCTCATTTTTCGTTTCTTATGTGAATAGCCGCTTGGTTCTTACGACTCTAGAACTTGCCATGACGATACATTCCCGGTCCTTACCAACTTAAACCTGAGTAAGTAAATGATAGAGGCATCAGGACTAACCCCTTTTTATTTCTACACCATTATTTTTCCTTTTTTTTAATCACCTACCCAAAATCCCTCTAGTTAACCCCTTTGAGCCTAAACCTTTTCATTTCTTAACCCAAAACAAAAACCCTTTTACCCACCAAAACCCTTTTTCATTTTAAACCCTTTATTTTAGTAACAAAGCTCGGTTTTGCTTATAACTTCCTGAAAACAAATTTTTGATGATGAAGCTAAAAGAAATAAACAAACAAGTTATCAAAAAGAACTTTGTTTGAAAGAAATGCTTCTTCAAAATAAAGCATGAAAAATAAGAAGTCTCACGAAAACCGACGCTTTTTACGCCTTTCGCCCTTTTACTAACCACTAACCCAACCACCCACCTTTAGCCCAAGCCTAACCCTTCACCCCAAAAGTCCTCTTGATATTTACAAAGGTGTATAGTTAAAAAGGAGGAGGATTGATTACTTGGCAAGCTTATGGTAGGAATAAGTTCCATGACGCTCTCGAGTGATTCACTAAAAATACATCTTCGGCCGAGTGTTGAGTGATCCCCCGTGAGGTATGTGAACTTGTATATAAATGGAATTTGAAAAAGGCATGTTATGCCCTAATAAATAATTTATCTTATGTAATGTTTTTAATAAATAATGACGAATATGATTGTAAATAAATAAAAATAAAACTTAATAAAGAATCTTGGAAATCCTGACACTCTATGACAAGCCCAAAAACCTTCTCTTCTACCCATTCCATTTGGGAGTGTAAAGCCACATTATAAAGAGTTTTGCTTAAGGACAAGCAAAGATTCAAGTGTGGGGGTATTTGATGTGCACAAAATGCAACATATAAATTACATCAATTATGGCATAAAACTAAACATTTTTTAGTACTAATGTTGGAAAAAGCGTGTTTTTGTCTTCCTTTTGTATTTTCAGGATTAAATGAGCTCATATGAACAAAAGAAGCAAAAAGGCAGCTAAATCTCACATGAATACAAGAAAAGGAACAAACGTGGCATGCCCGGCCACCCGACAACATCTTCCCAAGCAAAACAAGAGAACAGAAGGCTGAACACGCCCTGTGCTCAATGAGCACGGGGGCATGCCCAAGTGTCAGCAGAAAAGACAAAGTTGTAGAAGCTTCTATCGCCCACCACGGGGTCGTGCTCAGCGGACACGGGGCCGTGGCCAATTCTAAGATTCGCAGAATCTAGGGAAATCTTGATAGTACAGATACGCTTCTGCACACGGGGTCGTGCTAAGCGAACACGGGGGAGTGGTCAACTAATGCAGACAAACTGCAATTAACGAAAAAAGAGAAGGAGAATGGACACGGGGCCGTGCCCGAGCTACTGTTCAGGCTATAAATAGGGGTGCTTGGCTCATTTGCAAACCATCCATTGGCACACCACCTCTCTCACACTTCACCCACCACCCACCACCATCACAACACCATCATCCATCATCCATCATCCATCATAGAGTGTGTGAGTCGTCTCGGGATCCAAGATTGATCGTAAGAGTACTTGACAATCAAAGGCCATGTTTGCCTAAGTCTCTTACATCACTTGGTGAAGACAAGTGTTTAGTGTAATACTTTTTATTTTTAACCTTTTCGCACTTTTTATTTGGTTATGTAATAATGACTTTAATAACTAGTTTCTTATGTTGAAGGTGATTCTTCCTTATCGTCTGTCCGTGGTGTCTTGGCATTATTTTACCGTCTATATAAAATAAAAGATTTTCACCTTTCATATCTCCACGGTCTATATGGAGATATGTTGGCTACCTGGTCGGGGGTTAAGGGAACGGTTTGGTAAGAGTCTTGCCATTGTTCAGTGTATAGATCCTGGAAAGGACCTGGGTCAAATTTAGTAGGACCTCCTTCAATACACTCCTGTATTGGATGGCGGGGGTCCAAACTCTTTGATCCACTCATAAGTAAGCTACTATTAAAGCTTTAACCCGGCTACTTAGGACTGTATCCCTGCTGACTCAGACTACTTAGCCGAGGGTAACGTCACCTTCAAAAGAGGGGTCTACCACATTATGCATTAATAACTTAATTAATTATCTTTCAATAATCCGACCCTTTAGGATTGTATCCTTGCTGACTCAAACTACTGGGTTGAGGGTACCGTCACCTTCAAAAGAGGGGCCTACTACAATAACTAAGATAATCTCTTAACAAGTGCAAAAGTGCGGAAATAATCAAAGGTTACACTACACACGAGTCGGATCCAAGTGATTCATCTTGTCTATCTGTTTTTACTTTTATTTTATTTTTCAGCATTTTAGTTAGTTTTATTTTTCTAGTTTAAAAACCTTTTTCTAACTTTTTGATTTGATTAGATGTTGAGGATAAACCGGTACTAAAAGCTCTTGTATCCTTGGACGACCTCGGTATCTTACCAACACTATACTACGTCCACGATGGGTACACTTGCCCATATGTGTGTTTAGTGTTAGTAAATATCCTGTTTTATAAATTTAAAACTTGGCTAAAAAGTGTAAAAGGGCTTAAAATATACACAAAAATATATCACACCTAACGAACATCAGTAACCCCTCCTGTATTCCACCCCGAAATCGTAAAACTTGTGTCTGGACCTCTTCACGCCACTACATCGTCAAATATCTGTGACTGGTATATGATGTTAAGGTCATTAAGCGAACCAGGTAAACCAAAAAAAGCATGCCAGATCCATAGATCCTGTGACGCAACAGCCTCTAAAATTATAGTGGGATGACCATGATCTCCCCGAGTATACTGACCTTGCCAAACAGTAGGGCAGTTCTGCCACGGCCAGTGCATGCAGTCAATGCTCCCGAGCATTCCTGGAAAACCATGTCTTTGTTCGTGTGCTTGATATAATTTTTGAACGTCGTTTGCGTTTGGTTTACGCAGGTATCTCTTGCTATATAATTTGATGACTCAATCACAAAACCTGTGCAAACATTCACGTGCTGTTCTTTCGGACATCCTTAAATACTCGTCTAACACATCAGGTGCGTACCCATATTCCAGTTGACGAATGGCCGACGTACATTTTTGTAAAGTAGTGAATCCCCTTTGCCCCCTAGCGTCGTATCGCAGTGTGAAAAACGGATCAGACTGGGCCAAGTCAACTGCGATACGTAAAAAAAGTCGACGACTCATTCGGAACCGACGTCGAAACATCTCGTCCGTGTACACAGGATCGTCGGCAAAATAATTGGCCACTAGTTTATCATGGGCGGCTATATATTTAAAACGAAAAATAAATTAAATTCATTATTAAATTCATCATTAAATATAAATAAACATACTCTAAAAAAATTAAATTACCTTCTTTGTCTCGGTTTAATTTGGCTCTCCTAGTTTGCCGTTGGGACGACGTTTCAGAGTTTTCATCCTCTTACATGAATATCTGAGCCGCGTACATAATAACGTTTTAGAAAAATGCTTCATTCTCACCCGAAGATGACAAATACCACGTTGACGAAGAAGACGAAGAAAATGAAGACATGATTATTTTTTTTATAAAAAGTATGAAAGTTGAGAGAGAGATGGGGTTGTAGTGGGTAAAAAATGGGATAAAAGGGTTGAATTTATATAAAAATTTGAAGGATTTGGAGTGGTGTTTGAATTATAGCCGTTTTTTTTAATTAAAGGAAATTATTTTTTTTATTTTCTAACGGTCATAAGCATGGAAAAGGGGGCATTTTTTGTCTTCTTGTGGATCATCCCCAATGTCTCAAAAGAGACGGACTCGACGAAGACGGGGCGGTGTGTGGATGGGCGCCGGACCAAAAAGGAAGGGGGACGACCCCCATACCGTGTAGTCTAATTTAGTTGCATTACTGTTTGGGAAGAAACAGCGGAGAAACGTTTGGACGTGACCTTTCGGTTTTGTATAAAAAACGATGCCAGTGGGATTCGAACAGATGTCACACAACGATTCCAAGAGACGCCTCTTTATGTTAGGATTGTTATGTTTTAGTAAGTTAGGTTTGGTAATGTTTAGTTAACTTAGGTTTGTTATGTAATATTGTAATCGTTCGTTATAAATATTAATGAGCTTGCAACGGGTAGAACTGGCTCCAACGGTAACAAAAAATACCGGGTATACTAGAGAAACCAGGTACTAGTAGAACCGGGTACAACATAGGAACCGGGTACGAGTATAAACCAGGTAGGGTTCAGATGTCACACCCCAACCGATGGCGGAATCATCGGGACGCGGCACTGAGCGAAACAGATTGTTCAGAAGTTTCCACAACAACTATCATTACAAATTCAGTTAAGTGATACGTCCCATACCGTATCCCAAATAAATAAACAAGTTATCATGGAATACAACTAAAGAAATAATACCGTTTCGACAACTCAGATTCAATTTATTACAGACCAAATGTTTAAATACTGCCCAGAGTCATTTAGACTCATCCGGACAAGATCTATAGACAACTAATGCCATAGATGCTTGATCGAACAACTCCAACGGCTCCATGGCTAGTGTTTATTCGCTTCTAGAGACCCCTAAGTAGGCTACGACCTACAACTGCTAGATGGGCTCTAAAGCTTTATTATTGCCTCGCTTTCCTAGCAAGCTAACACCTTAAACACCTGTCACATACGTTAAAATAAAGTCAATACATATCATGTAGAGGTGAGCACACAAGTTTGATAATAGCATATAGAGTTCGAATAATTTACGCATAACCAGGCACGTACACAGAGGAAAACGATGCATGTTAATTATCGACATGGGACCATCGGTACCAACGACTGCGGGTTGACTGTCCGAGACAGTTCGCGATACATGATTACCACCGTAATCCATGCAAGTAATTGTCCTTAGCAACCCCCGTGTGAACGAGTGCTGAGTCCAAACTATAGTACTATGTTGCTAAGGCAGGTAGATAGCACTCCACGTGTAAACATAATAAACAGCAATCATTTAGTCAAGTAGCACATGCAGTTTGGTTAGCGTTCAAATAGTTTGTGTCTGAATGTGATTTGCTAGATAACGTATGTAACACCCAAAAGTGCTAAAAGCAAAAAGGGATCGAGTATACTCACAGTGATTTGGTTATGGATTGAAGGGAGCGCTGAGAGTAGGTTAGCCTGAATAGTTCGATAGCATAACAATGAGTAACGCGGAAATGCAAACAATGGAAGATGGATTGATTGGGCCGGTCGATCGGACAACTAGTTCGATCGGACGGGCCGTTCGTTCGGCTTGAAAGTCCGTTTGAACAGTCCCATTCGATCGGCCGGTAGGCTCGATTGGTTGGTCCTTTCGAGTGGATTGTTTCTTCCTTTAGGAAAGGATGTGTTTGTGTATGATGGTTTGAACTTTTGAGGTTTTTGCAGCATTATCAGGACACATTGAAATATCCTTACCTTTCAGGTCGGTCGATCGAACGGTCCGTTCGATCGGTTAGCCCAAACAATCGGTTAGTCACCCAATTCAGTCCCTTTGGTAATGTGTCACTCGATCGAGTGGCATGCTCGATCGGGTGGCACTTCAATGCTTTGAAAATGGTTAAGTGTTGAAGTGTAGTATCTCATGATTCGAACAGTAATGTTTACAAATCGATTGGCGTAGTCGATCGAACATCACTTCGTCAATACTATGCTTCATGAATTTGTGGGTCCATGTGTTAGCCGATCGGCTGGCCCGGTCGATCGGCTGGGTAGTCCGTTCGGTTGGGCTGTCCGTTCGAACAGCCTAACCGTTCGGCCAGCATTTCTGGCCTGGTTAGCCTATCGCCTAACACTTGGCTGTTTTATTTACTTGATGTGATTTTGAGGTAGTTTGATAACGAGTTGAACCATAGAACATAAGTCCTTACTTGTTTCACTGGCTCGGACAGGAATCACCCAAGTCCGGCCAGTGAACTGTTCGGAACGTCAGTTTAACGTTTAACCCGGAATCGGTGAACCTCGTGGTTAGAATCCGAACCTTGAACCATGTGATTGTTAGAATGATTAGTGAGCTGGTTCAAGCTCCGTTTCTACCGGTTTTAGAGTGTTGAGTGTAAAAGAGTTGAAAGATAGTGGGAAAATCCGTCTTTCAATCTTTTCCCCCGTGAAATGTTAAGATCTTTGATAGATTTTAGTTTGTTTATGTGGAAATCGGCTAGATCTAAGCTAATCATGGTGGAATGATGCCAAAACATGATGTTCTTGAAGAACACCATGATGACATCACCCAAGAACACCTAGATCTTGGTGATTTCACGGTCAAAATCCAAGTTTTGAAAGATATAAAGGTGTAGAATCATTAAATGAACAAGATCGTACAAGAATTAGAGTAAAAACTTACCGAATCGGAGAGAAATCTGAGAAATAGTGAAGAATAGGAGCTGGTCGGTCAGAGCTTTCCAAAAGTGGTAAAGATGACAATGACAACCCTATTTATAGGCTTCCAAAAGAGGAAAGGCGCAACCGATCGGCCAGGATTCCTGGTCGAATGGGCTGCTCGATCGGCTAGCCTGTTCGATCAGTGATCCTGTTCGATCAGGAAGTTCCTTTTTGAGAGTTTTGCGACGATTTTTGATATTTCGATGAACGATGATTGGAGTATGATAGAGTTCCTAATCAAATTACTTTTAATCCTAACCACTATATCTAACATATAAGCATCCTTTCTTCCCATTTCGGTTCGATTTCGATTGAGTTCGAGTTTCGATTTGATTTGATTGATTCACCACACACAATAACGTAAAGTAGACACGCACAAGTAACACATAAGGCACACACACACACACACACGTATAAAAGTAACGAAATTTACGTAATTCGAGGTTCGAGTTCGATGATTGATTCGATTAGCTTGATTATTGATTGATTAACTTTATCGCATTGTTACTTCCTACCATTCAAAGTCGATTATCGGTTCGCATTCGATTAATGTTCGATTTGTTTTAATTATACAACACTTACTCCACATAATACAAAAATTAAAATAGATTAATTCCAATAACAGTCAGCATTTGACTTTGACTTTGACATTTGGAAAACACGGGGTGTTACATCGGAACCGGGTACTACCCGTTTGTTTTAGAAAAAATGAAACCGGGTAGGAACCACCGGGTTTTTTGAACCTGGACCCGGTTATCCTATGTGCCGGGTACGAACTGGAACCGGTTCCGGGTTGGTTCTACGGTTCCGGGTATTATGCCCATCTCTACACCATACGGTCTTCAATGTAGGTCAGCCCAGCAAAGCCTCCCAAGCCACGTGTCAACCCATACCCAAACCCCCGCTGTACCATATCCCACGGCCTTACCATAATGGAATGAGTAAATTACAAAAATCTTCCTTTATGTATGTCACTTATTACAATCTGTGTCCTTTGTCTTCAATAATTACAGAAAACGTACTGGATGTTTGCAAACCCTTGCAAGTTATGTCCTTTAGCCCTAACTCAGTTACTTTTTGTGTTTAAATCTGACCAAATGAACCCCAAACAAGGGTATTTTTTATGTTAAATCTGATCAAATGGACCTCACATAAGAGTAAAATGACCAAAATACCCTCGTGTGGGGTCCATTTGGTCAGATTTAACCACAAAAAAATTAACTGAGTTAGGGCTAAAGAACATAACTTGCAAGGGTTTGCAAACATCGAGTATGTTTTCTGTAATTATTGAGGATAAATGACACAATTTGCAATAAGTGACTTACATAAAAAGGACGATTTTTGTAATTTCCTCTAATGGAATTGAATACAAAACTAAGTCCTAAAATGAAAATTTTGAAAGAATGGTTATGGGATGTTATTATCACTCCACTCCACTCGTCCACCTCTTCTCCCAAATCTTGAAAAATACTAGAAATTAATATCGAATTATTACATCCCTCCACCAGTCTCTTTCCCCAAATCTTGAAAAACCCTAGAAATTGATATCATCAAAATGTCAGACAATATACCAATTGAACTTCAGGAGGAAATAATGAAAAGGCTTCCTGTGAAATCGCTGATTCAATTCCGATCCGTTTCCAAATCATGGAAGTCTCTCATTGACAGCTCTCATTTCATTGCTGATTACAATGGAGGACAGCCGCAACTGCAACTGCAAGAGCAACATCTATTTGTAAGGTATCAAAATAAGGTTGGTATAAATGATGAGCGAAAATATGATTCAATTGTTGATGATGATAGTTTCCCCCACCGTAGAGTCTCCTTTACTCTTCCTCGATGTGTTAAGATGCTTATTGATTCTGAAAATGTCGGCAGCTCTCACGGCCTGATGTGTTTGTACAGCCGTTATTTCGAGGTCTTTGGTGTTCGTAGGGACGTGGCTGTTGTTTGGAATGTATTAATTGGTAAAGCAGTTGCTGTTGCTGTGCCTAATGTGGGAGATGCTAGTAGTCATATGTATGCAACTGCTCTAGGCTTTGGGGTTTGTCCTGAGACTTTTGACCCTAAGATTGTCAAGATCAATTATGTTAATCCCTACAGGTGGGATGGTGATATCGAGAGTATAACTTCCATCCCTCATCAGGTTGAGGTTTTTACGCTTAGCACAGGGACTTGGAGAAGTCCATATGGCGGCAGCAGCAATCTTCCTCGTAAATCAATTCAGTTTTCGGACTTTTATAGCATAGTTATAGATGGAGTTTTGTATTCGGTTGCTACTGATAGGATTAAGACAGATGCTGGAACTGAGTCTTCTAATCTGATTGTTTCGTTTGATTTGACAAGTGAAGAGTTTAAAGAAATATACCTCCCACCTCGTTTAGAAGACTACCAAGGTGAGTATAGCTTGTCCGTGTCTAAGCTATGTGAGTCGCTAGTTGTGCTTGAACGCAATGAGGTTGGAGATGCTACCATTGTATGGAGGATGGATGATGATCATGATGATGATGATGATGATGATGATGATGATGGTGTTCCAGTAAGAAGCTTTACAAAGCTATTCACTATTAACACACCACATGCATCAATAATAGCAGTACATGCGTTTAGGAAGAGTGGTGAATCTATAGTTGTAATTTTAGACGATGATTGTGAATCATTTGATGATGATATATCACTTGTTCTTTATGAACCCTTCACAAAACGCATCACTAATCTTGGGATAAAGGGAACAGAGCATGTTCCAACTTTTATGCGTTACTACATGGAAACATTACTTCTGCTAGATCAGCCAAATGATATGATTTATGACAAAGGTGAGAAGAGAAGGCTTGAATCATACATGCAAAGGACTTGATTTCATGATGATATTGATTTCTAACGTACCTCACTTGGCATTTGGTATGCGTTTCAACTTTTAATTACCCCGTATTTCATGTAACGAGTATCAGCTTTTCTAGGTTGTTATATTTCAGTTTTCAGTTTTCAGTTCAACATGTCTATTGCATGTACCTAGTCACCTCTAAAAGTAAATCTCCATGAACTTGGTGGTATGTGATGGAACAAAAAACATATGTTTGTTAGTTGATATTGACCGTTACGAGTTTTTGTTTCAAATATGTTGGAAGCTTGAATGTCTTTCTTGACGATCTTGTTATATTCCTACTTCGATTAATGTTATAATAATAGCTACTAAAGTTGCTATCATATGTTCTGTTGCAAAATGGTTATTTGGGTTAGTTCAACACAGTACATGCATAATCTGGAAATTCTTTGGATTTGAACCAAGATGGTAAACAATAATGTGCCGTTAACTTGAGCTATTTTAGGAATTAGGATGAAGCAACATTCTTATTAGATAATAACTCAAGTTTAGAACATGGTTTTGTTGTTTGCATCGTGTCAGTTTTAATAGTTAAAAACACTTTGTCGTCATCCTACACATGTCGAAATTCATCATACACTTTATCTTACATATCCTTCACCGTTAATTGTGTTGGTTTTGAAAGTGTACATATTGATTTACGTTGCGGAGCACATCTTCAGTTTTATGAAGTTTCGGGGAAGTTAGTGGAACTTCACGAACGCTACTTTTTAACAGCTTCCATCCTCAAAGCTCTCGGTTAGCCAGTTTTTCTGTATTTAATTGCCGGATACATCACGGTTAGCCAGTTTTTCTGTATATATTGGGAATTGTTCACTAAATATTTATTTTGAATTCCAAGTCTAGGTGTCATTTTTGGTGTGCATAGGGAATTAGCGTCAAAGTGCATTTTCTTAAACACTATTTTGCATAACTCTAGGACTAGCTGCCACTGAACATTGTTGATTACATGTTCAACGTCAATGTTGACTTTTGACCTCGGTCAGCATTGACTATGTTAGTTGCTTCCCTTTAACTTTCGCACGTAGACAGTCAATACACTCCAAAGAAATACAACCCATGCGGATCGCTGACTTGGCCAAACACAATATTGCTGACTTAGACTCTTGCATTAGATTCCGGATCACTGACCCGACTTGTTGACTTTTGTGGGTCAAAGCCAAATTAATTCAGTTGATATACAAATTACCACCTGAATTTGAGGCAAAGTCAGTCTTGATTCGCGGAATTTGGTTAAATCCAGATATTGACTTTTTCCAAACATTGACAACAATATCCAGTCTATTATCACATATCTTTGACCTTAATTTCAAGAGGCTTTACCATACTATGATACCTTTGACTAGGACCCTTTTGTTGACTTTGACTTTCATTCTCAGCATTTGACTATGAAAAGCCCTTGTAATCATCATCTTCTCAGGCTATACGGTATGGGGGTCGGCCCCGGCCCGTCGCGGGTCGGCGACGGTCCAAACACCGTGCCGCCCCCTACCGTCCCCGTCTTCTCCGTCCGAAAATGGACGTTGGCGACGACGCAAAAAGTGTGGGCCCCCCTATTAAAATATGACCGTTAATAAAAAAAAAAAATTAAATTTCTATATTTTGAATAAAGCCAAACGGCTATAATTTTAAATTATATAAATTAAACATCCATTTTCACTATCAAACACCAAATTAACCTCCACAATTCACCATTTTCTCCTATAATTTTTACACTCTCTTCCACTACACTCTCAACCTTCTTCCACATAATTTTCATGGATCCGTTCAACAACCCGGATACTCCCAACACTCCTTCGAACAACCCGAATACTCCCACCAATCCGACCCAACCAAATGTTTTTTCGGTTCCGGGATATTATCCAACGCTAGAACCGAACCAATTCTCCCAATTTTCATCGAACGCGTTTGCGTCATTCCAACAATCGCCCAACCAATTCACTCAAATCTCCCAAAATCAAGCTCTTCAACAAATGATGATGCGGGGTGCTTGGAACTTTCCACCCGTTCAACCTCAACCGATCCCCACACCCCCCGTTCAACCCCAACCGATCCCCACACCCCCCGTTCAATCCGAACCCGAAGATGATGTGGAGATTGTGCCCGAAACCCAACCGCCTAAAGGGAAAGGAAAACGAAACAAAGGGAATAAAATAATAAAAAAAAATTGTGTAATGTGTGTTTAATATTAATGAAAATATTTTATTATTTTATTTGTCAAATGTTAAAAAAAATAAAATAATAAAAAAAATAAAAAAAAACATAAAAAGTGTTGAAGGACTATGACTAGGATCATCCTACCATGCCTTCTAGTTTTGGAGGATGGACCATCTTAGTGAGGACTATGATGTGTCGCCTACGTGGCGGATCATCCTCCAAGGATGGTCCATCACCATACCATGTAGTCTCAATTCATAGTAAACAACATTTTGAAAGATATATATCCATCCACCCACCCCCTCCAACACCCCTAGTACCAATTGATAAAGACTTAATCTTCTATTCAGCAGGTAGTATGGATATATAATCTCACTGCATGCATATATCTCTGACCTCTGTTTATTTGAAACTCCCAAGCGTTCTTGACTTATATGATATATCTCCGGGTTAGTTACTTTGCACAAGTTATTTAAGGTTTAATTTTAAATTATTTCATCACAAGTCATTTTGTATAGCTAGCTAGCTAGAATGTCTATCTTCTCCAAAAGAAAATCTTCATGAATTTGGGTGGGTCGTGTAAGATTGCAATGGTGGAGTTAAAAGAAAATCTTCATGAATGTGTATTAATTACTACTAATGTTTTCATAGAAAAGATGCATCCTGAGTTTTCATAGAAAAGAGTGGAAGAACAACTTCTTAATGTTGTTTTGTGATTATGTTGTGTACTTATATGTGGTTCCAATTTATGTAAGGTTGAAGGGTGTGGGGATTATGGTTGGGACATGATTCGCATTGGCGGATGTAGAAAATTCACATAGGGGTAACGTTTCAATAAAAAGGGGTAACGGAATTGAAAAAACGTCAAATTTTTCCAAAATTTACACTACCGTCGGAGCGTCAAGGGGCAATGGAGGTTACCCCTTCTATCACTCTAGGTCCGCCCCCTGATGATTCGTCACGTAAGAACATCAACGGAAGGCTACACCACCCCCTTGCCTGATCTCCGTGGTTCGCATGGATTAATCCATGGCAATCATCATTTCCTTTTTCTTTAGACAAAAATAAATTAAAATAAATAAGGGGATAATGGTTTGGGTCATGATCACACCCTTAGGGTGATGGTTTTGAATGATGGATTAGAAGTGGGTGATATGATGCTGACGTAGAGGGTCATGATGGTCACGAGGGTCATAATCTCACAAGTAGTGGCGGAGCCACATGCCACATGTAAGGGTGGGGTGGCGGGCACCCCCTTCAGTGGCGGAGGTTAACCAAAAGTTCCGCGGGGTCGAAAAGTCATGGGATCCAATTTTTTTTCTTATCGCTAAGTTTCGGGTTATATGTTTGGGTTGACTATTCGATTCGGGTCGGGTCAAACAATAATAACTCTGAATATAAGTAGATAATCTTCATTCATTCGAATGACCCGTTCTTATACATAAAAAACAAAATTTGAACCCTCAAGTTATATATTTATATGAAAACTAGTTTCAGACTATATTTAAACTCACTTCAAGTATAAAAACAATTGTAAATAAAATACTAATAGTCCCATTTTCATGTTTTTTTCCTATCGCTGTGTTTCGCGAATTTTTAGGCAAAATATTTGGCGGGGACGGACCTATATAATTTTAAAAATTTCGGATGGAAAATTAGAAAAATCTACACTATTAACCGAAACATTGGCGGGCGCGGGTGCACCGCCTTTCCCCTTAAAAGCTCCGCCTTAACTCCCTTAAAAAATTAGTGTATTATGTAAGTAAAAATTCAGACGCCTCTTTTAATTTCAGTTAAACTCTTCAATCACCCTTCAAGAAATAAATTTTGGACACCACCATTTTCAAATGTTTTTCCTAATCTAGTGCAAACCACATTTAACCAGAAAATTAAACAACAGGATCAAGGTAGTAACACCACAACAACAAGAGATCAACACATTTAACCAGAATTGAAATGTAGCTTATAAGTTGAACTGGATTTGACTTTATCTGGTCAAACAGTTCATGTTATCCTAGCCCGGATGTATACTCCTTGTTCAAGTGATTGACAAATCCTACTTAATAGTGCAAAACATAGTCTATCATGCTTGTTTAAATTATAACCAAGTTCAATTGTGCATACAATTAGAAAACTTAATGTGCTGCAGGTGTTTAACTTATAAGTAAGTCCAATTATGCATTTCTTGTTCAAAGCCTTATGTGCAGTTCGAAACTTAATGTGCAACAAACCAACAATTCTTATGTGCAACAACTGATCCATCTACTTATGTGCAGCAAACAAACAATGTCATTTGATACCATCTACTTATGTCCGGCAATGTCATTTTTCCTTAACACCTTTCAAATCATCTACTTATGTGCAAACTTCAACTAATATCATTTGATCTTAAGCACATAAAACATAAATATGCTGCAAACTTCAACTGATTTGCTACAGATAATGTCATCTGATCCTAAGCACATAAAAGATAAACAAACATCCACTGATTCAACTAATATCATATGATCCTAAGCAGATAAAACATAAACAAACATCCACTCATTTCAACTAATATCCTTTGATCTTAATATCAACTGATAAGCTGCAAACTTCAACTGATACATCTCAAACTAATATCCAGTGATCTCAAACTGATACAATTTAAATAAGCATTATATTTCACCATTTAGTGACCATTAACAGAGTTCCATAACAAAAAAAAAATGATCAGTTATCCAAATAAAATAACATTTTTAAACTGTTCTACATAACCTACTAGTTAGGTGATCATCATTCAATCCCAAAATTTGATCAACCCAACCCAAATCATCCACAAAAGTTAATATATTATATATGCATCATCTATTTACAGAGGTGCAGCAACACAACTACCCTCGACGTTGGAAATAGAGTTCCACTCGTAACCCCCTGCCATTCCTCATCAGGACCCGATACTGGATCTTGACATACGTCCTGGTCACCTGCACCCTGAACCCAACTGGAATTAAACATAAACAACCCAAATTTCAGGTTTCATACAACTGGAACGGAACGACTGGAATCAAACATATACAGACTTGAAAAACACAAATTTCATTCAAATCTTACCCACGACGTGCAATGTGAACAAAATGACCACATATTGCCTCATTTTAAAGACGACCGGAGGAAGTTCGCCGGAGCTGTGGAGTCGCCGGGGTGTTTGGGGGAGATGGGGGAGTGTATTGTAGCTTACAAAAGAAGATTGGGGGTGTATTAGTAGTATAAGTTTCTAACTTTAGTGAATTTACCATTATGCCCTCCCTAGAATTAAAAGACTTAACAGTCAACTAACGCAGGTACGGTCAAATGTTTTTGATTGTTAGCAATTGAATACGTAAGGGACTGGAGTGTTGTTTTTTTTTTTTTCAAAATAGGGACTGAACCTGCGAGCGGATATAAACCTTAAAGACTGAAACTGTACTTTACTCTTTTAGTTATTATTCCTAAGATACTTGTTGGGCCAAGTCAAAATGAAAAATAAACGAAAAAATATTATAGATTTATAATTACATCAAATATCCAAATCCATTAAAGGCGAGGCTCAATCCTTTGACCTCAAGGGGAAGAATACATTAATTTCAATAGTTTTACCAATTGAACCTAACCCTAACCCCTATACACATTATTTAGTCAGAATAATATGAGAAAATCAAATAAGTGCATATTCCCCTGTTTTACACCTCAAATATAAACACAATGAATAAAGATATTTTTTAGCCTAAAAGTTTCCTTTCGCCTTCCTTTTTTTTTTGGGAATAGGTCATCTCATTTTACCAATTGAGATAATACCATCCCGCAATTTATAGATATAGTTGATATGATGGTTTTAATTGTATAGATTAGAGGCGCTTATAGGTTTGCATTCACCTTAGGGTGAGAGGGGCACTCCCCTAAGAGGGGAATCCCCTCTTTTACGCACCACCAATCAGCTAGTGCCACGTTAACTCTCCTCTTAAACTCCTCTAACACCCTAATTTGATGGCGTCACTCCCCTCTTAGGAGACTTGGGTTTTTTTTTTATTTGTTGTAAAATTATGCATGTTTATAAATTAAAAAAATATTAATAAAAATTAAAATTAAATAAAAGACATTTCATTAAATTAAAAAAAAAACAAACTAGAAAAATAAAAATTACATTCAAACTAGAAAAATAAAAATTACATTCAAACTAGAAAAATATAAAAACAAACTACTCGTCGTCGGAACTCTCTTCAAGGTGAGGTAGATCTAAACTTCCGAGATGCTCAACGAGATCGTGTTTTAGTCTCCAATGCGTTTCTTCGTCAATGAGCTCGCTATAAGCTGTATCATCGAAGACGGGTTCGACTGGAGGATCTTGAATATGTACCGGTGCTATCGCCCTTCCGTCGTCTTTTATAATCATGTTATGTAAAATAAGGCACGTATACACGATGGACCTTATCTTTTTCACCGTTTTCGAATGCATTAGACGATTTAGTATTCCCCACCTCGCCTTTAACACACCAAACGCCCGTTCCACATCTTTTCTTGCGGCCTCGTGTTGCCTCTTGAACTTTTTTTCATTCGGGATGTGAGGATATGGAAAAGACTTCATAGACACGGACCAGCTAGGGTAGATCCCATCAGTAAGATAATACCCGCGTTTGTATAAGTGGTCGTTCACCTAAAATGGACAATTTGGCGCCGTTCCGTTTCCTTGAATAAGAAATAATGGAGATTGTTGCAGCACGTTGATGTCGTTTTGTGAACCCGCCGGGCCACAAAAAGCATGCCAAATCCACAAATCTTGAGACGCCACCGCTTCTAACATAACCGTCGGGTATTGATGATCGCCTCTCATATATTGTCCACGCAATTCTGTGGGGCACATTCTCCAGACGAAGTGTGTACAATCCAGACTACCCAACATACCAGGTAGGCGATGCCTCTTCTTATGAGCCTGATACAATAGCGCAACGTCGTGGCTCGTTGGTCTATGTAAGAATTCACCGGCATACATTTTACAGATCGTCTCGCAGAAATATTCAAGGCACTCACGAGAGGTCCTTTCAGACATATTTAAATACTCGTCGTTTTCGTCTGGTGGGTTACCGGTTGCAAGTTGTTTAATCGCCGAAGTAACCTTTTGCAACGGCGTGAAACTTTTCTTCATTCTCCCGTCTAAGCCCTCTTGAAACCACTCGTCATACACTTCCACGTCACTAACAATTTTTAGGAATAAAGACTTAGACATACGAAATCTCTGACGAAAAGTATCGGCATTAAATTTTGGATTTTCAACAAAATAATCGGCCATGAGTGTCTCATGGCCTCCCTCACGATCTCGACGGACTATTTTTTTTTTACTAGACAATGCCGTGTCTAGTAGCTCCGCTTGTTGAATGACATTTTGGAAGAAAATTAAGCTACCATCGCTTGACGATGAATCTTCATCGTCGGGAAAGTCGGGTAGGGGAGAAAAAAACGGAAACTTGGAATCCATTTTGTGTTGTATTTGATAGATTTTTTTAGAGTGAGTTTGAGAGTGGTGAGTGTGGTAAAAAATTTGATTAAGTTGGTTATATTTATATTGTTAAAAAATTGAATTTTTTTTTTTAAATATGACCGTTGCCCAACGGTCTACCATCGATATTCGTGCAATCAATGCGGTGACTCCCCCCGAATCCCTTCCCCGAATCGGGTCACCGCGTTGATGGCGGCGGTGTTCCCGATCGGTGGATAGGGTCACCGAACCACTCTCCGCTTGGTGCCCCGATCACCCTTAGTTTAAAGATTTTTTCAGTAACCAAACTAAACCAAATTCAAATTTGGCAAAATAGAAAAACGCAATTCAAAAATTTTAAAAAAAACAAATAACCCACAAAATTAAAATGTAATTCGAACTTCTGAGTTCAGTTTTGATTAAAACTGGATTAGGTGTGTAACAACCCGAATTATTATATCAAATCCTAGCGTGACATGTGTCTAGAAGACCCTCCACATTGTTTGGAAAGCAATAACATCGACTTGGACAACACTACAAACAATTTTTATCAACATTATCATCTTAACATATAATTCTTTAAATAAATATCATTGCAAATCCTAAATTATTATAACAGTCCTATAATTTACTCAAAACAAAGCAACTTATAAACTTTATCCATTTGAATAGACTTTAGATTATGGTAGCAAACGGGTTGATTCATATATCTAAACCTACATGTCTCTCTTAAAAAAATATCACAACCGTGTACGCTCTTCATCTGAAATTCATCATCGAACAAACTACACCAAAGACTCGAGTGTGTTCATCATATGTACAACATATAGCAGTGATCTCGGTGTATAGGGTTAGCCACAAAATATAATCTTACAACATTCTCTAGAACATTAGGTAGGTCTATTATTATATACGTGACGTATAATGTTACCAGGGTGTGTAGATAACCAATTGGGGGTGTTCCAACCTTAATTAATTCATATTTAATATATTGTAAAACACCTAATATGTATTTTGTTATTATATAAAAAGAGATGTGAGTTATTCAATGTATAAAACATATATTTGTGGGTTTAATTCTTATTAATGCAAGGTTAAATGATATTATTGGCAAAAACAGGCACAACCTTTAAACATTTTAGGAGAGAAATGTATTGGGTTCAAATCCTACAGACAACAAAAAATAAAAGAAATTTGCCATTAAAAATGATATTAGGGTTTAAAAATTGTTAAAAAAACAAAAGTGGTATGAGTTTAATTTTTTTTCTTCAAAAGCATTATATGGTATTTAAGTGTAAACCAATTGTTAATATATAAATATTATTATTTAATTCAAATTTCATAAGAAAATAATTGTTATATCAATTTTTTTTTTTTTTTGCTTTTTATCTTCTTTATGTTAAACTCCATTAAGTTATAACTAATTGTACGTTATGCACAAGGCTATACTATGACCAAATTCTAACTGTACAATTATCTTGGTATTTGTATGGAAACCCTGTTCTCCACAAAATCTCGTAAATTATTAGCGGGAACATTACTCTTTAAATATTGCACATTATTCAAACTGTTAAACAATTAAACATAAAAAAAAACCCCACTATTAAAACCATTAAAACATGCGTAGTGACTGCGCAAGTGGCGTTTTTTTTTCTCAATCACGCCCAAACAAGCAGGGGAACCACCCCTGGGCGTGTTTGGTCAATTTTGATGTTTTGGCGTTTCTCAAATCACACTTGGAGCAATTTTGAATGGCCAATCACAATTAATCTTCTTTTTTTTGGCCAATAGTTTTTTTTGTTGGTTTTTTTATTTTTATTTAATTCTCTACACCCTTTTAACATAATGCACACATCCCCACTACACCCATTTTAAAAAAAAAACGCCCAATAATCCTCCTTGCTGACTGTACTGCCACATGACGGAAAACACCCAATGATGGGGGCATTATTTACCCTTACCACTACGCGTGGTCTTAAACACTTATTTTGTCGTGTCATGATTTTTTCTATATAAGATTATTGAATTTATATTATAAGGGCCCATTTTCTTACTCACCACAAACCTAATATGTTTCGAGGATTTTCATGGACAGCTAGGAGTGCAAACGAGCCGAGCTACTTGCGAGCTGATCGAGTTCGACTCGAATAAAAGCTCAAACGAGCCGAGCTTAAACGAGCTCGAGCTCGAGCCCGAGCTTCGCTTATCGAGCTCGAGCCAGCTCGCGAGCCTAAACGAGCTTTCTGTTTATATATTTTTTATTAATATATTAAACATATATTTATATAATAATAATTACCATTTATGTAAATATAAAAAAATAACTAAATTATATGTATAATAATAATTATACTTAATATAAATTAATTAATAAATACTATACGAGTCGAGCCCGAGCCGAGCTCGAGCTTGGAAAATTACATTCGAGCCGAGCTCGAGCTTTTAAAATAAAGGGATCGAGCCGAGCTCGAGCTTTCATATGTTAAACGAGCTCAAGCTCGAGCCTGGTCGAGCTCGGACTCGGCTCGGCTCGTTTGCACCCCTAGGGACAACCCTACATCTTGCTATACCATGTTGTTTCTACCCCTCTTTTTATAATTTGCCTTTGATGATAAAAAAAAAAAAAGCTAGACTGGTTAAACTATTGCATTTGATTAGAGATGACAATCAAACCTGAAAAATTTGATCAAGGTATAGGATCAAATGATATATTGGTCTACCTAAAAACATACATCCATATTCTTGATAATATGTCTGAAAGTATTTTTCATATTATATTTATATATTTAGGGGGTGTTTGTTTTTCAGAAAAAACACTTCAGAACCTTTTTCCTCTTTTCCATGCAGAACACGCGCAAACATAAGGGTCTGAAGCTTGTTTGTTTTTTAGAAGACTTTTCATAAAAAAAACATCTTCCCCACCTCTTTGTGGGGCAGAGGTGGCCTTATGTCTTCTGCCATCTTCAAAACACTTCCCCATAAAAAAAACTCCAACCCTAGTTTACTCCCAGCCGACCAAGCTCCTCCCCCACCATCTCAACCGCCGTCGCCCATCTTCTCCACCGTCCTCATCCATCTTCTGCCGCCGACCTCATCGTCCTGCTCCATCTGCTCCGCAGTCCTGTTCCATCTGTCGCCGCCGCCCATCTTCTCGACCTCACCGTCACCACCTCCGCACTCCCACTCTACAGCCGCACCTCCACATCTATAGCCGCACCTCGACCTCACCGTCACCGTCACCACCTCCGCACCCCCACCTCTGTCGACACCACACAGCCGACACCATCGCTGCTTCTCTGCCTCCCAGCCGACACCACACAGGCTATGTTCTTAACTCTCTGATGATTGAATTTGTTACATTTGGAATTAGGGTTTTGATTTTTATTTGTTATTTATCACAATTCATAATGGGGGAGTATGTTTTGAACCCACAAATGAACGATGTCTTCAATTTATGTCATCAATTCATAATGGGGGGAGTATGTTTAAAAACACAGAAGAACAACTAGTTTAATACCGGTCTGATGGACGGGTTATGCTAACAGTGTAACAAACAAAGATAATCTATATTATCATATTATCAAGTTTTAATCCATGTTTTCAGTTATATATGATCAATAAATGAGAAGACAAATAAGGAATAATAGTTTCATATTCACTAAACATGTAATCTAGACCACAACAATAGAAAATTAATAGATTTTTTTACAGGCACTAGGAACATCTTTTTATTACTGACCAAACAAAACAAAGTCCAACATAGCAAGGTGCTATATTGGACACATTTAAAACAAACAAATTACATTTAAAAGTTCAAACTAAAACTTCTCTGATCTTTCCAAGTTATACCCGTCACCTTTGATCTGTTCGCCATTCTATTGAATATGATATCTTTTATCTCTTCCACTATCTTGTACTTGTTCACCTCCTTTCCTCTGAATACCTTCCCGTTTCTCGCATTTCAAATGCTCCATAAAGTTTGTGAGAAAACCGGTATGGTACCGGTATTTACCCGTAAATAGACCATAGTACCGGTACCGTAACGGTACCGTAAAATGGAAAAAATGGGTACCGTTACCAAATATAACCGGTACGATACACTTCCGGTATTTGGTACCAAATGATTATCCCTAATTTAGGGAATAGATTACAATCTAATGCACTCTGCAACTTTAAGGTGATTCAATTTTGCATACTCATTCACTGGTTCTTCTGATACCTCATATATCCACTTTTTTGACATGTTTGATCCAAAATTGAGCACTTGTTAAGAAAATATCATGAGCTTGAGTTATATCACCTAAAATTACACATAAAGCCATTTTAACTCACTACTTATTTCAAATTTCACTTGCAGAATTCAAATACATAAGTAAACCAATATATTTGTTAAAATCAAAATGGCCATCATGAAAACTGACCTAAAAGTATCTGTCATCAAGTGCATCAACCCATGCTTCTACATCATCCTACAAAGCTGCCCTTTTTACAAATAATGTTGTATTTTTTTCTTTAGTTTCTTGGACACAATAATACATTGCAGCAGCCCCAACATATAACACAAATGGGCAATTAAGATATTATCAAGAATCTCATATATATTTTTACATGAAAGGGGAATATAATAGAAGCCATATCCACATGGTAGGGAATGAGATAAAAGTTTTGTAAAATCAAGTGTCGGATCTAGAGATAATGACAATAATGATATTGTATTCTAAATTAATTTAACAAAAAAAAATCTAACCCAATTTTATTTTAACACCAAATCTAGCCAATATACTAACTACAAACAACCCAGCAAGATGCTGGGCATATTACAAGCGTACAAAACATAACAAAACATCACCCACATAACATAACTTACACACTCACCTCAAAAATTCCCCATAACCCCCACTCCCTGCAGTCTATTTTTGACCTTGAATTAAGCCACCACCGCCACGATATGGGCAGGTTTGCTGTTAAAAACCCGATCATTACGCGCCATCCATAACCTCCAAAATATTCCCATTGCTACAAGATTCAGCACCCTTTTGGTTTTCTCTGAAGTACCTGCTTTTGTCACGTGTTTTACCAGTTCAGCCACCGTCCAGAGTGTAAATTGCGCTGGGATATTTATCCATAAGCACAGTTGAGTCCAAACTTGATTTGCCAGCCCACATGTGACCAAAAAATGGTCACAACTTTCCTGTACAGCCGAGCATACTAGCATAATGTGTCTTGTAAATGAACATTGCGTCTTGCCAGTGGACACGTAGTCAAGATTGACTCGTTTAGCGCTCCCCACACAAAATGATTCGCTTTTGTTGGTGCCCATGAATTCCATTTGAAATCATGCCCGCTATATTGAACCTGTGCAGCCGATTGCGACTCCTTTTTAATCAATATGATAGAAATAAGTCCTGAACACAAAGGGCATTGATGTAAGCAAAGCGAGATAAAGACTTGGCAGGATACATGCCATTCAATATGGGATCAACAATTTTGGCCAAGGAATCAATATCATGTAGTTGAGGGGTGGCCCATCTTACAAGTGATTATTCAGATCTCACTCTTGAACTACATACCTTGAAAGAAAATAAATTAATTTTGTATCTGTCAAAAAGTATGATTTAATTGAGGGTTTACCTATCTAGTGGCTTCCGATCAGTCAACAGCTCCAACATCACCACTCCAAAGCCATAAACAACACTTTTTATAGTGTATATGCTGGACAACACAAATTCAGGAGCACTATAACTAAATGAGCTGACCAACTGTGTTGCCACCTGTACAAAGTTTAACAAACTTATTCAAATCCCAACATCACTACTCAAAAAATATGAAATATGATTACCTCTCGCTCCGCGTTTGGAGTGAGGGCAGCTAAACCACAGTATGATAAATGAGGATTGAGTTCTTCATCAAGTAAAATATTTGCTGATTTTATGTTTCTATGTACAACAGAAGGTAGGCAAACTTCATGCAAGTACCTACTAAGAAAAAGGGCTTCGGTTAAACCAACAAAAATAAGAAATGTTTTTAGTTTTTATATTTGTATCGATGGGTGACGTACTAACACGTGCATTTCACGTTTTTGCTCCTATCATTAGCAAAATGCAACAAATCTTGCAAGCTACCATTTGCAATGTAAGCAAAAACCAAAAGACGGTGCCAATGCTCTACACAATATGCAGCTAATGAAACTACGGATCCTGTACCACTAATTTAAAGAGTAAAATCTTGCTACTAGATCGTTACTTTTGTTAAGCGACCTTTAATCTCACTAATTTCACCAATATTCCCGTTGCTACCTGTAAGGCCCTAGTTCGTATTTGATAAAAAGTCGCAGCGGAAATACGTACCATAAAATTTCTTTCATTATAAACGTTTTGACTTACTTGAAAGTTCATTTTAAAATAATTATTTTACAACATATGCATCCTTCGTACCCATTTAATAAAATAAAAGCATAACTTATGTTTATCAAATTACATACTCAAGCATTCCCGTACAATCTATCTTGTGACTCGGTCTTTGATCGCTACTCCTCGTGATGATAATCTGTGATTCGTACAACCTGCACCCACCACATACATTCGCAACATTAGCATACATTATATACAAACAAGATTCTCAATCATGTAGTCTCGTTACGTTCTATCCACATATACTTTCCATCCCGTTATCTTTCTAGATTTAATCATTCCATCCGGGTGTCTAATCCTTGGCAAAACTTCACTAATGTACCTACATTACATTTTATTCTCGAGGCACACTGTTAATAACGCCAATACTTAAATGTATTGAAACCACGTATACAATACATACATAACTACGTACATACATACATACCTTTACTTGCATACATACGCATCTACTTACATACATACATGATTACGTCTTCACATACGTACTTACATACATACATAACTACATACATACATAACTACATACATACATAACTACATACATACCTACTCACATACATACATACATACATACATACATACATACATACATACATACATACATACATACATACATACATACATACATACATACATACATACATACATACATACATACATACATACATACATACATACATACATACATACATACATACATACATACATACATACATACATACATACATACATACATACATACATACATACATACATACATACATACATACATACATACATACATACATACATACATACATACATACATACATACATACATACATACATACATACATACATACATACATACAAGTCACATTCACTTATTTGTAAGTTGAGCCTTAACTACAAACATATCGACACAAATCAATGCGATTACAAACAAACATAACCGACTAACTTCCAACAAACATGATGAACATTCAGCAACACAATGAACATCCCATTAACACGATGAACATTCAGCAACATAATGAACATTCCATTAACACAATAAAGATTCAGCAACATAATGCACGTTCCATTAACACGATGAACATTCAACAACATAATGCACATTCCATTAACCCGATGAACATTCAGCAACATAATGAACATTCCATTAACACAATGAACATTCAGCAACAAAATGCACATTCCCTTAACACGATGAACATTCAGCAACATAATGCACATTCCATTAACACGATGAACATTCAGCAACATAATGAACATTCCATTAACACAATGAACATTCAGCAACAAAATGCACATTCCATTAACACAATGAACATTCAGCAACAAAATGCACATTCCATTAACACGATGAACATTCAGCAACATAATGCACATTCCATTAACACGATGAACACTCAGCAACATAATGAACATTCCATTAACACAATGAACATTCAGCAACAAAATGCACATTCCATTAACACGATGAACATTCAGCAACATAATGCACATTCCATT
Organism: Helianthus annuus; assembly: GCF_002127325.2. Classification (NCBI taxonomy): domain Eukaryota; kingdom Viridiplantae; phylum Streptophyta; class Magnoliopsida; order Asterales; family Asteraceae; genus Helianthus; species Helianthus annuus. Next base: position 191,284,567 of record NC_035448.2, read on the forward strand.
AACACGATGAACATTCAGCAACAAAATGAACATTCCATTAACACAGTGAACATTCAGCAACAAAATGCACACTCCATTAACACAATGAACATTCAGCAACAAAATGCACATTCCCTTAACACGATGAACATTCAGCAACATAATGCACATTCCATTAACACAATGAACATTCAGCAACATAATGCACATTCCATTAACACGATGAAATTATCATCTTAATTTACATAAAGGATAGACGAAGTTCATATGAACTTACCTTGGTACTTACCCTTACCCGTAAATTCTTACTTGGTTTCCCTATATACAACATACCAAACTTTATTTATAAATAAGAAGTGATTTCGGGAATCACTTACCTCGAGTGCTCGTTTCGTACATGTTTCCTCATATTCTTTCCGTTAGCCTTCCATGCTTTCTCCCATCTTGACATGATCCTATACTTTCATGTCATCATGGTTACCACTTCATTAGTACAAATGCACATTCTAATATTGCATTCATGTCACATTCATATCCTACATTAAACTTTACTCGTCAAATTCCAACAACACAAAGTGTAAGCTAGAAGTCGCATCTTTTCATTCCACATAATTCTTCATGTCGTCACAAATAGCACATATTGATATAGCATGTACTTAATGATTTCTCTAACATAACACTTGTGACAAAAGCCTTATTACATTATTTATGCACAGTTGACTTTCAGAAAGTCAACTATCTATCTTATGAATTATCAATCTAATCTCATACATCCACATTATTATAGTCGATTATACTACGGACATCATATACATTCCCTACTCACATAGTAAAACACACATACAACCACAAGATCATATATGCACACAACATAAACAATTCCTTCCTTACTAGTCTTCTCATAATTCCACAACTAACAACATATCATTCAAGATTAACTAATTTAACACTATCCTTGAATCCGACATTATCCTTACTAGAAATCCACATACCTTACAAGGACACCATTTTCACCCCTTGATCCCTACCACAAAATCAACTAAAGGCATAAGGTGTACCATATCTTCAAGCATAGAGTACAAACTCCTAATGCACGCTTCTACCACATCATACTAACCATTCAAATTTCCACATGAACTCCATCTAATTCACACTTCACATATTAGTTAGCTAACAATTACATCATTATCACTTTTTATACATATTTACCCACAACTTGCATATAATTCCACATATAATTGTCACTTAAGCATTTTATCAAACACTTGGTGTGCATACCATAATTTATGCATAATGTACAACCAATTCATGCATATTCTTCTAAACTCATACATAAATCATCAAATTATCCTTCTAATCAACATGGATCATTCATGCATAACATCAAACATACTAGTATCACATTTCTTTCAATTCCTCTAACAAGAATCTACCATACATATCAAAATACATCAATATTAAGCAAGAATTTAGACATAGATGATTTACCCATGTCATCATCTTCACCATAACAAACGGGTTTCACCATTAAACATCAAATTAACCTAAACTATGCATAATCCATGTTCTATATGATGATTCTAACACACACCCGTTCTCAATTTCATACAAATTCGCAATTTACATCATAACCCACTTTGTGAAGGATCACCAATCTAACTTTTAAGACATACCTTATGATCCCATTGTGAAGGTGATCATTAATCCATGCTCGGTTATGAATTTGAGCTTCGTTTAGCCTTCCAATTTGATGGATTAGTTGAAGTTAGGGTTTTGGCTTCATGAGAGCTCCTGCTCTCTCTAGAACACACGATTTGTGTGTTTGTGTGTGTTTTTTATATATTAAATTCAACTTTTACTTTGCCCCACTTTAGTCCCTCAAGTTTGCCACTAAATAATATTGGCACAACTATCATCCTTTAATTGCTTTTTACTACATTCCTAACTAGGTTAAATAGCCTAGTTGTTTATTTCATGATATACCATATCAGAACATTTACCGAATATAAACATTCGGGTTTTGGGGTGTTACACTACCTGGCTGAAAAGGAAAGAAAATACAAATATATTATGGGTAAATATTTAAAAATAATCAAAACATGCTACTGTGAAGGCAATTTTGTTTATGTAATACCATTACTTTTACTAAAATCTTACCTTTATTCACTCCTTATATCAACACCTCTTCCGTTGCGGCTTGCTACTGCTGCTGATGTCTTAGTCTCAGTTTTAGTCTGCAAGTATAAAAAGGGGAATCAGGCTCATTACATTACAATAAAGATATAAAGCATACTAAGATGTGATGATGGTTTGATTTAAATAGCAAAAGTTTATTTAAAATAACGTGATGAGATCAAACAATTGAGATGTTTAGTAATCAGTGGTAATTGAGTTACCCGAGTTTTGATACAAATCTCATCCTTTCTATTAAGTTCAAAATAGACGGTTTGTAAAATATGATAAAGATAATAACTGAAAAAAAGTGCCCTGGACAATTATACAAACTTGATCTTAGGTTAACAAATTGCTTACCAAAACTCCTCCTGTTGAAAATGAATATTTAAGCTTTTAAATCTTGATTTGCAACTCCAAATTGAATCGATTGATCTTTTATACTTTTCTATAACAAACAACAATATCAAATCATAACTGGATGAACTCTGATGGCAATAATCAAATCTATTGACACATTTACACACCTCAATAAATAGTTAAAGAACTTTGTAGTCATTCAGTTTTACCTGAACCCGAAACTCTGTTCTTTGACAAAAAAAAAACTCCATACAAAGAAGAAACCCAATACTCACATTGTTCAATAATAACGTTATCTCCATCTGTAAAGAAGTTACAGTCAACAATAAAAAGGAAAATTAGGACCAATGATTGAAAGAGAATAAGAAATACAAACCTTAAAATCCCCAAATCACTCAACGTCACATAATCAAGAGTTAAACACATCTTCTTTCAAGAAGCATATGATTTTACACTATATGCTTGACTGATTTAACCGGTGGTGTGAAGACTCTGAAAACTTTGATGACACATCGGAAGTGGGAAAGTAAATTTGGGCGAGTGTTTGCAAAATCCAGAATCAATGACCACGTATAATTGCCACTGTTGTAGAACATCATCAACCCCAATTTGAAACCCTAATTTGCAATTTGAATAGGTATTCACAGAAGTGAGTGACAAGGTAACTCAGTAGTGAGCATGGTGAACACCATGGCTGCAAAATCACGGTTGCTTCCATGGTAGAAACTATCAATTTCCACCATGATTCTTCAGGAGTATGAGAAGGGAAGGCGGTTTAATTGGGATACATTTAAGGGAGCGGTTTGAGGAGCGTGTAGGAGAAGTAAGAAACGAAAAATGCAATTGAACAGATCTTATATCGGAGGAGAAGACGCTCCTCTGCGTGGATCATGGGAGAGAACCGCTCTAACTTCTCTAGACAAAAACCTGCCAAATTTTAAGGGTTAGCACGGCTGAGATTTAATCTCAGAAATAACTGCGTGTTTGGACCGCCAGATCATCTAAAAAGCAGTTTTTTGTCAAACTGGATGGAGGGCTGATGGTGGGAGAGAACTATATCTCAACCACCATAGAAGTGGAGAACATGGGCAGAATAATGTGGAGCAAAACCACCAGCTTGGAAACTGCCATGAACCGCCATGAGAGCAGTTTTTTGTGAGTTTAAAGGGCTAAGATTTAATCTCAGCATGATCCGACGGTGGAGATGGATTTCAAAAGTGGTTAGACTTAATGGGATCCATAGATATATATAATTTAAACCCAGAGATGAATGATGTTATTTTATTTGTTATTTTTATTTGTTATTTATCACAGTTTCATGATTTGGGGAAAGTATTTAGATGATTGATTTTGTTATTTTTTGAATAAGGGTTTTTATGTTTTACTTTGTTAAATCATCCCAATTTATAATGGGTCTGTGAATTTCTACAAAACATTAGTGCTTCTTTCTAATCTTTTGCTTGATTTTGTTATTTTTTGAATAAGGCTTTTATGAATATTATTTCAGTATTGTATAATTATTATTTTTGTTTGAATGTTAAAAAACTCTTTTTAGTTAAATAAAATTAGGTTATTTATATTTCAGTTTATTCAACAGCTTGCAGAAGTTAAAAAACAAACAGTCTTCTTCTTGCAGACTGCAAAGGTTTGGTCCAGCTCTTCAGCTGCAGATGTCTGCAGATATGGTGCGCAGACTGCAGACGTTTTACTTTTGAAAAAACAAACAACACCTTAGTAATATATACTCATGTTAAGCATATATAAGTAGCTAACTACTTTTTGCCAGTATACACTTTTTACGACGCTACATTGATTAAAACAGGATTATTTGATTGGTCTTAATCAGGGGTGGACCTAGTGTAGTCGAAGGCGTAGCCCGGGCTACGGCTCAACTTTTAATCGGTAGTGTAAATTTTTTTTTTCCGACTTTTGTACTAAGGATACCCCTCAACAACTACTAGGACACCCCTCAAAAAAAAAATTTAGAAACTGATATTAAGCCCAAATAATTCTGAATATATTGGCCTAAATAACCAAATGATAGCCCAATATTAGTTAGCCCAAATAACCAAAAAAATAACCCAACAGTGTATTGGGCATTTGGGCGGCAGATTGAATTATGCAGGGATATCAAAGGTCGATTGTGGATTGTCGACAATTGCTGTCGAACACAAGGATATCACGAACACTCGAAGTCTCGAACATATTGTCATCGCATCACAGAATTGATGTTTCTTTGAAGGAGCAAATGGCTGTAGTTGTTAGATTTGTTGATAAACATAGGGCTGTTAGAGAGAGTTTTATCTGAATTGTTCATGTGAAAGACACGGCTTCTACAACTCTTAAACAAGCCATTGATGATTTATTAGCAAGCAACCAGTTGAGCATAAAACAAGTAAGTAATAAAATTCATAGTTTCTTTACATTATTATAATAATCATTGTTTTTTTTATGTTATAATTTATTTTTGTTTTAGGTGAGAAGCCAAGGTTATGATGGTGCAAGCAACATGCGGGGAGAATTTAATGGGTTAAAAGCGTTGATTTTGAAAGATAACCCGTCAGCACATTACAACCATTGTTTTGCTCATCAACTTCAGTTGGTTATAGTCGCTGTTGCAAAAAAACATGCCGGTGTGAAAACTTTCTATGAATTCCTTTCCATGGTTGTCACTACGGTTTCAGCTTCTTGCAAACACAAAGATATGTTAAGGGAGGAAAAAAAGGCTAGAGTGGAAAAAAAGATACTTGAAGGTGAAATTAAAATGGGTAAAGGATTAAACCAAGAGGTTTCCCTAGCATGAGCCGGTGATACGCGATGGGGTTCACATCATAGAACATCATCAGTTTGCTTAGATTGTTTCCGGAAGTTGTTACCGTACTTCAATATGTTAAAGAAAATAGAGATTGCAGTCAACAACGGACAAATGCAAAAGGTATTCTATCCTATTTTAAAAATCTCGAGTTTGTTTTTTATATGCATTTGATGGGAGATATATTAAGTTACACAAATGCTCTTTCAAAACACCTTCAACAAAAAGGTAAAGATTTATCAAAAGCGGCCAACTTGATAAATGGTACAAAATGAGCATTAAATGCTTTAAGACAAAATGAGTTTGAGCCGATGTTAGAAAAAATGACTTCCTTTTGTAAAATATATGACATGGACATAACAGAAAGTTATGGTAATCCAAGAAACCAAAAGAATGTCATTACAAATCGACATCATTTTGAAGTAGACATGTTTAATGAGGTTTTAGACATGCAAATTCAAGAATTAGGAAATCGGTTTAGTGAGATAACAACTAGTTTGACAAAAAATATGTCGGGTTTAAATCCTTCTAACGGTTTTTCTAAGTTTGACCCATCGAAGATATTGGCGTTTGCTAAGATGTACCCCGATGATTTTACTACACAAGAAATAGGGAGTCTTTTGGGTGATATTGAGTCATTTCGTCACACGATAAGCGATGATGATAACTTTGAAGACTTGAATGGAATAAGTGATCTTGCGCGTATTATGGTTGAAACGGGAACGCATAGTTCTTGTCCTACAGTTTATCGGGTAGTTAAGCTAGCTTTGCTTTTACCGGTGGCAACCGCAACCGTTGAAAGATGTTTTTCGAAATTGAAGCTTGTGAAGACGGATTTAATCAATCGAATTGGTCCGGAATTCTTGAACAATGTTATGGTTTGTGCGATCGAAAAGGATTTTTTAAGTGAAGTAAAAGACGACGATGTGATGGAACGATTTCAAGCTATGAAAAAAAGAAGAGGACAAATCTGTTAGGTATTTGTTTTATTTTATTTATGTATTGTTGTTTTTTTTAATATTGTATGATTGCACGGTAATTTTTTTTTTTGGGATACCCCTGAATTACTGTTCTAGTTCCGCCACTGGTCTTAATGCATAAAGGTGTGGGGTGTGGTTTCATGTACCCTTAAAGGGGGGGGGGGTGTACTAGGGCTGTAAATGAACCGATCAAACAAGGACTTGTTAGTGTTCGTTCGTTAAAGATATAATGTGTTCATGAAGGGTTCATGAACATTTACTGAACGAGAATTTTCGTTCGTGTTCGTTCATTAAGGAAAGGAACGTGTTCACGAACGGTTCGCGATCACAAACAAACACATATAAAATCGACGAAAACATCGGTGGCTAGAGGTGTATGGCGGGAGGGAGCGACGCTATACCTTGAAGCCTTAATCGTTAAATGAAGGTCGAGAATATTTTTCGATGTTAATAATGAAAAGGAAAGTGGAACGGTGCATAAACTAGGTGGAGATAAGGTTTCCTATTTTATTTGTTTGGGTAACGAGATAAATAAGAATTAAAAAATATAAAAAGTTTAGATAAAATAAATAAATGTCATAAAAAACTTTAATAAACAACATAAACAAAAGAACATGAACGAATGTTCACGAACACATTATCAAACGTTCACGAAAGCAAAACGAACATGAATTTCTTATTCGTTCATTTAACTAACCGAACATAATTTCTTGTTCATGTTCATTTATTAACTAAACGAAAGAATATAAACAAACTTTCATTCGAACGGTTCACCAATCATCAACACCACATCAGGGAGATCAGTGAAATTTCCACGTTTGCATTGAATTCCATGAGCACCTCCCCCACTCCTACACCCCACAACCTAAACAATTTCTTTGGGTGGGGTTTAACTAAAAGTCATTGTGTCTAAAAATGTGAAGATTCTAGTCCTTTGGATTAATGGTGTTAATGGATGATATAACTAGACTAATGCATTTTTGTAATGTATGTTCAACATTAAATAGAAAGTTATACTAAAATGGAATTACCCTTTATTTTTAAAACATTATTAACTCATTCATATGTTAATATAGAGTAAATTACAACCAGTTACGTTTGCATAAAATTAGTGTCCTTTAACTAAAGAAATTATAGGCTCTGTCCTTTATGTTACCGGTTTTTAACACACGTTATGTCCTTTAGACCTAACCTAGTTAAGTTTTTTTTTTGGGTAAGTCTTACTATGTACCTCTCGCATGAGGGTAGCATGGTCTTTTCATTCCAACTATATATTAACAAAATAAATTAATAAATCTCTTTTATCCCCTCCATTTTTTAAACCAATAAATAAACAATATTTTAGAATTAATCTTTGTTTTTTTTGTCAAATCAATCAAAAGAACTGACTACGATGATGTTGGAAGCTTACCATAAATTTCATCGATGTCGTTTTGTTCTAGTGCTTGTCGTATGTAGAAGGCACCCATTGCAAGGTCTGATTCACGTTCCTTTTTCTGTAGGGTTTTTTATCGAAGTTTTGAGAGACATAGACAATAGCTATAATGAACAATCAGAAGTTATCAGATGCAAGGGGGAAATCAAAATTCATGTTAAATTGAGATGAAAAGATCATGTTGTCCTCATGTGAGAGGCACATGGTAAGAGTTAACCAAAAAACTTAACTAGGTTAGGGCTAAATGACATAACATGCTAAAAACTGGTAACATAAAGGACAGAGCCTATAATTTCTTTAGTTAAAGGATAGCAGTTGTAAATACATAACCCTACAAAAAATAACTTGGGACACCACTAACATAACAAGGGTCGTGTCCGCACAAACACACCGTTTAAATTATAACATTTGGAATTAATAAATTACTTATATATAAAAAAGCAACTCCACCAAGCATTGCAAATCAACATTAACCAACTCCGTGAATTAACCGACGCCCCCAAATTAAAGTGGAGACACCTTAACGGAATAGACACAACGATTCAACTATCATCGTCACTGACCGAAACGACGCGCCTCCTCCCACTGCCGTTCCTCCAATCGTTTGCAACCTTTCAACTACCCTATATAACCAACCATCACCACCACCACAAAACCACATCTCATGTCGCAACAATTTGATTGAACTCCCCCTTGTCTCTGCAAATCATCATCAGCGCGCGGCGAGGTATCTGTAATTGTTTTCTTCCCATCGATTTAACGACGCCTAACTTCTTCGATACTACCAAGGCAACGCTGAGTGGGTGAACAGAGAGATGTGTAAGACAACGACGGCGACACCATATTCGCCGGTGACCGGGATGGGATCTAGAAAGAGAGAGTGTGTGAGATAGAGAGAAAATAACATTTTCTGTGTTTTCATCTTTGAATCGTCGACGCCGACGCTTTCGTTTGATCAGAACTCTTCATCGCTCGCCTGAGTGGTTTGAACATTTCGCCGGATTGCCTAAAACCGTCGACTTCTTCCACCAAGGAGAACCGTCGGATATCACCGACCTGACTTCTATGGATGGCTGCGGATTCTGGTCGGCCTCTCGCTCTTTCTCTTGCATATCAACTTCTCTCTTTGTATCTATGATTTCTCTCTCCCTAAAATGCAAATGTGTGTGTATACAGTGAGATAAAAGATAATGGTTTTATTTGTGTTTGATGGTTTCACAAAACCTGGATGGTGTTTGATGGTTTTACAAAACCATCCTTGGATTTTGAAAATAAAAATGATTAAAACTACATTTTGTAAATTTTAACAGTTAAGAAATGATTTGAGATTAATAAATTGGGTAAATTACACTTTTCGTCCTTTATGTTTGTACCGGATTACAACAGATAGCCTTTAACTTCAATAATTACACTCACAATCCTTTATTTGCAAAACTTATTACACCCTAGGTCCTTTGTTATTAACCAGGTTTAAATTTACAGTTAAATATGAAATATAATATGCACATAAGGGTAATTTTGTCCTTTTAACCTATCTAAGGACTACTTCTGTAATTGGTCCTGCACTTCATAAAAATCTGATCTATCACAAATGCTATCATCAACCAACCCAGATCTTGATAACCACACCTCTCTCTCTCTCTCTCCCTCTCTAACATGTTTTCCCTCTGATCTTAAACAACAAACCAAAGCCAAATTCAACGATTCAACACAAAAGGCGAGAAATCAAATCAAATGTTCGTAAAAAAAAGCATCGAAAAGAGTATCTAAGAGATCGGTACCGACGCTGCAAGAGGTAGGAGGATCTTTCTGAAGATCCTCGAGCTCCTTCAAGATCCGCTTCTGTAACACCTCGAATTTTTGCGTCCAATAATGTGTTAACACGTGTCATTTGTTTACACGTGGCATTAATATTGAATAAAGGATTAATTTTGACAAACCTTGAAAGTATATAAATTCGAGGGTTATAAATGTCAACAAGGGTAAATATACTGTATAGTAACCCTAAATAACGCTTGTACCTTCAAACGAATAAATCATAGATCGTACGGAAGCGAAACGCGGATGAAAGTGAGAGATTACGAGCTACAGGGGTTAACTGTGTCAACATGTTTAATTATACCTCTGAGTGACCCTTTAATGTTCCCAAGGCTTCGTAACAGTATTATACGCTCACTAGAATATACTGTACAAATTCCGCGAAGTTCCGTCTTAAAACGAGAGAGTTATACTCAAATTCGTATGAGAAGGGTTAAAAGCGTCAACAGTGAAAGTTAAGGCTTTCCAAATAATTAATAAACTAATCGGGGACTTAATAATGCGGGTAAATAACACGAGGCCCCTATCGGTAAATAACCGAGGGCCAAACCGCAAGGTTACCCCTTCAAACCCGAAAGGTCAGGTAAATCATTACGAAAGATTTCGTTATTAATTACCAGGATTTCGTAATCATTTCAAAAGATTTAAAATTTCTGGAAACCAAGCCTCTCGCGACCCGCGTGATGGTTAAGGTTAAGTCGAGGCGGGCCGCGAGCCTCCTATTATACGCGCCTGATATTTGAATATCAGGCGACCCGCATTAAACATACATGGAACTCCCATGCGGGCCGCGTGGGACGCCCAGATGCAGAAAGCTTGTAACTACTTGCCTTTTGAGCTTGTGAATGATCAAAACCTCAATCAATGAGGCATGGGCGCCCCCTACTCGACCCATACCACTTAGGGGCACCTTCCCATCATCCATACTCAGTGTAGCATGAGTTGTAATGATCCTAGAGCCCAAATTTCACTATAAATAGCCACATTTGGCTCATAACATTCACACAACACAAATCAACTTCTCTGATCATTCTAAGGAGCTCCCAAGTATCCATCTCTGCTCTATAAACAAGAAATAACTTCTGTAAGTCGTTCACAATCAATATGGTCTTGCATTTCCATAGTTATAGCTTATAAACACAACCATCGTAACTAACGGTTGTCATTACAACAACTTGCAAATGGTTCAGTCTTATGACGAATCAAAAGTGGTTTTGAGTTGGTATTTATGTGGGTAATAAACCTCTAAAAGGGTTCCCCCTGATCACCACTCTAACTATGTCAAATATCGAGTCAAACGCGCACTTAAAAAGTCAACAGAAAGTCATTTTGCCATTTTCTACATAATCTGTAATGTATACGTTATGAAACTTGTTTTGATGTTCATAAAACATGATATTAAGCATATAAACTTGTTTGCGCTCGTTTGAATCGACCATTTGCTATATTGACCCGGTTCGGAGCCGAATGTCGCAAAAGTTTGACTTTTGCTTTGACTTCAGTTCTGACCCGTTTTAGTGAGGTATAGATATACCTTAGGACTCTCTTAGGACCAGGTTACATGTTGGTATAAACCTCTGTGATCGGTTCATGAGTTATCCGAGTCTTTTACGTGTTTCCGTTAATCGCCTAAAAGTTGACCGTAACGCCATTTTGAAAATAAAACGAGTATTTCGGACTCGTGAACGGACCATAACCTTGCTTATTAAATTATAAGCATGTCCTTAAAGTTTCAGGTCAATCCGAGGTCTAGAATGAGAGTTATGCTAATTAGCGTAATTTAAATAAACTTTTGTAATAAATGGCGCAATTAGCATAACGCCCATCTAAACCAAGAATTCGTCACCAAAACTTTTACCCACTGTTATAAATTAATATTTTGGGAATTTTAAAGATTTTTAATAATTTTTACCCTGCTCATAACCTGCGGTTATGGCTACGGTTCGGTAAATACCGAATATGCCCTTTTCGGCCAAAACATGAGTTCTACAAGGTCTTTTGACCCGATTCCAGTTGCTACTGGTTCCAAATAATAAATAAAGTATTTTAAGCTTTATAAGCTGTTCGGGAAACTCAGATTCCCTGTAGAACTCGAAAAGCTCTTTAAAAGTCTTTAAAATGACCAAAAAGCCCCTACGGGGCATAATATTAACTTAAACTCGTTACGGGCATCACGGAAGGTATCCTACTGATACCACAACCTATTTAAGGCGTATTGACTTAGGAAATAAGCGTAAGACTCTCATGGTTAACCGTTTCGCCTATTGCGCGCACGGTTCGGCTTATGAAACTAGTTTTCATAATTTAGCCGATACGGGTCAAATTATATTATTTGAACCCCAAAATCCACAGTGTGAACCATAAACTCATATAAAACAAGTCTCTGAACTTGTTGGGTCAGAATCACACTCCATTCTCGGTTTTCGCCTTTTCGCGCGATTAAACCATATCTATATATATCGGAACCAACCGGTCTAGGCTACGGCTAATATAAGGACCCGTTAGGATTCTAAGAGGTTAATTAAAACCTTCGTTCCAGATTAGGAGCCCCGGTAAAAGCTATCGGCGATTTAATCAAATTAAGGAAATATACTTGCAAAGGTAAATACTTTAACTTATTTCCCCTATATGGGCTTGGGTTAGGTATGTTAATACCGCTTGATTGAGCATTATATTTTTCCATCGCTTAGGTGGTTAATTAAATAATATGATCGGCTCATTTAAACAGTTTTGTTTCTTAAAAGCCTTTGGGGGGTTTAATGACCGTTGTCCCGGATATCCTTGGCATCATTTTACGAAATGGCCACGACCATCGACATCCCGGTGTAGGCGTACACCCGGTATACATTGTCGACATTAAATTAAAAGACGTAGCCGTTGGTTTTTATACTACGGTTTTACGCAATGTGGTGTGTCTATAAATCTTTAACCCGGCACGACCCGGGCTACTGAACGCATAAAAGAACATGTAAAACGTTCACAAGATTTTAATAATTTTCCCAAGTTATAAAAGAGTTTGTGCCTTGTGCATTCAAATCAATTTTAAATAAACATTTTCAAATGTGTCAGTTGAATGTATTTACCAGTGTAAACTGACGTATTTTCCCCAAAAAGATTAAGTGCAGGTACTATACGAAATGGGCTGGTATAGGCGTCCTAAGCATCGTACATAGCCTCGCAAACTCGATGCTGCATCTGAATGAACAATATTTATGATTTTTGATCCGTTGTGGATATATTCAACTTCTGTAATACATTTGATATTACAACCAGAGGTTGAAGTTTATATATTTATCTTAAGCTTCCGCTGTGCATTATATAATTGTGTGGTTTGACTATATTGTTGCCAACATCGTCACGGTAATCCCCCACCGGGCCCACCGGTGAGACACGTGGAAATCGGGGTGTGACAGGTTGGTATCAGAGCCAACATTGAGTGAATTAAACACTATCCTATTGTGTTTAATCTCAATGACACAATTGCACATACTTGAGTCTAGACAAGAACTTAGGACAAATTCGAATTGTTATTCCAATTTTGTCTTTTTCTTTTACTATTGGAATTTAAAGTTTTATAAAGCAGGAAAATGCCACCTGTTATATTCCGAGGAAGAGGAAGGGGAAGAAGAGGCAGAGGAGATATCGTGACACATCACGATAACGAAGCTGGACCATATGGTACAAGACATCCTTCAATGACACGGAGTGAAGAACCACAACGACGAAGAGATCTGTATGAACCTGCGAGGCATTCCACCTCGCACAGCTCGACGCCATCTTATCGGCACTCCTTTGGACCAAACTTAGAGAATGATCCCAACAACCCACAACCTTCCTTCATACCTCTACAACGTTCGGTATCACACCGAAATTACGACGACCCTACTCCATACTTCATAGGTCAGTTTAATCCGGCTGACTACATACAGGAACCTTCAGGCTTTGTTCCATTAGGGCCACAAGATCACTTCTCCGAAGACCATATGGACGAAGATACTGATCCAACTGAGCCTGCTCGTGGTACGCCCACGCATCCGATAGAAGTCTCTGATGGGTCATCCTTCCATGGCACACCCTACCAGGGACCAGACAGTTTCCAAGCGTTGTTCGACCGACATGAGTGGTACTACACGCCACCTCAACAGACATCTCAACAACCGCGACATCCACAGGATCCCTCTGAGGATTCACGCTTTGTGGCAGTTACGCCACCACCTCCGCCACCGGCGCAACAAGTAATACCTGATCCGCCAAGGCGTAGGAGGACAAATGCTCGTATGTCTACACGAGGAGGAGGGGGTATCCACTTCAGCACTCCTCGACATTCTAGTAGTAGCCACTATCCGCCACTACAAGAAGAAGGACCTTCAAGTCCTATACAGGAAGCGAACTCCGCACCAGCTGCACAAAATTCGCCACCATTTGGGTATGACCAACCCATACCTGCTTACACGGGTCCAACGGCGTACAACCCGTTCGAACCGTCACAAGCACAATACAACTACGATTATGAGCGCGACCCGTATGTGGTGTCGGCTAGATATAATGCGCGCTACCCTGACGGAGCACATGGAAACATGGGACCACCGGACTACTCAGCTCATGGGTATCCAATACCTCCCAGACCTCCAGCTCCGCAACACGCGCCACAACCACGATTTTCTCCTCCTGACCAGGAAGAGATACTCCATCGACTAGATCGTGTGGAGAGAGAGTTCGAGGAAGAGAAGAAAAGCCACCGAGGATTTCTCAAAGGCTTGGCAAACCTACTAAAGGGAAAGAAGAAGAAACGTGACCATTAGCCCTTAATAGTTGTACTAATGTAATTTCTATTTTGAAATAAGTCCCTGCGTGGACACTTATCGCATTTCAGTCCCTACGTGGACTTATCTTTTAGTCCTTACATGGACACTTATCTTATGTTAGTCCCTGCGTGGACTTGTCACTTATTTTATACCTCTATGGAGGTATGTACTATTTGAAAGACCCGTTTAGGGCAATATGTAATTGTATTTAAGATTATGGAATGTATGTTATGAGTTTTGTTTTAATATGTATGAAATAAATCAAAACCATTCCTTTTAAATTGATCTGCCTAGATAAAGAATCTTACGAGTGAAACCTAGCCTGGTGTCTTTTAAGATCCGGTCAAGATGGTAGGACTTAATTAAAAGATTCAGATTCCCTGTTAACCGCTGCAAGCACGTTGACATTCATGGCAGATGTGATTCGTTAAAATCACGCACGTCATTCTTATACAATAATCCTTTAAGGATTTCAAAACCCAACTAAACGATTTATAAATCGTGGGTTAAATCACCAATGAAGGTGATCAATGATATTAAAACATCCATTAGTGATGTAGTGCCTACGGGCCAACCTTATTAAAACATCCATTAGTGATGTAGTGCCTACGGGCCAACCTTATTAAAACATCCATTAGTGATGTAGTGCCTACGGGCCAATCATATTAAACCATCCATTAGAGATGTAGTGCCTACGGGCCAACCATATTAAAACATCCATTAGAGGTGTAGTGCCTATGGGCCGTAATAATTGTCTTACAATGACAAAAGACAGTGGTGGTCTATGACTCCCTGTCAGAAAGAGATAAAAGAACTACGGTTCAAATCTCTATGCCTTTGATTCTCTGAAATCTCGGCTAAAAATATAAAACATCCTCGTGATTAGGCTTTATGCCGCCAATACTATTTATATAGCTGAAATAGGATATATTCAAATCCTAATATGTAATGAAATAATAAGTTAACCAAATATGGTCTCTGTACCTTGGTTGACAAATTGTCATAAAAGACAATTATATAATAATCTCCTGAATAAAATTTTGTTATCTTCTGTAACAGATTCAAGTTACAATGGCGGATCCCAACGGAGAGAATAGCCATACTAATGAAGATGACTACGACAATACACCAGTGCATTTGACAGGCGCACAACTGAAGGCTCTGATTGACAATGCTGTTCAGGCAGCTCTTGATCGTCAATATACTGAGTCCCAAGGCAGAACCGTATCAAAACCACCCTCCAAACCAAAGACACACTCCAAACCAAAGACACACTCCAAACCACCCTCTCAACCCAAGAAAGATGACGACAAACACTCATCCACTGAGAACAACGTTCATCGCGATAGAGAATATACTGATGCATCCAATGCTAAGGGTTGCACCTACAAATACTTTGTATCTTGTAAGCCCCGGGAATTTACAGGGGAGAAAGGTGCTGTGGATTGTATCACCTGGCTAGATGAGATGGACACTATTGTGGACATCAGCGGGTGTGCAGAGAGGGATGTGGTGAAGTATGTGTCCCAGTCATTTAAGGGCGAGGCCCTGGCATGGTGGAGGGCGTTGGTGCAGGCATCTGGTAAGTCTGCTTTGTACAAGATGACATGGGAGGAATTTATTGCTCTCATTAAGGAAAACTACTGCCCTCAGCATGAGGTTGAGAAGATCGAGGCTGACTTTGTGTCACTGGTGATGACGAACCTGGACTGCCAGGCATATTTGACGAGTTTCAATACAATGTCTCGTCTGGTCCCATACCTTGTGACCCCAGAACCTCGAAGAATTGCCCGTTTCATTGGGGGCTTGGAGCCCGCGATAAAGGCGAGTGTAAAGGCCTCTCGGCCGACGACCTTCAGGTCAGTCACTGACCTCTCCTTGTCTCTCACCTTAGACGCTGTCCGTCTGAGGACACTAAGGAGCAAGGAGGCTGAGAAAAGAAAACGTGAGGATGATACCTCACGAAGATCAGGGAAGAAGCACCGTGGAAACGGTGAAGGCAAAAGAGGGTCGGAGACAAAGAAAGATGGGCAAGCTGGTGAAAGGCTCAACTGCAAAATCTGCAAGAAACCCCACACTGGGAAGTGCAGATTTGCATCAAACTCACAGTCACAATCAAAGACTCCTTCCTGTGGACTATGCAAGTCCAAGGATCATAAGACTGTGGAGTGCAAAAAGATCAAAGATGCAACCTGCTATGGTTGTAACGAAAAGGGGCACATCAAGAGTAACTGCCCTAAGTATGCCAAGAAGGCGGAAGAGACCAAGAAGTCAAATGCGAGAGTTTTTCGCATGGATGCAAAGGAAGCAGTCCAGAACGACAACGTGCTTACAGGTACTTTTCTCGTAAATAATATATTTGCAAGAGTACTATTCGATTCTGGCGCCGATAAATCCTTTGTAGACCAGAAATTTTGCCAACTACTAAATATGCCTATCAAAACCCTTGATATGAAATACGAAGTAGAGTTAGCAGACGGCACGATAGAAACCGTCTCAACTGTTCTAGACGGATGTGAAATGTCCATTAGGAACCATTCTTTTCCTTTATCTCTACTCCCTTTCAAATTAGCGGGTTTTGACATTGTGCTAGGCATGGACTGGTTATCCCATAACCAGGCCCAAATCATTTGCGGCAAGAGGCAGATAGTTTTAAAGACTCCGAGTGGTGAATCTCTTACCATTCGAGGAGATACGCAGTACGGGTTACCCGAGGACGTATCTATGCTCAAAGCTTCAAGGTGTTTTAAACAGAGGCTGTGTAATTTACATGGCTCAGGTGATAATAGAAGAACCTAAGCCGAAGATCGAGAATCTTCCTGTCATTTCTGAATACCCCGAGGTTTTTCCTGAAGAACTACCTGGTTTGCCACCAGATAGACAAGTGGAGTTCAGAATAGACATCATTCCTGGAGCGGCTCCGATAGCAAGAGTACCTTACAGGCTAGCTCCAACGGAAATGAAAGAACTGAGGACCCAGTTGGATGAACTGCTGGCGAAAGGTTTTATCAGACCTAGTTCATCTCCCTGGGGAGCACCAGTCCTATTCGTAAAGAAGAAGGACGGATCGATGCGGTTGTGCATCGACTATCGAGAGCTAAATAAAGTGACCATAAAGAATAGATATCCTTTGCCGAGGATCGATGATCTATTCGATCAGCTGCAAGGAGCAAGCTATTTCTCGAAGATCGACTTGAGGTCGGGCTATCATCAACTAAGAGTCAGAGATGAGGATGTATATAAGACAGCATTTAGGACTCGCTATGGTCATTACGAGTTCCTAGTGATGCCTTTTGGGCTCACAAATGCACCGGCTGCGTTCATGGATCTCATGAATCGCGTCTGCAAGCCGTATTTGGACAAATTTGTCATAGTCTTCATCGACGATATCCTTATATATTCCAAGAACCAAGCTGACCACGAGAAGCACCTCCGTTGCATTCTCGAATTACTACAGCGTGAGAAACTCTACGCCAAATTCTCGAAATGTGAATTCTGGCTACGAGAGGTTCAGTTTTTAGGTCACGTTGTGAGTGAGCGTGGTATCCAAGTGGATCCCGCTAAGGTAGAGGCGGTCGTGAACTGGAAAGAGCCAAAGACGCCTACCGAAATTCGTAGTTTCCTAGGATTAGCAGGATACTACCAGAGGTTTATTGAAAATTTTTCGAGGATTGCTGCGCCCTTGACTTCCTTAACCAAGAAGAAAGAAAAATTTATTTGGGGCCCAAAGCAGCAAGAGTCCTTCGAAGTTCTGAAGCAGAAGCTAAGCAATGCACCTGTGTTGACACTACCTGAAGGTACAAATGAATTCGTAGTTTACTGCGATGCGTCACACACAGGCATGGGGTGTGTGCTTATGCAGAAGGGCAAGGTAATTGCCTATGCTTCAAGGCAATTAAAAGTGCACGAAAAGAATTACACCACCCATGATTTGGAGTTGGGTGCCGTTGTATTTGCACTAAAATTGTGGAGGCATTACCTTTATGGTATTAAATTCGTGATTTATTCTGATCACAAAAGCCTCCAGCACCTGTTCAACCAGAAAGAGTTGAACATGAGGCAGCGCCGTTGGATGGAGACCTTGAATGACTATGATTGCAAAATCAGGTACCATCCCGGCAAAGCGAATGTAGTCGCCGATGCCTTGAGCAGAAAAGAAAGGGTAAAACCTATTCGAATCAATGCCAAAAGCATTGAGGTCAAGAACAATTTAATTGAAAAGATATTAGCTGCACAGCGAGAGGCTGTGTTGGAAGCTAATTATCCTAATGAAAAGTTAGGAGTAACTGAGGAGCAGTTGACTCTTAGCAAGGATGGAATCCTTAGACTGAACGGACGTATATGGGTTCCGATCTATGGAGGACTACGAGATGTTATCCTCCAGGAAGCCCATAGTTCCAGATATTCAGTCCATCCTGGTGCTGACAAGATGTATCAAGATTTAAAGGCAAATTATTGGTGGATAGGCTTGAAAAAGTCTGTGGCCGCCCACGTAGCAAAGTGCTTGACTTGTGCTCAAGTCAAAGCCGAGCACCAAAAGCCGTCTGGCTTGCTACAACAGCCTGAGCTTCCCGAGTGGAAGTGGGAATGCGTAACTATGGATTTCATAACCAAGTTACCCAAAACCAGGAAAGGAAACGATACAATATGGGTCATAGTCGATAGGCTGACTAAATCAGCTCATTTTCTACCCATCAAGGAGACATACAGCTCCGATATGTTAGCCCAACTTTATGTTGATAAGATTGTAGCCTTACACGGCATACCTGTGACCATTATCTCGGACAGGGATACCAGGTACACGTCTCATTTCTGGAAGAGTTTCCAGCAATCTTTGGGCACGCGTTTAAACTTTAGTACGGCTTACCATCCACAGACGGACGGTCAAAGTGAGCGTACTATCCAAACGCTAGAAGACATGCTTCGTGCATGTGCAATCGATTTAGGCGGTAACTGGGATAAGAATCTACCCCTGATCGAATTCTCCTACAACAATAGCTACCACACCAGCATAAAGGCTGCGCCTTTCGAGGCATTATACGGTAGGAAATGTAGATCGCCTGTTTGTTGGGCGAAAGTAGGAGAGGTCCAATTATCAGGACCAGAGATTGTTTTCCAGACGACGGACAAGATTTTCCAAATCCGGGAACGTCTCAAGGCTGCGCGCGATAGGCAGAAAAGCTACGCTGATCCAAAACGTAAGGATCTTCACTTCGAAGTAGGTGAAAAAGTGTTGCTTAAGGTATCACCCAGGAAAGGGGTGATCCGTTTCGGCAAGAAAGGCAAACTGAGTCCGAGATACATAGGACCTTTTGAGGTCATTGAACGGGTCGGGTCAGTCGCCTATAAGTTGAACTTGCCTGAAGAGCTCAATGGAATTCACAATGTGTTCCACATCTGCAATCTCAAAAAGTGCTTCGCCGATGAATCATTGGTGATCCCACACACAGATGTGCATATAGATGAGAGCTTGAAGTTCATAGAAAAACCATTGTCAATTGAAGATCGACAGGTGAAGAAACTTCGAAGAAAGCACGTACCGATTGTAAAGGTCAAATGGGATGCTCGTAGAGGTCCCGAATATACGTGGGAAGTCGAAGACACAATGAAAGAAAGGTACCCCTATTTATTTGAGTAAATCTCGGGTCGAGATTTATTTTAAGGGGGTGAGGATGTAACACCTCGAATTTTTGCGTCCAATAATGTGTTAACACGTGTCATTTGTTTACACGTGGCATTAATATTGAATAAAGGATTAATTTTGACAAACCTTGAAAGTATATAAATTCGAGGGTTATAAATGTCAACAAGGGTAAATATACTGTATAGTAACCCTAAATAACGCTTGTACCTTCAAACGAATAAATCATAGAAGCGAAACGCGGAAGAAAGTGAGAGATTACGAGCTACAGGGGTTAACTGTGTCAACATGTTTAATTATACCTCTGAGTGACCCTTTAACGTTCCCAAGGCTTCGTAACACTATTGAATAGCTATAAAAAATACGGTGTTTTAGCAACTTTGAAGTTAGGAATCCTCCTTATGGAAAGTTCGTTCTGTTCCTCTATGCATCTCTGTGATGGGTAAATCTCCATGAAAAAGGGGGGCAACTAGCGAGCAATACGCTCACTAGAATATACTGTACAAATTCCGCGAAGTTCCGTCTTAAAACGAGAGAGTTATACTCAAATTCGTATGAGAAGGGTTAAAAGCGTCAACAGTGAAAGTTAAGGCTTTCCAAATAATTAATAAACTAATCGGGGACTTAATAATGCGGGTAAATAACACGAGGCCCCTATCGGTAAATAACCGAGGGCCAAACCGCAAAGTTACCCCTTCAAACCCGAAAGGTCAGGTAAATCATTACGAAAGATTTCGTTATTAATTACCAGGATTTCGTAATCATTTCAAAAGATTTAAAATTTCTGGAAACCAAGCCTCTCGCGACCCGCGTGATGGTTAAGGTTAAGTCGAGGCGGGCCGCGAGCCTCCTATTATACGCGCCTGATATTTGAATATCAGGCGACCCGCATTAAACATACATGGAACTCCCATGCGGGCCGCGTGGGACGCCCAGATGCAGAAAGCTTGTAACTACTTGCCTTTTGAGCTTGTGAATGATCAAAACCTCAATCAATGAGGCATGGGCGCCCCCTACTCGACCCATACCACTTAGGGGCACCTGCCCATCATCCATACTCAGTGTAGCATGAGTTGTAATGATCCTAGAGCCCAAATTTCACTATAAATAGCCACATTTGGCTCATAACATTCACACAACACAAATCAACTTCTCTGATCATTCTAAGGAGCTCCCAAGCATCCATCTCTGCTCTGTAAACAAGAAATAACTTCTGTAAGTCGTTCACAATCAATATGGTCTTGCATTTCCATAGTTATAGCTTATAAACACAACCATCGTAACTAACGGTTGTCATTACAACAACTTGCAAATGGTTCAGTCTTATGACGAATCAAAAGTGGTTTTGAGTTGGTATTTATGTGGGTAATAAACCTCTAAAAGGGTTCCCCCTGATCACCACTCTAACTATGTCAAATATCGAGTCAAACGCGCACTTAAAAAGTCAACAGAAAGTCATTTTGCCATTTTCTACATAATCTGTAATGTATACGTTATGAAACTTGTTTTGATGTTCAGTGTCACAACCCCCGACCCCTCAGGAACGGGCGGCCGTGAGCCAGTTTCGGTGGTATCGTGTATTGTCTAATTTGGCAGCGGAATTTTTCATCAGGACCGTAGTTAGGAAATATTTTTATCAGAGTAAAACCACCATATTTTCATAATATTAAACACATGGGTAAAACCCAAGTTTGTAGTACACACATTTTCATAGGAATAAATCCTATTTTGTTTAATAAAAACATCTATTTTATTTTAGGTAACTTTATTGCCACTTTCCCAAGCCTTCAGTGCTCTCCAGCTGGCTTTTATTGGCTTCACACTAAGTTACCTGAAACACGTGTTTAAAAACATTTTATCAGCAAGAAATACTGGTGAGTGAATCCCAGTTTAATCAAGTTTAACTAAAACCAATTTGCAGTATTGAGGGCACATCCGCAATTACATTTGTATCCAAGACATCACAATTAACATCAGTGGTACGGTCATACTCAACTTATGGGATGTTACCACGCCAGTAACCAATTTTGTATACAAAACCCCAACATACCCACTATAATTGTATTCTTCACAAATACTCAATAACTGTCATTTGCATGGAAAGGTATTTAAGGTTTTGTAAAAACATTTAACAAAAAGGAGATTACTCACAAAAATGAGTACATAAAAAGAAGGATCAACTCACATTGCTATTATAGGGCTTTCCTTTGTGATTCCCTGGTTATAGTCTAATTAAATAAACAATGCACACGCGTTAGTATAATAACCCATTTTAACATTAGTAATACCCTACCCGAGACGGTATTCCAACGACTACGTCGGGCAGAACCACGACAGCCGTTACGGAACCCTAGATCAATCGGGCAGAGTATCTAATACGTATCCAGGGGTTATGATACTTACAACGAGGCAGAGCTTCGCTAATTAGGGGGGCATTATACCCGGGTATTACTTCTACTACTCAGAAATTAAGAGAGAGAAAGAAAGAAATGAACGATCGGACTGAAGGCTCGACGATCCAATTTATAGGGCTGATACTGAACTCTCTCGCGGCCCGCGTCAAATAAGAACAGGTCTTACGCGGCCCGCGTTGACCCAAAGTCAACGTATAGCTATGCTGAGTTGAGGTATAGGCTTGACGGGTGTTGTGCCACGTGGCGGCCCAGGGCTGCGCCACCTTTCTAACCTCTCGCGGCCCGCGTTAACTAAGCGAGGATCTTTACGCGGCCCGCGTAAACTTATATTTTCTTGTTTTTAATTTATTTTAAATGCTATATTGTATTCCGGGCTCGGTTTTCACATACGGGGTGTATTTTAGGAAGTGTAGGGTATCAGAGGTGTTTTTGGAGAGTTGTTATATTTCGAGTTTCACTCCTGGGTTATTTAATAAAATATATAGTGCACTCACATTAAGTATGGTAACCCAATTTCATGTTATCCCTACATCACGAGACAGAACCCCAACGAATTTAGGCAGAGCCTTGACATACGTTACGGGGCCCTACGTCAGTCGGATAGGGTATCGGTGATCGGGGGTTACAATACTTAAAATAGGGCAGGGCTTTGTAGGATTTAGGGGTGAATTACTAAACCAAAAAGAATATAGTGTGAGAGAGCAACATAGAGGAAAGGTTTAAGCAGTTTGAAGCTGAAGCCTTGAACTTCTATTTATACTAGAGTTTTACTTGGAGGCTACTGCTTGCCCCTGGTCACGTATCAACATAGAATTTATGTTTCAAATTTAGACACGTAGAATAAGCCTCCTTCATGCACGTATTCATATAAAATTAATGCACTGTTTGATTTCTTTTATTGCCTACAAAACCACCATATATGTAAATATGTTAGTTTAGTATTATAATTAATTTATTTATATCATCCATACGTGGATGATGATTTATTATTATTAATTTATAAATAATTTTAACTGCTTCATTCATTTGGCGCTTATAGCTTCTAAAATGTGACGTTTTACAAAATAATGAATATGCCATTAGAATGCGAATATTTTTGTCTACCTTTGGGTCTAAGTTTCATTAAAAACGGAATAGGTTCAAATATAAAGTATTTTTATAATTTAATTATTGAATGGTTCCTACGCTTGCCCAAAATACCTCATATTTCCATTGGTCAATTTACCCATGATGCATCCTTTTAATAATATAAGTTATAATTTATATAAATAAAAATTCTGGGAATGTTACATCCTCCCTACCTTGTTTTAAATCTCGTCCTCGAGATTCCCTGAAATATGGAGGAATATTTAGTTAATTTAGTTTCTAGGTATATTCTGGTCTTTGTTTTGAATCTCACTTTTCTTTGACCAGAACTATTCTCTATGCTTTGAGATTCTTACCTTTAATTTGTATGATCCTTTAATTGATTTAAATTCTTCATTTACTTCTATAACTTTGAAGAGGTAGAACTAAAGATTTATCAGTTAGGTATGTATTCCTGTCATTTCAAATAAATTTAAGGGTTTCGAATGGTAAATCTTAGTAGAATTGTAGGAAAAAGAGTTCTTGTAAGTATATCTAGTCGTGGTTACTCGTATTTTCTCAAGAGCTCTTTAATAAAGGTAAAACGACTCTCTATTAGTTTTTAGATGTTTTGTGTCTTAGCACAACTTTTGCTTACAGGCTTCCTGCATTAATAATCGCAAAGGGAAATCTTATACTTTCCATGGCATCCCAACTTATAGGGTTCCCGTCGTTCTTCTTGTCACATGAGTTTCGAGACTGATGATCAAACGAAATAGTGTTTGATATCGGAATTATAGACGTATACGAGAGATTTCTGATTAAATCTAAAATTATCATTGACACACCTGTTCGTGATTTATCCCTAATTGTCAATCATTATGGTCTTTGGATTTCCTCATAGATATACATATCTATATAATCATATATTTCACATACTGTTATATACACACCATTCATCAGGTCAGTGTACTTAACAGATTCATATTTCCAAAAACAGGTCAGACATCAAGTCATGGTACTATTTAGGGAATTCCATTAACATAACATATACCTCATCCCACCCGGTCTTGCCGGAGAGGTACCCCCATCTCACCCGGACAAGCTGGAGAGTCTACCAGTCTTGCTGGAGAGGTAATTATCATTGTATTTCCCTTAAATAGAATTTCTCTCAAATCATGATTTTAAAAGTGCATCATTTATTTTGACTTATATCAAAAAACAAGGAAATTAGTATTCTCATGATGGATCATATTCTAGAACCGAGTAGTATTAATAAACAAGAAATAACAGTGGCCAATTGTTATCGCTTATTTATCATACTTGCACTGTTCTAGTCATCATCCTCACGGGATACCAATAACCATCCCACTTTATCTACACAAATATTTGGCTTATCTCAAAGCTTTACACTAAGGTATTTTTCTTAGATTCAAGTCTAAATATTGTCCTGGTTGTTACCAGTGAATATCAATATCGTAACTCTTTCATTTAAGCATAGATATTATTATGGTTGTAGTTTTCTTTTGGTTGGAGAATGGAGTTTCAATTATATCATTGTCTCCATTGATATTATAGCTAGGTTCAACGTAATAAGTATGCTTCCAGCTAACTCTATTCATGCTTATATATTATGAGATTCCGATGCACGGAATATTTTATTGAGACAGATAGTATTTTAAAACATAATATGTTTCAGGATTTATTATTATAATGGCTTCGTGTTTTCATAAAAATCACCAATGATATTTCCTCTTATATTTATCTTACAAAAGATATTATGCTGGGTGTACCATTAAGAAATTCTATCATGTATATACATGTGTATATTTATTATTTAGAAACAAACCAAACTTTCAAATTTCTAGTTTAATATTTAAACTTATGTAATATATATACGCACATATATAAAGTAATAACTATACATCCGATGGTACCAATCATCAAGCTTATTTCCATGACTTTATGTTATCCTTATCAAATATAATGTTCTGGAATTAAAAGTTTATGGAAATAAATTACTCAAAATATAAATTTTGTGGACTCATAAGAACAATTTCATTTTTAACTAATGGGTTAAACTATACCAGGCTCTTTATTTATTTTACCTCAATAATTTCTCCTCAAGTAACTATCTATATATCTATTCCAATTTTCACATTCCTACCTGTTTCCTTTTGTATCAATCATAAGATACTTTTAAGATTGAAAAGCATTATTTAGAAGACTATGTGCATATATGACTCATGACATGGTATTTATGGGTTACCCAGAGATATATATACTATATGTAAATTACTTTCTGTAATCGAAAACTTTAGTTATAGCAATGTAACGGATATATATATTAAATATTAATATATAGTATAAACTTAAAACACCTAATTTTTTTTTTTTCAACCTTGTGTAACGTACTTCATCCCATACTATCAAAGTATGTTTATTTTATATTCAAAATATGTTAAAATTAATACTTTACTTTGCATATATTCGAGATTTTTTTTTTCAAGTATTCAATTAAATAGATCTTCTATAGATTCACGTAACCGACTTTATATAATTTATTTGTGTCACAGGTACATCACTGATATTTTATTACCACAGTTATTTTAGGAGAATCTCCATCTCCATTATTACTCTTTTAGTATTAAGTTTAACCAACCACAATCCAATCTCATCTCCTTTATCTGTATTATAGTCTTTTTAAATTATGAGAACTTCGAAACTACTTAAAGTAAGTTTAGCATCCAATTTATCAACTCAACTCATTTACTAATATTGTATTATTTAGCTATTATACATCAGCCAAGTGACTCGAATACCTTTCTTTAGGATACACAATCCTATCACTAATATGACTGGTTAATCTTATTTCCAGGCATAAGACCTATTTTGGACATATCTTAATATTAGAGATTTGTAGAAATGCTTTCAATGTTTAGTTAGGCCTTTCTACATAGTCTAACCAACCCAAATCTCTAAAATTTTAAATGATTTTATTAAATCATGAATACCAATCATATTCATTTAATCATCTATTTTATTACTAAGTATTTTAATAGAAACTTTTACAAGTAATTCCAACATCAGTTATTTCATAAAACTATGAAAGTATGAAGTCTTATGGTCAACTAGTTATAAACCAAAAATGATAAAATAGAGTGAGAAATTGGTACACCTGGGTTTCAAAACTTGCTTTGGCTAGATCCACTAAAGCAATCTTTTAAAGATTTTATCATTTCTTAAAATCCTTTCGGTTAATTTAATAGCTTCGGTTTAATTTATTGGAATATAAATTATTTTGAAACACTATTATTAAAACCATAAAGTTTTAAAGTTTTATACCATATATTTCAATATATATTTTTAAACCAAAGTAAATGATTGGTTTCAAAAGAGAGTCATAAACATGACTGCTTTGTTAACAACTAACTTAGTTTGATGTATATTATAATGTTATTTGAGTAGGTGGTATTAATTATCACAGACAAATTTCTAGTATAAATATTTGGGTACCATCATAAAAATAGATTGATTAAAAACGGCGAACATTGCGACTTATATATATATGTATATTTATTGCAACTACAACTGGGGTTCAAAATATACTAGGAATTATGCGTTCATAACTTATTTTAGTCTATCTAGGTTATAGGAGTATTATGCTCAACATACTTTTATGTATGGTTTTATTCTATCTTTTTCTTTTACTAGGTTATTTATTTAATGGGCAAAATTTCTTTTAAAATTTCTGGCTCATAGGTAGCATGGGTGCTGGTACTGGTTTTGCGGTTCAACTATTTAATATAAGTTAATATTTACTTCTGTAGTGGCTAACATATGGAGATTTACCCATTTATCTTCCCATGGTAGGTTATTGCCTGTTTCCTGAGTTTGTGCATTTGTTCCCTTATGAATTATTACTTCCTTTGGTTGTGACTTCTTTATTTTCTCTTGACTTTTTTTTTTCTTCTAGTAATCCTACTTCTCTTTTTTAGTGGTAAATAGTTTCTCAGACTGTGCCTTACGAATAAAATTTTCTTCTCAGTATCTGCTGAGTATCCTGAGGGATTTGGTTGAAATGAGGTTCCCTTATTTTTACTTCAAAAAAAACATTAACTATTAACTCTCTTTTATACCGATTGTACAAACCATCAGACCCATTTTTTTTTAATGGTGTACTATAACGCATGTTTATTATAAGTATACTATACTACAACGTGTATATTATTTTACATACAATTAGTATTGTATATTAACACGACTTCTGGATTTAAGGTCAATTCAGGAATTTACCATAATCTATACCACCATTCATAAGGATAGATCATGGTATAGATCATGAAGTCTATGAATCAACTACAATAACATACTTTTATTTATTTAAGGAGGATACATAATGTTATTCGATTTCTTATGTAAGTTTACCATAAATTATGATTTTAGATTTAATATCTAAAATTTATACTCATGATCTATGAGTATTTTTACAAAATGAACGTGTATTAATATTTCCTAGTAAGGTTGATATACACATAGTAGTATACACACACATATATATATATATATACATATATATATATATATATATATATATATTACGGTACATTCATTTATTTAAGAAGAGGTCTCACTCAAGGTGATACCTTAAGTTACTAATTGTATAAGAATGTAGTATAATACATCTGCCAAGGTGGCCTATGGGTACGTCTAGTCATATTGGTTACTCATACTCTGAACTCCAAAACATAAAAACCATAATATAAATATTAAGATTTATCTACACAGAATAACACATAAATTGTTATATTAATTTCCTAACACAGAATTTAAAACTTAAGTGTCAGCAGAACACTTCTTTGGCTTGAACCAGTGGCATAGCTCTGATACCACCTTTTGTCACAACCCCCGACCCCTCAGGAACGGGCGGCCGTGAGCCAGTTTCGGTGGTATCGTGTATTGTCTAATTTGGCAGCGGAATTTTTCATCAGGACCGTAGTTAGGAAATATTTTTATCAGAGTAAAACCACCATATTTTCATAATATTAAACACATGGGTAAAACCCAAGTTTGTAGTACACACATTTTCATAGGAATAAATCCTATTTTGTTTAATAAAAACATCTATTTTATTTTAGGTAACTTTATTGCCACTTTCCCAAGCCTTCAGTGCTCTCCAGCTGGCTTTTATTGGCTTCACACTAAGTTACCTGAAACACGTGTTTAAAAACATTTTATCAGCAAGAAATACTGGTGAGTGAATCCCAGTTTAATCAAGTTTAACTAAAACCAATTTGCAGTATTGAGGGCACATCCGCAATTACATTTGTATCCAAGACATCACAATTAACATCAGTGGTACGGTCATACTCAACTTATGGGATGTTACCACGCCAGTAACCAATTTTGTATACAAAACCCCAACATACCCACTTTAATTGTATTCTTCACAAATACTCAATAACTGTCATTTGCATGGAAAGGTATTTAAGGTTTTGTAAAAACATTTAACAAAAAGGAGATTACTCACAAAAATGAGTACATAAAAAGAAGGATCAACTCACATTGCTATTATAGGGCTTTCCTTTGTGATTCCCTGGTTATAGTCTAATTAAATAAACAATGCACACGCGTTAGTATAATAACCCATTTTAACATTAGTAATACCCTACCCGAGACGGTATTCCAACGACTACGTCGGGCAGAACCACGACAGCCGTTACGGAACCCTAGATCAATCGGGCAGAGTATCTAATACGTATCCAGGGGTTATGATACTTACAACGAGGCAGAGCTTCGCTAATTAGGGGGGCATTATACCCGGGTATTACTTCTACTACTCAGAAATTAAGAGAGAGAAAGAAAGAAATGAACGATCGGACTGAAGGCTCGACGATCCAATTTATAGGGCTGATACTGAACTCTCTCGCGGCCCGCGTCAAATAAGAACAGGTCTTACGCGGCCCGCGTTGACCCAAAGTCAACGTATAGCTATGCTGAGTTGAGGTATAGGCTTGACGGGTGTTGTGCCACGTGGCGGCCCAGGGCTGCGCCACCTTTCTAACCTCTCGCGGCCCGCGTTAACTAAGCGAGGATCTTTACGCGGCCCGCGTAAACTTATATTTTCTTGTTTTTAATTTATTTTAAATGCTATATTGTATTCCGGGCTCGGTTTTCACATACGGGGTGTATTTTAGGAAGTGTAGGGTATCAGAGGTGTTTTTGGAGAGTTGTTATATTTCGAGTATCACTCCTGGGTTATTTAATAAAATATATAGTGCACTCACATTAAGTATGGTAACCCAATTTCATGTTATCCCTACGTCACGAGACAGAACCCCAACGAATTTAGGCAGAGCCTTGACATACGTTACGGGGCCCTACGTCAGTCGGATAGGGTATCGGTGATCGGGGGTTACAATACTTAAAATAGGGCAGGGCTTTGTAGGATTTAGGGGTGAATTACTAAACCAAAAAGAATATAGTGTGAGAGAGCAACATAGAGGAAAGGTTTAAGCAGTTTGAAGCTGAAGCCTTGAACTTCTATTTATACTAGAGTTTTACTTGGAGGCTACTGCTTGCCCCTGGTCACGTATCAACATAGAATTTATGTTTCAAATTTAGACACGTAGAATAAGCCTCCTTCATGCACGTATTCATATAAAATTAATGCACTGTTTGATTTCTTTTATTGCCCACAAAACCACCATATATGTAAATATGTTAGTTTAGTATTATAATTAATTTATTTATATCATCCATACGTGGATGATGATTTATTATTATTAATTTATAAATAATTTTAACTGCTTCATTCAT
The DNA here is from genome assembly GCF_002127325.2 of Helianthus annuus. Taxonomy (NCBI): domain Eukaryota; kingdom Viridiplantae; phylum Streptophyta; class Magnoliopsida; order Asterales; family Asteraceae; genus Helianthus; species Helianthus annuus. The sequence continues at coordinate 191,314,867 of NC_035448.2, forward strand.
TTGGCGCTTATAGCTTCTAAAATGTGACGTTTTACAAAATAATGAATATGCCATTAGAATGCGAATATTTTTGTCTACCTTTGGGTCTAAGTTTCATTAAAAACGGAATAGGTTCAAATATAAAGTATTTTTATAATTTAATTATTGAATGGTTCCTACGCTTGCCCAAAATACCTCATATTTCCATTGGTCAATTTACCCATGATGCATCCTTTTAATAATATAAGTTATAATTTATATAAATAAAAATTCTGGGAATGTTACATTCATAAAACATGATATTAAGCATATAAACTTGTTTGCGCTCGTTTGAATCGACCATTTGCTATATTGACCCGGTTCGGAGCCGAATGTCGCAAAAGTTTGACTTTTGCTTTGACTTCAGTTCTGACCCGTTTTAGTGAGGTATAGATATACCTTAGGACTCTCTTAGGACCAGGTTACATGTTGGTATAAACCTCTGTGATCGGTTCATGAGTTATCCGAGTCTTTTACGTGTTTCCGTTAATCGCCTAAAAGTTGACCGTAACGCCATTTTGAAAATAAAACGAGTATTTCGGACTCGTGAACGGACCATAACCTTGCTTATTAAATTATAAGCATGTCCTTAAAGTTTCACGTCAATCCGAGGTCTAGAATGAGAGTTATACTAATTAGCGTAATTTAAATAAACTTTTGTAATAAATGGCGCAATTAGCATAACGCCCATCTAAACCAAGAATTCGTCACCAAAACTTTTACCCACTGTTATAAATTAATATTTTGGGAATTTTAAAGATTTTTAATAATTTTTACCCTACTCATAACCTGCGGTTATGGCTACGGTTCGGTAAATACCGAATATGCCCTTTTCGGCCAAAACATGAGTTCTACAAGGTCTTTTGACCCGATTCTAGTTGCTACTGGTTCCAAATAATAAATAAAGTATTTTAAGCTTTATAAGCTGTTCGGGAAACTCAGATTCCCTGTAGAACTCGAAAAGCTCTTTAAAAGTCTTTAAAATGACCAAAAAGCCCCTACGGGGCATAATATTAACTTAAACTCGTTACGGGCATCACGGAAGGTATCCTACTGATACCACAACCTCTTTAAGGCGTATTGACTTAGGAAATAAGCGTAAGACTCTCATGGTTAACCGTTTCGCCTATTGCGCGCACGGTTCGGCTTATGAAACTAGTTTTCATAATTTAGCCGATACGGGTCAAATTATATTATTTGAACCCCAAAATCCAGAGTGTGAACCATAAACTCATATAAAACAAGTCTCTGAACTTGTTGGGTCAGAATCACACTCCATTCTCGGTTTTCGCCTTTTCGCGCGATTAAACCATATCTATATATATCGGAACCAACCGGTCTAGGCTACGGCTAATATAAGGACCCGTTAGGATTCTAAGAGGTTAATTAAAACCTTCATTCCAGATTAGGAGCCCCGGTAAAAGCTATCGGCGATTTAATCAAATTAAGGAAATATACTTGCAAAGGTAAATGCTTTAACTTATTTCCCCTATATGGGCTTGGGTTACGGTATGTTAATACCGCTTGATTGAGCATTATATTTTTCCATCGCTTAGGTGGTTAATTAAATAATATGATCGGCTCATTTAAACAGTTTTGTTTCTTAAAAGCCTTTGGGGGGTTTAATGACCGTTGTCCCGGATATCCTTGGCATCATTTTACGAAATGGCCACGACCATCGACATCCCGGTGTAGGCGTACACCCGGTATACATTGTCGACATTAAATTAAAAGACGTAGCCGTTGGTTTTTATACTACGGTTTTACGCAATGTGGTGTGTCTATAAATCTTTAACCCGGCACGACCCGGGCTACTGAACGCATAAAAGAACATGTAAAACGTTCACAAGATTTTAATAATTTTCCCAAGTTATAAAAGAGTTTGTGCCTTGTGCATTCAAATCAATTTTAAATAAACATTTTCAAATGTGTCAGTTGAATGTATTTACCAGTGTAAACTGACGTATTTTCCCCAAAAAGATTAAGTGCAGGTACTATACGAAATGGGCTGGTATAGGCGTCCTAAGCATCGTACATAGCCTCGCAAACTCGATGTTGCATCTGAATGAACAATATTTATGATTTTTGATCCGCTGTGGATATATTCAACTTCTGTAATACATTTGATATTACAACCAGAGGTTGAAGTTTATATATTTATCTTAAGCTTCCGCTGTGCATTATATAATTGTGTGGTTTGACTATATTGTTGCCAACATCGTCACGGTAATCCCCCACCGGGCCCACCGGTGAGACACGTGGAAATCGGGGTGTGACAGCTTCGAAGCCATCGCTCAATGAAACCATAAATTTGAGCAAACAGAAACCTAACGGAAATTAGATGACGTTTTGCAAAAAGGAGAATCAAGTTAGATGTTGTTTAATTTGGATATTACATGAAAGATTTGGAGATTTGGGAAATTTGGGTTTGGTTTAATATGGGTTTAGTTGATGTTTATGACAGATTTGGGTTCTATTTGTTTGATTTGCAATGGCAACGGGAACAAAAAAAGGGAGGTGCATGGTCAAAGTTAAAAAAGAAATGAGGGGTTGTTCATTGCAGAGATTGGGAGACACAAGAGAATATAGAGTAGATATGATCTAAATTTATATTCAAAAACACCCTACTAATTATGTTCTCCGGTCGCCGGATCTGCGTTCCCCGCCACCAGCCACCACCCCACCCCCTGCTACATCAGCCACCTGCCGTCTTCTTTCTCGCAACACCACTTGCAGCAAAGCAATCATAACCCGTAGATGTATCTGGCACTAACAACACTAAAAAATCACCTTTTGTCAACAAAATTATCGATATTCAGGTAGGGTGTTTGTTGATCTTTGGGGTAGGGTGGCAGCAGGATGAGGTGGTGGCGGCAAGATGTGGATGTTAGGTTTTAGAGTTAGAAAATTGGGGGAGAAGATGTGTGTATGTATTTTTTTTGGTTTTATGTATTAAGCATTTAAATAAAAACATGAATTAACCATAATACCCTTAAGTGAATAAACTTAACTGAAAATTTTAACCTGATTAGTAACAAAGGACCTACGGTGTAATGAGTTTTACAAATAAAGGATTGTGAGTGTAATTATTGAAGTTAAAGGCTATCCGTTGTAATTTGGTACAAACATAAAGGACGAAAAATGTGATTTACCCATTTTAACGGTTAATTGAGTTAACAATTAAAACCACATTTATTGAGATGCTTTTTTTTTACTTATTTGTATAAGACATTAATGTACATAGTTAAATTATAAATTTATTTTTTCTAATCTATACATATACTAGTCTAAGTTCACGTGTGACACACGGGTGACTAATAAGAAAAATAACTACTTTAATATACAAATTCAAACTCATTAAAACAAAGTGATCATTATTTACTTTAAAAGGACTTAGCGCATTCCACTAATTATCTGATACTAACCGCATGAGCACGGCCGGTTCATGACTCGAGTAAACGGAGTTATATTGATAGAATCAGCTTTATCAAACACGATATAATTTCATGTCCAAAACTGAATAGAATTACTACAAACAAACACATATACACCAAATCACACATGTAAACAACTATACCATTGTTTTACGGTTTCAGGTCTGATTTTAGTTGATACACAACCCTTTGACCAATTTTGTTATTCCAGTCTCTCGCCAACTTCTCTGTCTCCTTCATCCCATCCTCCCTCCACCACCACCGGCTGTTCATTAAACAAAACTCCTGCAACAAAATAAAAGAATACTTTACATAGATTTCACTTATAAAAAGTTTTCAGCTATAAAAAAATGAATATGTGGGTATATTTTTAAGATTTGGGCAAGAACAAAGTGTAGAGTATCACCATGAAATTGAGAAAGAATTTGATTACAAAAAATAAGTGTAAAATTGGTTTGAAATAACCAAGCCTTACACCATGCGTAGTGGTACACATGAATAATGATCCCATCCATGGCATTGTGTGACACGTGTTATCCCAGTCAGCAAAGGGGCATTATGTGGCATTTTTCACAAATGGACATAGTGGGATAATGCCAAATAATGCCCCATCAATGATTACCCAATTATTATGTTCTTGTTTTTTTTTAATTTAAAACTAATGATCTTTGATTTGGAATGATCTCATTGGCCAAACAATTTAAAGAGAAGCGTTGATAAAAGCACGCCTAGGAGAATTTTTTTGAAAAAATGCCCCCAGAGGGCGGTCCTTGGGCGTTGTGGGGCGTTTTTTTTAGGGAAAAACGCCCCAAAACCCCCAACTACGGGTGTTCTTAAGATAATTTGACAAAGTAAATAAAAGCATGACTTCAACCTGTTGCTTTAAATAAATGAGTAATGTTTCAAAAAAATTAACACCACCTGTTGCTTTAAACTACACTTTCATTTTGCAGGTCTCATTTATACAGTATTAAAATTAAAAGAAACAAAAGATGTATACACAGGTCCATGAGAAGAAATATAGATGGACCTGTTGTTCACTTTAGCTCTACAAGTTTGACTTAAAAAATCAAACTTATATGTAACAAACTTATAAATATTATTTATTCATTTACAACCTTAAAATCAAGTTTTTTGTATCCATTATTTATAATACTTATTTTACTTTTAAACGTACAATTTGAGCCTTTTAACCATATGGGAGTATTTTCAACCTATTTGATTTGTTCGACCAATTTAAGCCATTCTATTTTTAACTAATTTTTTAACTTGACTCGTTTGATTTAAGTCAAAATAGACTTACAAGATTAAGATATGTGACCTGCACAAATCACTTCATCCACAAGCAATAACTGTGATGCAATTATCAGGCTGCAAAAAGATACCACAAAATTAATTCACAGTTCAAGAATACTCCAAAAGAGTGTTCGGTTTCAGTTTTAAACTACTTGTCTATTTGGACATCGGATACCGTGAGTTGATGATTTGGCGCTTCACAACGTAGTTGTAAAAGATAACCTTTATCTCAAGGTCAGGTCAGTTGAATCCCCAATGTGCTGAATTAAAAGAATCCTGTCACTAAGCAAATAAACTAATAACCTACTAACATAATAAGTTCTTAAATAACCAATGAACCTGTGAATCGCTAAGTTATTTACCTCTCCAAATTCTTAAACAACCAAAGGGAACCAGCAAGTGAATAAGAACCATATAATGCATAACCATATTACAGATCCCCCCATACTCCCTATAAAAATCAGACAGTTATTATTCGAGTCACATGTTCAGTTATTTAGTTAGCTCCTAGTTGTTCTAGCTTGTACTTTTCTGTTATCCATGCAGTATTAGCTTGTACATTCTGTTATTGTTTAATTCTAGTCTCCTAAGTGGAGAGCTATGCGTTGTATTTCTCAATTCAATCAATACATTAAGGATCAGTTACATATCAAAACAGTCTTGTTTTAGCTATATTGTTTAATAATGAAATCGTTTGATTTACAAAATGATATGAAGCACGTACGCTAAGCAAAGCATGATAGGAGCACATTTTTGTTGGAGATGAGAGCACGAAGATCACGACGACTCCTTTCTATCTCCTTCAAATACTCACAGTCAACAACAGGTGCTGCTGCCTCTATTTATGTTTCAATAGACTGATTTCAACTTGCAAAAGAGCCTAAACATATCACAGTGTAAATATTACAAAGATAAACATCGTTCATACCAAATAAACTAAAAATGCCAAATATATGATCACTCAAGAACATTGAACTTACACGCTACAAGTATTGTTTGCAAAATGTTGTATGGCGCCCGCTGCTGTCCGAGGTATAGAAACTACAAAAATTTTAGAAAAAAAAAACACACACACACAAATGTAAATTGTAAGGATGAAAAAAGAGATTACCTCTTCATCTGCTAAATTAAGATGTAGTCCCACAATGCTTTCTACCTTCAGAAGCTTTTGTTTTCCCCTTTTGAGACTTGTGTTTCTTCTCCACACTCATTTCAGCCACCAGTCTAGTCTGATAGCACAGTAGAGAAGTCAAACGTCAACCACTGGAACAAATATAAGTCAAAGTTTACGATGTAACAAATGTGTGCAACCAAACCTTTCACATTTTGATGCAGCCCCCACTATCTTTTCCTTGTTATAAGGTGTACGACATGCTGGACACCTCCCTTCTGTATCATCTTTCTCAGCCATATCCATAATGTGATGCCAACACCATACACAAATCTGTAAACAATGATTGTTTATGTTAATAAGTCACATATACCATACATACCCTTAATTAACCAATCGTTCACATAAAACGTAAAACAGAATCATACTGGTGTTTCACTATTACAATTAGCTCAAATCGAAATAAAGTCCGTAATGTAATTTTTCTATCATATTGGTGTTTCAGTTGTTACATCTACACAAAAGGAATCGAAGAAGATATAAAAAACACATACCGCTACATCGGAATCATTCCGTAGATCAACTCATCCCTCTTATGCTATCCAACAACCAATCCAGCATTTGCCTAAATCTTTTTCATTCAGCAAACGAATCAATAAAATCTCATCAATAATGTTGTAATTTGGTGTTAGGGTTTCCCTCGAAATCATGTGCGCATCATCTCAGAATCAACAATCGATTATCCCATTATAATATTAGAGTTATTTTGCTTCATTTAGATGGTGAAAAAGAAATGCAAACTCGAAAGAACAACCAGATCTAAAATAAAACACAAATGAGAAATCAAATTAACCTAAAACTGAAATCAAACCTGAAAGCATGACATTACTTTGTAGTCCCAAAACAGGCTCTGCAATAAAACTCCAATATGTTAACCTAAAATATAAAAAAGAAACTCTCGGTTTGTGTTATTAGATACTAACTTCAATGGTCTACCCTCCGAAACAAACCCATGTACTGACTGTATACTTCGAACCGCTTCATCCTCCTTTGAGTAAGTAATATATTTGTATAGTGTAAATATTACAAAGATAAATATCGCTCATACCAAAGAAACTAACAATGCCAAATATATGATCACTCAAGAACATTGGACTTACAAGCTACAAGTATTGTTTGCAAAATGATGTATGGCGCCAACTGCTGTCCGAGATATAGAAACTACAAAAATTTTAGAAAAAAAACACACACACACAAATGTAAATTTGTAAGGATGAAAAAAGAGATTACCTCTTCATCTGCTAAATTAAGAGGCAGTCCCGCAATGCTTTCTACCTTTAGAAGCATTTGTTTTCCCCTTTTGAGACTTTTGTTTCTTCTCCACACTCATTTCAGCCACTAGTCTGATAGCACAGTAGAGAAGTCAAACGTCAACCACTAGAACAAATATAAGTCAAAGCTTACGATGTAACAAATGTGTGAGACCAAACCTTTCACATTTTGATGCAGTCCCCGCTATCTTTTCCTTGTTATAAGGCGTACGACACGCTGGACACCTCCCTTCTGTATCATCTTTCTCAGCCATATCCATAATGTGATGCCAGTACCATACACAAATCTGTAAACAATGATTGTTTATGTTAATAAATCACATATAACATACATACCCTTAATTAACCAATCGTTCACATAAAACGTAAAACAGAACCATACTGGTGTTTCACTAATATAATTAGCTCAAATCGAAATAAAGTCTGTAATGTAATTTTTCTATCACATTGGTGTTTCAGTTGTTACATCTACACAAAAGGTATCGAAGAAGATATAAAAAACACATACCGCTACATCGGAATCATTCCGCAGATCAACTCATCCCTCTTATGCTATCCAACCACCAATCCAGCATTTGCCTACATCTTTTTAATTCACCAAACGAATCAATAAAATCTCTTCATAATGTTGTAATTTGATGTTAGGGTTTCCCTTAAAATTATATGCGCATTATCTCAGAATCAACAATTGATTATCCCATTATATTTTTAGAGTTATTTTGCTTCGTTTAGATGGTGAAAAAGAAATGCAAAATCGAAAGAACAACTTGATCTAAAGTAAAACACAAATGAGAAATCAAATTAACCTAAAATTGAAATCAAACCAAACCAAACCTGAGAGCTTTAACGAAGCTGATACTCGGCTCGTTGAACATCATTGCTTGCTTTGAATGGAATCAGGGATCCTCTCGTGTAGCCGCTTTTGAAGGGATTGTTGGAGAGCACAGTGGCGTGGAATCAAAATAATGGTTTTGAGAAGCCATGTGAAGAATCTGGTTATCAATCAAGGGTTTACAATTGATAATGGGAACGGATTCATTATTTTGGATATGATTGGAATTGATTGAGAAGAGATTAGGTTTCCATATTGAAGAACATTACAAAATTGATTGAAGGAGAATTGAGAAAACCTTTTTGCCGCTTATGAAATTGAAATTGAAGGAGAATGGAGAGTAAGGAAGATTGCCGCTCAAAATCTAATTATCTGCCTAAATAGCTATGCCACATCATGGTCAATAAGTCAACATTATTTTGCTTTATTATAAGAGATTGATTAAACAAAAAAAAAGTATCATTATGAAAAAAAAATATTTAAAAGTTTATTTCTAAAAAAATGTTATGTAATATATTCAAACCGGAAGGAAGAAGTAAGATGCATATCGTTGTTTATAATTGGGTTTGAATTCTGTTTTTAAACAGATTAACATAAATATTATATGTAGTAGTATAGAAAGTAACTGAAAATTATGCATAAGTTAAAAATACATGTCAAAATGTTAAATCATTATGTCTCAATTTTTTATTAACCAAATATTAAAATATTTGTCACAGTTGAATTTTTTTTCTTTACCTACAAGAAAACTATATTATTATGTTAAATATTGGACATTAAGATTTGAAAGTAATGATTTTCTAAACAATTTTTTTCAATAAAATATTGTATTTTAAGAAGCATGTATTTATAAGCTATAGTGTTTAGGAAATGTTCTGCATTGTTAGTTTAATTTTATAATTATATTTGAATTTTGCTAATAAAATTGATATTTAATTAAAAGAAATTATGTAACTTAATTTTCATTAAATATTTTTTTAATAGCTTTTAAAATGTTTTTAACAAACTGAACATACGTCATAAAAATGGCTTTTTTTTGTTAATTTAATTAAAAAGGGTTTAATTTGGTTTGCTTTGTGAAAACGAGATCACTAAAATGCTTAGGCAAAACACTTAATTAAAAACGCTTTTGTGTGATGCTGTAGGCTGGAGGTTGGTCAAAATGAAAAAGAATGTTTTATAAAAACTTATGAAGTCATCTCATATGCTGATACAAGAGTCATTTATAATCAACAATCCGTCGTAACGCGCGGGTTAATTAGCGTCAACTCGTTTGATACAAACGTAAAAGACACCGGTTTAAAGTCTTACAAATATAGATTTATGGGTTTAAATTCTTACAAATAGATAACTGATATTAGGGTTAAAAAATATTGATAAAAACAAAAGTTGTTGTTTTATTCAAATCTCATAATAAAAAATTGTTTATATTAATCATCATATCATATATTTTTTATTATTTTAATCTCCTTTATGTTAAACCCACTAAGTTATAACTAGTTGTACCCTATGCACCAAAGGCTGTACCATGACCAAATTTTAGTTGTATAATTATCTTGTATTTGTACGAAAACCCTATTCTCCCTAGTTGTATAATTATCTTGGTATTTGTAAGGAAACCCTATTCTTCCTAAAATATCGTAAATTATTCGCGTGAACATAGAAGATCATACAGAATCACAACAAAAAGTTGTACATTACTCATTAAATATTGTATATAAAAAAATACCGAATATATGGAAAGAGATCCCAAACTTATTAACTTCATTAATTGTACTCCTAAAATTCCTTTTAATATTATTCTTATGCAAATCTATATCGTACAGAACCAGATTTTTCGTCACAAATACAACTCACTATTATAAGTACCCATCCATATTCACAACTAATTGCATACCCACAAAATTCTAATCAAAACTTCGCTTAATCTCCTGCATTCTTTGATTCACAAACTCAAGAAGAACTCATGGCGGATGCAGTCGTGATCATGTCAGACACTGCACCCGTGATCAGATCACGTAACCCGAAAAGATTGACGACAGAAAACAGTGTTTACCTGCGCAAGATAGAAGAACTTGCGAACGAGAAGTTAAGATTCTTTCGTGACAAGGAGTTACGTGAACAAGAAACAAACAAGTCAAACCCTAAATCCGTCCGTACATCCGGGAAGAAGAAGAAGATATCAAAGAGTAAACGGCCACCGTCCACCGGAGAAGCCAGTAGTAAGAAAAGAAAAGTACCAAAGAAGGCAGACGACCGTCCAAAGAAGCCGGTGGTGGTGAACGAGATAACGGAGGGGTTGAAAGAGTTTATTGTGAATGAGATGAAGGGTAGGGACGTGAGACTTGTGATACAGAAGAAGTTGTTTGATTCGGATACCAGGCATGGGTTAAACAGGTTGAACATGCCGCTTAAGCAACTGCAGACTAATGAGTTCTTGACGCAGGATGAGAAGGATCATCTTAAGAAAGAAAAAGGAAACCAGATTGAGGTTCGGTTGTTGGGGCCAACGTTGGAGATGTACAAGGATCCGATGAGTTTGAGGTGGTGGCCCATGGAAAAAACTGACAATTATGTGTTTGCGACTAACTGGTATAGATTTTGGTCGGAGAATAAGTTGCATCTGAAGAGAGACTCGAATGTTCAAGTGTGGTCGTTTCGTGGATCGGATCAGAAGTTGTGTTTTGCCGTTGTTTGTGTGGAGGAACCAGTTGTTGAAGTCGTGGATTCTGACTCTTGAGGATGCATGCATTATGTTTATGTTTATTTACCATTCATATGTTTTATTTGAACATTTAGTTAATTTCTTGATCATTTGGTTATACTGTGTGAACTTGATGCTTATATGTTACTGAATATTAAACTTAGATTGTGTATTTATATTGTATTTGTATGTTGGCATTGTTATTGTGTAAATAAGGGTTAAAACTATGGTTAGGAAAATTAAACAGTTAATACCACTTATTGGGTAGTTAATAATTACCCTGCGCTGCGAAACAAAGGAATATGACTGATGTGGTGCGGGTTTGGTTAATAAATTTTCTGTCTAATCTTTGTTCTTAATATATACTCGTGTTTTTAATCACCGCAAATTTCTATACCAAATTCCTGTGTTTTATCAAATTCTTCATACCAACAGCGTGGTGTGTCAATTAATATAGATAAAAGTATATGAATGTATGTTATGTTGAGACTAGTGAATCACAATAGCATGTCATCACATTTGGTGACTCTAATGGTGAACATGATTATGTGGATTTGTTGAGATGATTTGCTGAAATATTTGCCTCATCCCATCCTACTCGAACCTTACCAATAATTTGCTATAAGTATGATTTATTAGGTACGTTTGCTGGTTAATTTGTTTGTGTTAAGATCACTAGGGGAAAAGTGATTATATGGGTCACAAACAGGTTATGTAACTCATAACTGAAAATTAATGAAAATCAAAAGGTGGTTTATGTTTTTGCTTTGGTGAACTAGCTTCAACCTAATTATAACATGATCTATATGTTGTTCTCTTTTGAGTCGCATTGGTTGTAGGTAAGTTGGGGAGATGTAAATGTTTGAAGATGAAACATAGTCAATACTAATTGTAAGTAGGGTACCGTACACCTATGGGCATATCATATGTAGGCTTTGAGCTCCGTACCTCCAATCCTCAATAGCTACCGCCATACGTTAGCTATACGACGGGGATTGCCATACTTTTGTGAATGTGAAGGATAGAAGAGGTTGTGTTAATGTGAAAGAGAGAAGAGGTATATGAAAATATAAAAATGTAGAGAGTTTGTGGTTTGGTTGGATAGTATGGGTGGTTATATAGAGGAAAGGTAAGTATCTGAATTTGAATATTTGTTTTTTTTTTTAAATCAAACGGTCAAATATTAAATTAAACGGTCAAAAAAATCTCGAACAAAACGAATGTCAAGCGGGTTTGGGTGCTGGCCAAGCCAACTCATCGGGGTGGCGGCGGTTTGCTGACTTGGGTTGGAACCCGGGGAGGCCTACCCGCCCCCTTATGGCGATGATCTCAAATTTTGTATGCCTTGATTTCGACGTATAAGAAAAAGGTTTATATACATATTAAAAAAATGTATAATGTGATCTAAAAAATAAAGTTGTGTTTTAAATTGATCGTAACCATAAAAATAAATACCGATACCATTTTTAATAACACCGATACCGGTAATGATGTTATTCAGTCGGCACCTGCTTGGTTCGTCACCGTACGGTCTGTACCTCTGTGTCAAATACAAGTTCGTTTTCACTAAACTATATCAAAATCTTGATAAAAAAAATTATAATGTCGAGAAGAAAATAAAATGCACCAGCGTATATAGTTTTCTAAAAAAGACAAACGGACAAATGTTGTAAGTAAAAAATAAAACTATTATGTTAAAATGGTTACTGTTCACCAAACTTTTCCGGACAAAAAAGTACAAAACCCAGGGGGAAACGAATTTATTTTGGTATTTTTAGATGTGTCATGTTTTTTTAGTTAAATTTAAAGAGAGAATTTTTGTTTAATGTTAGAAATGTTTTCCCCTTTTATTATCTAATAACTAAAACTAGCTAAAGCTCATGGCTTTATAGCCTAGTGGCATCTTTGGGGTGAGATAAGGCTTTAGGACCAGTAGGTCCTGCGTTCGATTCTCATAAGGGGGTTTTGTCACATTTATTGGGTTTCCTCCTGAATTGGTGTATAGATATTACGCCTACTGGAGATGGATGATATGATTGGATGGTTCCGCTGGTGGCACAATAACACTCTAGTGGTCAATCAGTGATCCAAATTTACCATTAAAAAAAAAAAAAAAAACTAAAACTAGCTAAAAACAATAAAATGAACACGTGTTTATACTCTTTTAGTCATATTGCACCTGTATTTTCTTTTAGCTTTCTTTGTTATTTAGTGTTTATACTCTTTTAGTCATATTACACCTGTATTTTTTTTAGTTTTCTCTGTTATTTAGTATAAGGAGTGCACTGAAATATAATTACAACCGAGTCTCCGTTGCGGCATCCATGTATTGGTATTATCAAAATCGGGTTTAGTGTTTGTTTTGCTTTTTGCTCGATGTAAAACAAGCTATTTTTACCACTCTATCAATGTTTCCTTTTAATTTTTGTTAGAAAATGGTTCGCCCCGCCGCGAAGTGTGGGTGCAACCCACTATTAAGTTACAATTTTAAGGTTAAGAATTTAAAATTAAATTTATTTAAATTAAGAAGGCATAATAAATATTTCAAAATATGATAAGTAAACATATAGTTTCCTTAATTAATTAGAAGAGTTAACTGCCATTTTCGTCCCTGTGTTTTGGTCATTTTGGCCATTTCAGTCCATTTTTTAAAACTGCGCCATTTTCCTCCCCGACGTTCTGGAAAGGTGCCATTTCAGTCCAAAAATCATAACCCAGTTAAGTCGGTTAGTAAATAAGGACTGATTGTGTAAATTTGTAACATAAAGGACTGATTGTGTAAATTTGTAACACCACCACCACTAGCCCTGCCACCACCACCACTCCGCTGCCACCACCACCGCCACCACAGCCACCACCGCCACCACAGCCACTGCCACCACCACCACTCCGATCTGCCACCATCTCATACCACCATCTCCACCTCGTTCACCGCGGAGGTCGGCGGTGAACGAGGGTTGTCGGAGAGGATGACGACGATGAACGGAGGTGAACAATGGTGGTGAACGATGACCGGAGTGAGGTTCAGGTTAAGTTCAGGTGGTTATCGGGCACGGTGGTCTCGAGAACTCCGAACACAGCGGTGGTGATGTGCTTGGTGATCGTTGTGAGAGTTTTTTTTTGCAGAAGTAGTGCTAATTTTCAAAGCATGATCACAACTAATGCCGGTTTCAAAAAACTTTCACAAATGATGCCATTTCCATTAGGAATGGCGAATTCTTTCATGTCCTAGGCTATGTCATAAGTTTTCAGGAATATTCAAAATCTGCATCTTTGCCATTTGGAATGGCGAAATTTTTGAAAAGCTACACAATTTGCCATTCAAAATGGCAGAAAATTTTTAAAGCTGCAAATGCATGTTACCATTACCATAAAAAGAGAAATAAAAAAAGAGGAACCCTAAATATTCAAAACATCCAGATCCAACCGTCCAATATTGTTTCTCTCTCTCTCTCTAGATCATCTTTACACCCAAACCTTAAAAATCTAAAAGCATCAGCCGCTCGCACACTTCTTACTCTCCTAGCACACAACAGCAAACCCTTTCTCTCTATTCTGCTATGTTTTATAATCACAACAGCAGCAACTTCACAAGAATGGGTTACAGGTGTGTAGAGGCTTATGGTGGTGGAATACGGCTGAGGAGGAACGAACGTGGAGATTTCGAGTGGTGTGGCAGTGTAGTGGAGATGAAGATGGTGGTTTGTTTTTTTTAACTGATCTACACTCTCACTTTCTACTCTTTTCTCTCTAACTTGTGAAACAATGGTGGGGTTAGACGATGGGGTACGTGGTGGTTTGACACGGTTTGAACGGATGATGGGTATGGTGGTGAATGACGGTGTACGGGTGGGGGTGGTGGTGGCGGGGTACCTGCAACTCATCTTCATCAATCATCATCACAGTCGGGGAGAGAGAGAGAGAGAGATAGAGAAGGAGGCGGGAGAGAGAACCGGCGGCGGTGGGGGTGGTGGGGGTGGTGGCAGCGGAGTGGTGGTGGTGGCAGGGCTAGTGGTGGTGGTGTTACAAATTCACACAATCAGTCCTTTATGTTACAAATTTACACAATAAGTCCTTATTTACTAACCGACTTAACTGGGTTATGATTTTTGGACTGAAATGGCACCTTTCCAGAACGTCAGGGAGGAAAATGGCGCATTTTTGAAAAATGGACTGAAATGGCCAAAGTAACCAAACCACAGGGACGAAAATGGCAGTTAACTCTAATTAGAATCTTATTGGCAGATTTTCTTGTTATTCGATAACATTTGATACACAATTTTGATTGAACAAACTGAATTTAACCATTTTAGTTACAATTTAATAATTAAAAATATAAAAATAAATTTCAAAATTTAAATCAAGAAGTCATAATAAATATTTGGAAATAGGATAAGCATAACATATAGTTTCCATAACAATTACATTCTTGTACTCAGATTTTCTCGTTGTTAATTAGAATCTTTAAACTTGACCAACAAGGATCAAACTCCTATCCATATGTATATATATGAGCACTCAGGCTAATTGGTTATCATCATAATCACACACATTACACATTCTTCTTCTGCATATACGAAAACAACTATGAACAATCTTCTTCTGTCCCTCAACCTTCATGCTCCATTCGCCACACCGGCATTGTTCAATGATCGTAGTTTACAGTTGGAAGATGAAGATGGTCATGATCATCACCAAAAGATAAAAACATCATATACGAAGGGGGAGTTGTTTGCTATTGCGAACACGTTAGCAACCAACAAAGTAATGATCAAGAAACGCAAATTATGTTCGTTGACGGAGGAGGACAATAACAACAAAAAGAAGAGGAAGATGCCAAAGAAGAAGGAGCATGTGCCGGTGGTGAACAACGAATCAATCGTTCAGTTGAAACGGTTCATCACGGGTGAGATGGGTGGTCTAGACATGAAGCTTGTGATCCAGAAAGTCTTGTATGAAAGTGATATGAAAAAAGATCAAAGCAGGTTAAACATGCCGATATTGCAACTGAAAACACAACCACATCAGTTCTTGACGGATGAGGAGATAAGAATGATTGATGAAAGTAAAGATGGTATGGAGGTTAGAGTTGTGGGTTCAAAGCTGCGAATGTATGAGCGACCGCTGTGGTTGAAGAAGTGGCATTTGCAACAGACGGACAACTATGTGTTGAAGACAAACTGGAACAAATTTGTGGCTGATAATGAGGATCTGAAGAAAGATACGATGATTCAAGTGTGGGCGTTTCGTAAAAACCGAAAGTTATGCTTTGCCATTGTACCAGTGGAGTTGTGAACAACGCAGTTTGATGGCTTATCAAGTTCTTGATTCTTGTTGAAATATTAGAGTTCCTTATGTTAGACTTGGTGAATTAAATGGATGATGATATTTGATTTGTTGATTAGATTTTATTAATGTGGATATCAGAGAATATATGGATGATAAGTTTTGTTGGTATCTCTTTTCCAAACATTATATTAATGTTTGTGATTTTGAATACATCGGGTCTGTAATTTACAGTAGGTTCTCAAATTTCCAATAAGTTGAAAACATGTTCCATTTGAAAAAAAAAAAAGTTGGTTGAGGAAATTGATCAAATACTTTGCGTGCATGGTTAGTAATTTCCGGTTTATACATAATAGGTACTGATTATGTTAACAAAAGATATTTGTATCAATTAGTGTTTTTGGTATGAAGCAACGTAATTTCATTTATTGGAGTTGATTATATATGGTTTCCACATGAGCAAGGAGTAATACCGGCTTTTTAATTTGGCTGGTAAATCTCCCATAAATCCAAAGTCAAAGAATAGTTTACCACCTTACCGAACTCAATGTTGTGACATGGTTTCCAATTTATACGTAATCACTCGATCAAAAACCCGGTATATAAAATTGATCGTTCACTGTCAAAACTGTTATAAATAGAATTAACCAGCAAGGTGCTCTAGTTCTCTTTATAGCTTTGACCGGAACAAATGGGTTCTCCTAAAAATCGACATGTTTAGGTGGAGATCAAAGATAGAGAGATCACTCACTTTGGTCAAGTTGGCGAAAGGAGCATTGGCTTAGGATTGTAAATTGTCCGTTATGCTGGGATATGCCAGAAACAGCAGATACTTCATGCTCGATCGCTAACATGGTGTGGTCTAGCTACTATCAACCAATGGTGCAAGATACCTTCAGTTTTCATTTTTACAGTATGTGTTGGTGCTTATGGAAAACTGTTAAAAAGTTTTTTTTCTCATCCAACAGTCTTCCATATATAAGATCATTGAGGACGTCAAGACTCTTTTGGTTTCTTATGGGTGAAATACAGGCTAGGAAGTGAAAGCATGGAGTGGTCTCACTAGTGCAATTGCCGTTTCAGTTAGTGAAGTATGTTGTCCTCTTGATAGTTTACTGGTGTCTGGGTTGTACTGATATCATCTTGCTATCGTGTTTGTACCTCATTTTGTAATTATATAATTTGCCTTTAACCGGACTGGTTGAACCATTACAGGGGATTAGAGATGAGATGGCAATCAATGAAACCAGTAGGTAGACCCGAAATACATAGGATGAGTATTCGAGTATGGGATTAAGTTATATACCCACATACCCGAAAACATATACACCTATACCTGAACATATATACCCGAAACTATTTTTTTTATGCATCTAGTGTAGAAATTTATGGTATCAAACACACAGAACAAGAACACAACAATAGCGACAAAACGGTGACCAAAATCTTATTATTCACCCAAACCAAAAAATACCCCCAATACCCAATGATCTTACTAACTGTAAGATCTATATGAACAAATGTTCAGATCAACTGATTTAATCAGTTGATCTACAGCAATACAAGACAAGAATAAGAAAAATACAACCTGATCTACACTGCTTGATCTCACAGATGAGATCTCACCAACAACACAAGCAGATCGGTACAATACAAGTAATACAAAAAGTGAAAGTGATTTGAGCGAGTGAAGGAGATGAAGAATCTGGAACAAGAGAGAGAAGCACCCTTTTATACTCAAAATATCTTATGTTTCATCCAGGCCCTTACACTTTCACAGATGCACGATAAGATATGGAAAGTTACAACAAGCCCCTCCAATATAGAACCTGTTATAACAACTTACCAAAAATTGGTTAGAACAAACATAACAGAAAGATATTTGAATGATACAATATATTATTCTTTCAACATCCCCTCTTCATTCAAATACGAAAACCAATTTACCAACCCCAATTTTTCACAAAACATCTTATGCTGCTCAACACTTAACCCTTTAGTAAAACCATCTGCAGGTTGACTCTCAGAGTCAACCTTAACAGTTTCAATAATCCCTGAACCAACCTTTTCCCTTAGAAAATGAAGATCAACCTCAAAGTGTTTGGTTTTTTCATGGAAAACAGGATTGGCTGCTATAGATATAGCAGCCTTACTGTCACAATATAACTTAACTGGCAACTCACAGTTAACACCAACTTCCCTTAACAAGTTCAGCAACCACATGATCTCACAAGTTGCCGAACACATGGCTCGATACTCAGCCTCACCTGTAGACCTAGAAACAGTGCTCTGTTTCTTGCTTTTCCAAGAAACTAATGAACCACCAAGATATACACAATAACCAGTTACAGACTTTCTTGTAGACAGACACTTTGCCCAGTCTGAGTCCACATAACCAACTAAATCCAGTTTATCACTTTTCTTGAACAACAAACCACAACCTGGACCTGACTTGAGATACCTTAACAACCTTAAGGCAATCTCCAAGTGCATTTCAGTTGGGCTGTGCATAAACTGACTCAGAAACTGCACAGCATAACTGATATCCGGCCGGGTCAAAGAAAGATAGATCAGCTTACCAATCAGTTTTTGAAAACCAGTGACATTTTTCAAAAAACTTTGATTTTTTGTTATCTTAGCAGTTATTGTAACACCTCGAAAAATTTCGTCCAATAATGTCTTGACACGTGTCATAAGGTTCCGGTATGTGAAAACATACTTTAGGAGGACTAAAAGTGACAAACAGTGAAAACTATGGAACGTAAGGGTCCAAAGTGTCAACAATGGATAAATAGGCTCTATGATAACCCTACATAATGTTTATAACCTTAAACGGATGGTTCATGGATCATACGACGCGGAAATTGCACAAAAGTGAAGTATTTCAAACTATAGGGGCCAAAAGTGTCAACATGTTTAATTTATACCTCTGAGTGAACTTTTGGCAGACCCGAAGCTTTGTAAAGCTAAAATATACTCACTAGAATATGTGGTAAAAATTTCATGAGGTTTCGTCAACGTATGAGAAAGTTATGGCCAAAACCGTACTTAAAGGACTAAAAGCGTCAACGTCGAATTTCAGGGCTTTTCGGTTGAGCGCAAAATGTTCCGAAGACATTTCCATGTTGGTAAAAGTCCTAAGGTTCTTAGAAACTAAGTTTGGGGATTTACGGGTCGAGAAAAGTAGCCGAAACATCGCGTACAAGCTCAGGGACCATTTCTGCCAAAATTGAAACTTGTTTGGCTGAACAGGGGGTCAGGCGACCCGCCTGGACTGACCCAAGCGGGCCGCGTGGGTCTGCCAGCGACAGAAATTCGCATTGGGGCTGATTTGGGTCCGATTTTGGGTTGTAAACAGCTGTTACTCGCCTCCTTTTGCTCCAATCAAATGCCATGCATGGCTAGGCAAACAGTAAGCCTCAAATTCCAGCTTTAAATCGGATTGCAAGGCCATTTCTTGAGCATTTTCATAGTAACCAAAAGCTCTCACTTGCAAGAACCTTCAAGGCAGACCTTCTGGAGTTAATCCGATCATCAAAGCTGATTCTAGTGTTCACTAAACACCTATAGGACTCTTGTAAGCTCTCAATTCAATCTTTAATCCGTTCTTGTTGTGATTATTGCTAAAAGTCAAACTGGTTGTTCATAAGCTTTGACTTTCTGATTAAATAAGTTTGAATCGGTCATTTCTCGAATTGAAACCTGATATATGTTGGTAATATTATGGGAAACAAACCCTCAAAAGGGTACTCTCTGATTCCCACTACATGCATGCTAAATGTCGAGTCAAACCTATTTCTAAAAAGTCAACAGAAGCAATTTTTGTGAAAAATGACATGAATAATGATATAGATGACATGCAATCTGTTTGATCTTCATAGAAAGCTTTATTATGAATATAAGAATGTATTTTACCACGGTCAACTCGACGATCTTTAGTGTAAACCCGGATTGGAACCGAAAGTCTTAATAAACGACTTTTTCGTAAACTATCGGTTCGGATCCGTACATGCATGTGTGAGATCTGTATTTTAGAGCATTTTTGACCATTGGCATTTTAGTTAAACTTTCTGGAAATTTTATGTCATAAGTCTATGCTTAGCCGATTCGAATGCATGTTTCCGATTTATGCATAAAGTTGACTATTTTGCCCTTTTTGATATAAAACGTGATTTTTGGAAATGTGAAAGAGTAGAAATCTTTATTTCTAATATATAAACTTGCACCGAAAATTTCGGATCAGTTGGCGGTCCAGATTGTGAGTTATGGCCATTAGCGTAAAACTATATTATAAATTTACATACACGGTCCTTTTCGCGTAGAACCCGTTTCTGGCCACGTTTTGATACGAAACTCTTTACCAACAGAAGTAATATAATATTCTGGGAATTTTGATGATTTTTAATTAATTTTTGGCTGAGCGGATCCTAGATCGCCTAGTCATTTCGGCTTATGTCGGTTTGACCGTTTTAGTCATAAAATGAGTTTTACACATCCTTTTGACCCGAAACCTTTTTCTACTGATTCTATATGATGAATAAATTATTTTAAGTATTCTGGAAATATAAAAATCTCAGATTTAATTTGAAAACACGAAAACGCCCTTAAATCGCATATTTAGCGTTTTAAGCGCATATTGAGCGTTATACTTGTTTTAAACATATAAGACCTATACCTACTGATGTGTTTAGCATATTTTCATATAAAAACAGTAAGTATAAGTATATGAACTCAGACTTCCAGTTTTGGCACTTTTAGCCCTTGTGAAATTACTAAAATACCCCTACGGTGCATAGTTTGGTTTTAAATGATAAATTTGGTATATGGGTCATACCCTACTAATATAATATGTTATATTAAGTATATTTACTGTATGAACCAGACCCGAAACTCAGATTTCTAATTTTACTCTTTTATTATCTTTTAAATGACCAAAATGCCCTTCTAAGGCACAAATCGGGTTTAAAATTATTCCGGGCAATATAGAACATAACTTACTGATATTATATCATATTTAAAGCATATATATCAGGGAACTTGCATTTGAATCATTTGTCTACCCGTATCGCCCTTTTCGCGTTCGATTCGGTTTACGTAACTAGTTTGCGTAAATTGACCGAAACGGGTCAAACGTTATCATTTTTATTTCAAAATCCAGAATGTATTTAGTATACCCATAATATACAAGTATTCAAACTTGTCGGGTCTAAATCACATTCTATCCGGTCTTTCGCTTAATCGTGCGTAAACCGTATTATTCTTAAAACTAACCGGTCAAAGCTTAGGCTTAAACAAAAGACCCGTTAGGAATCTAATAGGTTAATTATAAACCTTTGTTCCAGATTAGGAGGCCCGGTAAAAGCTACCAACACTTGTCATTTGTGACTTATACTTGCTCAGGTAAATACATTTTGACTTATTTTCCCTATACGGGCTTGGGGTACGGTATTTAAAATACCGCTTGATCGGGCGCACAAGTCCTGCTCCTTATGGGTGTACAGTCTTGAATAGCTTGTGCGACTTCGTTTAAACAGTCTTGTCTTACTTAAAGGCTTTGGGGGGTTATTGACCGTGTCCCGGATATCCTTGGCATTATCTTACGAGATGGCCACGACCAGAGCACGGGGTGTAGGCGTACACTCGTCGTGTATAACTCTTTAATGTGGTGTGTCATTTAATTCTTAGCCCGGACAGCAGATCCCGGGCCACCAAAGATACGAGTGCATGTAAATCGTTCACAAGTTTATATTATATAATTATCCCAAGTTAATAAAAACATTTATGCCTTGTGCATTTAAATCAATTTTCAATCATTTTCAAAATGAGTCAGTCGATTTGTATTTACCAGTGTAAACTGACGTATTTTTCCCAAAAGGTTAAGTGCAGGTACTATACGGAAATAGGCTGGTTGTTTCCTAAGAGCGTCCACTATAGTCTCGCAAGCTCGGACGACAATATATCTGTTGAACTATTTTTATCATTATTTTATTTGATCCGCCTGTGGATCCATTTCAACTACTGTGATATTTGTTATTGCACTTTATTTAAAGTTGAAATGTATCTATTCTGCTTCCGCTGTGCATTATTATATTGTGTTGATTGTCTATGACGATGCCAACTACGTCACTGTACCCCACACCGGGCCCACCGGTGACACGTGGAAATCGGGGTGTGACAGGTTGGTATCAGAGCCAACGCTGAGTGAATTAAACACTAGTCTTTTGTGTTTAATCTCAGTTACACAAATGCACATTCCTCGATTTTCGAGTCTAGACAAAGAACTTAGGAAATGTTCAACATTTCGTTTAATTTATTTTTATTATTTTGCTTTGTCTTATATATTTGTTGTGCAACTTGTTTGACTTTTGACAGGATCACTATGCCGCCCCGTATGAGAGGTCGAGGAGGATTTGCTACGTCTCACGACCATGAGGCAGGGCCCTCACATAGGCGAGCTCCATCCGCCACGCACAACACAGCCGCCAACGACCTTTGGAGGTCTTTCGCCGAGCCTGCTAGACACTCGGTATCCGCAAGCACTTCACCGTCTTTACCCCACTCGTTTGGGCCCCACTCGGAGAATGGGCCCCATGGTTCGCATGGATCCTACATACCTTTGCATCAGTCACCGCACCAGTATCCCGCACCAGTCTACCAGGGTTTATATAACCCTGATGCTTTTGTGGATGAGCCAGGGGGTCATAACCCACTTGGACCGGAGGACCACTTTTCTGGTGGTCACGAGATGGACGTCGACGAGGATACGGACCCCTCGCTACCGCCATCAGGTAGGCCTAACCATCCGATTGAGATATCGGATGGGTCGCCATTTAGGGGATCACCCTACAATGGTGGGGACAGCTTTCAGGAGAGATTTAAGCAGCATGATTGGTATTACACCCCCAGCCACAACTCTCCGATGCTCCAGTCTCACCAGGTTTCGCCGGTGCACTCGCAGCACCACTCGCAGCAGCAGCAGCTTCAGCAGCAGCCGCCTCTACCGCAGGACCTATCTGAGGCCCTATGGCGTGACGTGATCACTCCGTCACCACCGCCGCCACCAGTTTTACCTCCTCCGCCTCAGAGGCCAAGGAGGAATGCGCGCATGTCTACGCGCGGAGGGATTCGCATAGGCACCCCTCCACATGTTGGTAGCAGCCGCTACACGTCTCTTCCCGGGGAGTCCGAGACGGGGGAGTCTCAGCATCCCGTATCGGAGGTCACTTCAGTACCGATCCCGCCTCTGCCGCCGCAGAACTATGGAGAGCCGATTCCGGCTTATGCTAGTGCAGCTCAGTTTAACCCGTTCGAGCATGTTTTCCCTCAGGGTTATGATTACACAGGAGACCCTTATTGGCAAGCTGTGAACTACAGCTCACTCCCACCTAGTGGTCCATTGGGAGACACTTGGGCTGCTGGGCAGTCTACTTTTGGTTACCCTCCGGGTTACCAGCAGCCACCGCAGCCGCAGCTGTACCAGCCACCGCAGCCACAGCAGTACCAGCCACCGCCACCGGCGCCTATGATGTCGCCGCCGCAGGTTCAGGAAATCTTGCATGGGATTGATAGCATGCGACGTGAGTTTCAACACGAGATGCGAGCTGATCGCCATCGCACCAGTGGCATGTTCAAGAAGGTGTTTGACCTGCTCAAGGGTAAGAGCAAGAGGGATCATTGAATCCTTCGATTTTTGTCTCATGTACTCATGTCCCTGCGTGGACATCTATCCTTGTACTCTACCCCTGCGTGGGTATATCTATCTTATTCTACCCCTGCGTGGGTATGTGGTTCTGTTAACCCCTGCATGGGTTTGTTTTATTTTGTTGTTGTTGTTAGTTGTTTAGCCCCTGCGTGGGCATGTTATTCATGTTATTCATGTTATTTCAAAGTCCCGTTTAGGGCAAAGATGTACTAGTACTTTATTTGAAATTTGAAATGGTTAATTTGAATTTCTCATTTTATTTATATGCAGGAATACAATATTAAAATAATGGAAAATATCAATTTTTATTTGATTTGCCATTTTATAAGAATCTTAGTAAGGTATAACCTAGCTTGAATGCCTTATTAACAGGCCTGGCCATGATGGTAAAACCTGGTTGAAAAGATTCAACTCCCTGTTAACATCTGAAAACATGTTAACATTCCTGGCCAAGCGTGATCTGTAAAATCACACAAGCCACCCTTTTTAATAATTTATCTACAGATTATATCTGTATACAAGTCTATTAATGACTTGATACCTACGGGTTATGACTATGTCATATAGTGACAGTTGTGGTTTATGACTCTCTGTCTAGTAAAGGATTATTTGTTTAATTATACAATTTATAATCCTGTAAAAATCTAAATTTATAATTTAGTAATTGTCCATGTGACTAGGCCTATGGTGCCAATATATATATATTTTCATTCCTTGATTGCTAATATGAGCCTGAATGGAATTTATCAAATTAACTGCTAAGGTTCTTGATACCATGGTTAATAAATCGTCTAGAACGATAATACTGTTAGGTTCTAAATTAGACCTTGTCCCTTATTGTAGCTTAAAGCTACAATGGCCAAATCGGAGGAGACCAACAGTCATTCTGGGGAACACTCAGATAATGCAAAGATTCACGTTACTGGTGCAGAGTTGCAAGCACTGATAGATAACGCTGTTGCCAAAGCTATGGATAGGCAATTCAGGGAATCTAGTGGTACTCGGAGTAGGACCCGAACAGAAACGCACGCAAAGCCCAAGACTCATTCTGAGGCTCACAGTAAGCCACCCTCTAAAAAGAGTGAGCCGAAGAAAGCTGAGGATGATAATCACTCCTCCAACCACAGCAGCGTCCCAAAGCAGGAGATTAAGCTGAAACATGACACGTACAGCAGGTCCTGTACGTACAAGTATTTTGTATCTTGCAAGCCCAGACATTTCACTGGGGAAAAGGGAGCCGTCGATTGTATGACGTGGATTGATGAGATGGATACTGTGGTTGATATCAGCTGGTGTGCTGATAGGGACGTCGTGAAGTACGTGTCCCAGTCATTCAAGGGAGATGCGTTAGCATGGTGGAAGTCACTCCTACAAGCTGCCGGTAAGGCCACACTGTACGGTTTGTCATGGGAACAGTTTGTGGCCCTGATTAAGGAGAACTTCTGCCCGCAGCATGAGGTTGAGAGAATTGAATCGGATTTTGTGTCTCTAGTTATGAAGAATCTCGATTGTCAAGCGTATCTTACTACGTTCAACACCTTATCTCGGTTAGTGCCTTATCTGGTGACCCCGGAGCCGCGAAGAATTGCTCGATTTATTGGGGGTCTGGCACCGGAGATAAAGGCAAGCGTCAAAGCTTCAAGACCTACTACATTTAGATCCGTAGCAGATCTATCCCTCTCCCTCACTCAGGATGTGGTAAGATTGAGAGCTATGAAGAGCTCGGAGGAGAACAAAAGGAAACGTGAGGATGACACCTCACGAAGGTCTGAGAAGCGACATAGAGGGAACAACGACCACAGGAAAGGGTCGGGGTCTAGGAAAAGTGATCATCAGTCGGGTGAGAAACCCAGATGCAAGATCTGCAGGAGGCACCACTTTGGGAGATGTCGTTTGGAGACGAAATCCCAGTCTTCAGAAAAACGTTGTGGGATCTGCAAGTCCACAGATCATAAAGCTGTGGATTGCAAGAAAATGAAGGATGCAACTTGTTTCGATTGCAACGAGAAAGGGCATATCCGGCCAAATTGCCCAAAGAATGCGAGGAAAGCAGATGATGGGAAGAAGACTAATGCGAGAGTCTTCAGAATGGACGCTAAGGAAGCAGTCCTTGACGACAACGTCATTACCGGTACGTTTCTTGTAAATGATGTTTTTGCTAGAGTCTTGTTTGATTCAGGAGCCGATAAGTCGTTTGTAGATGATAAGTTTTGTAAACTGTTGAACCTTCCTGTTAAAACCTTAAGTGTGAAATATGAGGTGGAATTAGCCGATGGAACCATAGAAACCGCCTCAACTGTTCTAGATGGATGTGTTATATCCATTAGGAATCATTCTTTCCCGTTATCCTTGCTTCCCTTTAAGTTAGCTGGATTCGACATAGTGATAGGCATGGATTGGTTGTCAAGTAACCAAGCCCAGATTCTGTGCAATAGAAAGCAAGTAATAGTTAAGACTCCGTCTGGTGAGTCACTTACTATTCAAGGAGATACCCAGCATGGATTGCCCGAGCAAGTGTCCATGCTCAAAGCATCCAGATGCATGCAGAAGGGATGTATCATCTATATGGCACAAGTTACCATAGATGAGCCGAAGCCGAAGATTGAGGATATCCCTGTTATTTCGGAATATCCTGAAGTATTTCCTGAAGAGCTACCCGGGTTGCCACCGGATAGACAAGTGGAGTTCCGGATAGACATTATTCCAGGTGCAGCACCTGTAGCAAGAGCACCATACAGATTGGCACCAACGGAGATGAAGGAGTTGAGGACGCAGTTGGATGAGCTTTTAGCCAAAGGTTTTATTAGACCTAGCTCGTCTCCTTGGGGAGCGCCAATATTGTTCGTTAAAAAGAAGGATGGATCGATGCGTCTGTGCATCGATTACCGTGAGCTTAACAAGGTCACTATCAAGAATAGATATCCGTTACCCAGGATCGACGATCTGTTCGATCAGTTGCAAGGAGCAAGCTATTTCTCCAAGATTGACCTAAGGTCAGGTTATCATCAGTTAAAGGTCAAGGATGAAGATGTGCACAAGACAGCGTTTAGGACTCGTTATGGACATTACGAGTTCCTAGTGATGCCTTTTGGGCTCACTAACGCACCAGCCGCGTTCATGAATCTCATGAATCGCGTCTGCAAACCTTATTTAGATAAGTTCGTCATCGTCTTCATTGATGACATTCTTATCTACTCGAAGAGCCAAGCTGATCATGAGAAACACCTTCGTTGTATTCTCAAACTTCTGCATCAAGAGAAGCTTTATGCCAAATTTTCGAAGTGTGAATTTTGGCTTCGAGAAGTCCAGTTTCTTGGACATATTGTAAGCGAGCGTGGTATCCAAGTAGATCCCGCTAAAGTAGAAGCAGTCATGAACTGGCAGGAGCCGAAGACTCCTACCGAGATTCGCAGTTTCCTCGGATTGGCAGGATATTATAGGAGATTCATCGAGAACTTCTCAAGGATTGCTGCGCCCCTAACCTCATTGACCCGTAAGAAGATTAAGTTTGATTGGGGCCCTAAGCAGCAGGAATCCTTTGACATTCTGAAGCAGAAGTTGAGCAATGCGCCAGTATTGACGTTGCCCGATGGTATAGATGAATTTGTGGTGTATTGTGATGCATCACATACTGGCATGGGTTGCGTACTCATGCAGAAAGGCAAAGTCATTGCCTACGCTTCTCGACAGCTAAAGGTGCACGAGAAGAACTACACCACCCACGATTTGGAATTGGGTGCAGTTGTATTTGCTTTAAAGTTATGGAGACACTACTTGTATGGAACCAAGTGTATAATATATTCAGACCACAAGAGTCTTCAGCATCTGTTCAATCAGAAGGAATTGAACATGCGTCAAAGGCGATGGATGGAAACTTTAAATGACTATGACTGTGAGATAAGATACCATCCAGGCAAGGCAAATGTGGTTGCCGACGCCTTAAGCAGAAAGGAAAGGGTGAAACCGATCAGAATCAATGCCAAGCGCATTGAAATAAGAAATAACTTGAATGAAAGGGTGTTAGCTGCACAGAAGGAAGCTGTGCTGGAAGCTAACTATCCTGCAGAAAAGTTAGGAGTAACTGAGGAGCAGTTATCCTACGATAAAGATGGAATGCTACGCCTAAACGGACGAATATGGGTTCCAGTATATGGAGGACTTCGGGATGTTATCCTCCAGGAAGCCCACAGCTCTAAATATTCCGTTCATCCTGGAGCTGATAAGATGTACCAGGATTTGAAATCAAACTACTGGTGGATTGGTTTGAAAAAGTCCGTGGCCGAGTATGTGGCCAAATGTTTGACTTGTGCGCAAGTCAAGGCTGAGCATCAGAAGCCGTCAGGTTTGCTTCAGCAACCTGAAATTCCCAAGTGGAAATGGGAAATGGTGACAATGGATTTTATCACCAAGTTGCCGAAGACGAAAAAGGGAAATGATACCATATGGGTCATAGTAGACAGACTGACTAAGTCAGCTCATTTTCTACCCATCAAAGAGACGTATAGCTCAGATATGTTAGCTCAATTATACGTCGATAAGATAGTAGCGCTACATGGTATACCTATATCTATTATCTCTGATAGGGATACTAGATATACGTCGCATTTTTGGAAAAGTTTCCAACAGTCGTTGGGCACTCGTTTGAATTTTAGTACGGCTTATCATCCTCAGACTGATGGTCAGAGTGAGCGTACCATTCAAACTTTGGAAGACATGCTTCGTGCATGTGCGATCGACTTAGGTGGTAGTTGGGATAAGAACTTACCACTGATTGAATTCTCCTACAACAATAGCTACCATTCCAGCATAAAGGCTGCACCTTTTGAGGCCCTATACGGTAGAAAGTGTAGATCGCCCATTTGTTGGGCAGAAGTTGGAGATGTCCAGTTGTCTGGACCAGATATCGTCTTTGAGACGACAGACAAGATCGTTCAGATCCGTGATCATTTGAAAGCTGCCAGGGATAGGCAGAAAAGTTATGCGGATCCTAAGCGCAAGGATTTTCACTTCGATGTGGGTGAAAAAGTGTTGCTTAAGGTATCACCTTGGAAAGGTGTAATGCGATTTGGAAAGAAAGGCAAGCTAAGCCCGAGATATATAGGACCTTTCGAGATAATCGAACGTGTCGGGGCAGTCGCCTACAAGTTAAACTTGCCTGAAGAACTTAGTGCCATTCATAATGTGTTCCATATCTGTAATTTGAAGAAGTGTTTCGCTGACGATTCACTGGTTATACCGCATACAGATATACACATAGACGAAAGTCTAAAATTTGTGGAAAAACCTTTGTCGATTGAGGATCGACAGGTAAAGAAGCTTCGACGGAAGCACGTGCCTATTGTTAAGGTCAAATGGGATGCCCGTAGAGGACCCGAATATACGTGGGAAGTGGAATCCACGATGAAAGAAAAATATCCCCATTTGTTTGAATAAATCTCGGGGTCGAGATTTATTTTAAGGGGGTGAGGATGTAACACCTCGAAAAATTTCGTCCAATAATGTCTTGACACGTGTCATAAGGTTCCGGTATGTGAAAACATACTTTAGGAGGACTAAAAGTGACAAACAGTGAAAACTATGGAACGTAAGGGTCCAAAGTGTCAACAATGGATAAATAGGCTCTATGATAACCCTACATAATGTTTATAACCTTAAACGGATGGTTCATGGATCATACGACGCGGAAATTGCACAAAAGTGAAGTATTTCAAACTATAGGGGCCAAAAGTGTCAACATGTTTAATTTATACCTCTGAGTGAACTTTTGGCAGACCCGAAGCTTTGTAAAGCTAAAATATACTCACTAGAATATGTGGTAAAAATTTCATGAGGTTTCGTCAACGTATGAGAAAGTTATGGCCAAAACCGTACTTAAAGGACTAAAAGCGTCAACGTCGAATTTCAGGGCTTTTCGGTTGAGCGCAAAATGTTCCGAAGACATTTCCATGTTGGTAAAAGTCCTAAGGTTCTTAGAAACTAAGTTTGGGGATTTACGGGTCGAGAAAAGTAGCCGAAACATCGCGTACAAGCTCAGGGACCATTTCTGCCAAAATTGAAACTTGTTTGGCTGAACAGGGGGTCAGGCGACCCGCCTGGACTGACCCAAGCGGGCCGCCTGGGTCTGCCAGCGACAGAAATTCGCATTGGGGCTGATTTGGGTCCGATTTTGGGTTGTAAACAGCTGTTACTCGCCTCCTTTTGCTCCAATCAAATGCCATGCATGGCTAGGCAAACAGTAAGCCTCAAATTCCAGCTTTAAATCGGATTGCAAGGCCATTTCTTGAGCATTTTCATAGTAACCAAAAGCTCTCACTTGCAAGAACCTTCAAGGCAGACCTTCTGGAGTTAATCCGATCATCAAAGCTGATTCTAGTGTTCACTAAACACCTATAGGACTCTTGTAAGCTCTCAATTCAATCTTTAATCCGTTCTTGTTGTGATTATTGCTAAAAGTCAAACTGGTTGTTCATAAGCTTTGACTTTCTGATTAAATAAGTTTCAATCAGTCATTTCTCGAATTGAAACCTGATATATGTTGGTAATATTATGGGAAACAAACCCTCAAAAGGGTACTCTCTGATTCCCACTACATGCATGCTAAATGTCGAGTCAAACCTATTTCTAAAAAGTCAACAGAAGCAATTTTTGTGAAAAATGACATGAATAATGATATAGATGACATGCAATCTGTTTGATCTTCATAGAAAGCTTTATTATGAATATAAGAATGTATTTTACCACGGTCAACTCGACGATCTTTAGTGTAAACCCGGATTGGAACCGAAAGTCTTAATAAACGACTTTTTCGTAAACTATCGGTTCGGATCCGTACATGCATGTGTGAGATCTGTATTTTAGAGCATTTTTGACCATTGGCATTTTAGTTAAACTTTCTGGAAATTTTATGTCATAAGTCTATGCTTAGCCGATTCGAATGCATGTTTCCGATTTATGCATAAAGTTGACTATTTTGCCCTTTTTGATATAAAACGTGATTTTTGGAAATGTGAAAGAGTAGAAATCTTTATTTCTAATATATAAACTTGCACCGAAAATTTCGGATCAGTTGGCGGTCCAGATTGTGAGTTATGGCCATTAGCGTAAAACTATATTATAAATTTACATACACGGTCCTTTTCGCGTAGAACCCGTTTCTGGCCACGTTTTGATACGAAACTCTTTACCAACAGAAGTAATATAATATTCTGGGAATTTTGATGATTTTTAATTAATTTTTGGCTGAGCGGATCCTAGATCGCCTAGTCATTTCGGCTTATGTCGGTTTGACCGTTTTAGTCATAAAATGAGTTTTACACATCCTTTTGACCCGAAACCTTTTTCTACTGATTCTATATGATGAATAAATTATTTTAAGTATTCTGGAAATATAAAAATCTCAGATTTAATTTGAAAACACGAAAACGCCCTTAAATCGCATATTTAGCGTTTTAAGCGCATATTGAGCGTTATACTTGTTTTAAACATATAAGACCTATACCTACTGATGTGTTTAGCATATTTTCATATAAAAACAGTAAGTATAAGTATATGAACTCAGACTTCCAGTTTTGGCACTTTTAGCCCTTGTGAAATTACTAAAATACCCCTACGGTGCATAGTTTGGTTTTAAATGATAAATTTGGTATATGGGTCATACCCTACTAATATAATATGTTATATTAAGTATATTTACTGTATGAACCAGACCCGAAACTCAGATTTCTAATTTTACTCTTTTATTATCTTTTAAATGACCAAAATGCCCTTCTAAGGCACAAATCGGGTTTAAAATTATTCCGGGCAATATAGAACATAACTTACTGATATTATATCATATTTAAAGCATATATATCAGGGAACTTGCATTTGAATCATTTGTCTACCCGTATCGCCCTTTTCGCGTTCGATTCGGTTTACGTAACTAGTTTGCGTAAATTGACCGAAACGGGTCAAACGTTATCATTTTTATTTCAAAATCCAGAATGTATTTAGTATACCCATAATATACAAGTATTCAAACTTGTCGGGTCTAAATCACATTCTATCCGGTCTTTCGCTTAATCGTGCGTAAACCGTATTATTCTTAAAACTAACCGGTCAAAGCTTAGGCTTAAACAAAAGACCCGTTAGGAATCTAATAGGTTAATTATAAACCTTTGTTCCAGATTAGGAGGCCCGGTAAAAGCTACCAACACTTGTCATTTGTGACTTATACTTGCTCAGGTAAATACATTTTGACTTATTTTCCCTATACGGGCTTGGGGTACGGTATTTAAAATACCGCTTGATCGGGCGCACAAGTCCTGCTCCTTATGGGTGTACAGTCTTGAATAGCTTGTGCGACTTCGTTTAAACAGTCTTGTCTTACTTAAAGGCTTTGGGGGGTTATTGACCGTGTCCCGGATATCCTTGGCATTATCTTACGAGATGGCCACGACCAGAGCACGGGGTGTAGGCGTACACTCGTCGTGTATAACTCTTTAATGTGGTGTGTCATTTAATTCTTAGCCCGGACAGCAGATCCCGGGCCACCAAAGATACGAGTGCATGTAAATCGTTCACAAGTTTATATTATATAATTATCCCAAGTTAATAAAAACATTTATGCCTTGTGCATTTAAATCAATTTTCAATCATTTTCAAAATGAGTCAGTCGATTTGTATTTACCAGTGTAAACTGACGTATTTTTCCCAAAAGGTTAAGTGCAGGTACTATACGGAAATAGGCTGGTTGTTTCCTAAGAGCGTCCACTATAGTCTCGCAAGCTCGGACGACAATATATCTGTTGAACTATTTTTATCATTATTTTATTTGATCCGCCTGTGGATCCATTTCAACTACTGTGATATTTGTTATTGCACTTTATTTAAAGTTGAAATGTATCTATTCTGCTTCCGCTGTGCATTATTATATTGTGTTGATTGTCTATGACGATGCCAACTACGTCACTGTACCCCACACCGGGCCCACCGGTGACACGTGGAAATCGGGGTGTGACAGGTTGGTATCAGAGCCAACGCTGAGTGAATTAAACACTAGTCTTTTGTGTTTAATCTCAGTTACACAAATGCACATTCCTCGATTTTCGAGTCTAGACAAAGAACTTAGGAAATGTTCAACATTTCGTTTAATTTATTTTTATTATTTTGCTTTGTCTTATATATTTGTTGTGCAACTTGTTTGACTTTTGACAGGATCACTATGCCGCCCCGTATGAGAGGTCGAGGAGGATTTGCTACGTCTCACGACCATGAGGCAGGGCCCTCACATAGGCGAGCTCCATCCGCCACGCACAACACAGCCGCCAACGACCTTTGGAGGTCTTTCGCCGAGCCTGCTAGACACTCGGTATCCGCAAGCACTTCACCGTCTTTACCCCACTCGTTTGGGCCCCACTCGGAGAATGGGCCCCATGGTTCGCATGTATCCTACATACCTTTGCATCAGTCACCGCACCAGTATCCAGCACCAGTCTACCAGGGTTTATATAACCCTGATGCTTTTGTGGATGAGCCAGGGGGTCATAACCCACTTGGACCGGAGGACCACTTTTCTGGTGGTCACGAGATGGACGTCGACGAGGATACGGACCCCTCGCTACCGCCATCAGGTACGCCTAACCATCCGATTGAGATATCGAATGGGTACGCCTGTTTCAGCCCATACAACGACTTTACTAACTTACAAACCCTAGACTCATCAGGAGAGTAATAACCCTGAGGTAAACACATGTAAACATCTTCATTAATAGTGCCATACAAGAAGGCATTATTAATGTCAAGCTGAAACAAAGGCCAATCATTCTGAACAGCAAGGGCAATAATACATCTCACAGTTACCATTTTCACGACGGGTGAAAATGTTTCCCCAAAATCCAAACCTTCCCTTTGATTAAACCCCTTGGCCACAAATTTGACTTAAACACACTATTCAAACACACATTAGCAGAATTACCATGTTTCCCAACAAAGTATAAACCATTGTCCTGACTACCAGTCACCAGGACCTTCTTGGATCTCAAATCCTGAAGCAAACAATGATTTTCATTAAACAAAACTCCTATCTTATTGTCTTTAGCTAATCTAAAGACAGACAACAAATTCACACTATAACCAGGAACATAGAACACATCTTCAAGAATGACATTATTAACAAGTTTTATTTTACCAATTTTACACACTTTAACATCAGTTCCGTTTGGATGACTGACTTTCAAATTATAGTCAGACACATCAACCCAATCAAACATACCTTTATCAGACTTGACCATGTGCTGATTAGCACCAGAATCAACAATCCAACTATACTCAAATTCAAACATACTAGAACTAGAACAACTAACAAAACCAGTAGCAAAACTACAAGTGACAGAAGACTCACCTCCCATATTAGATTTAGCCTGTTCACCACCAGAATTCTCCCCAACAAGACTCAACAACTTAGAAATCTGCTCAGAAGTGAAAGGCATAGCAGTACCAACAGAATTTGAAGACCCAACAGTAGTATTGTTTTTATTATTATTATTAGACACATTAGACCTAGGAACCTGTCCACCTGGTCTTTTCCTAAAACCAGGAGGATATCCAATAATCTCATAACATCGGTCAACCGTATGACCAAGCATATTACAATGAGAACATTTTAGGCTAGGGTTAGGACCTCTAGTATTTTTCTTCCTAGAATCAAATGATTGACCAGACTTAGTTACAAACGATACATTTTGACCTTTAGACCCATTTGAAGACAACCTATGAGACTCCTCTCTGGACACAATAGAAAATGCAACCTTAACTGAAGGGAATGGTTCTCTTGTTAATAAGTTTGTTCTTACAGGCTGATAAACATCATCAAGCCCCATAAGAAACTGCATTAGTTTAATGAGAGTAGAAAAATCGTTGTAATCTTTAGCAGCCTGACAAGAACATGTAGGAAGCTGCACCATTGCATCAAACTGCTTCCACATGGTTGTCAGTCTGTTATAGTATTCAGCAACAGTGCTTCCATTTTGAGAAATACCATTTATTCTTTTATACAAATCATACACAACAGAACCATCCACTTTATCAAATGACTCTTTTAAATCAGTCCAGACTTCTGAGGCAAGTTTAGAAAAAACTTGCCCCAGAAATAACTCCTCAGAAATAGAGTTTAACAACCAAGTAATCACCACTGAATTACACCTTTCCCATTGATTTGCTAAGACCTGATCATCTTTTGGTTTTATACACTTACCATCAATAAACCCATATTTATTTTTCGCTTCTAAAGCAAGTCTCATAGCATTAGACCAGACAGGGTAATTTTCAGTTCCTTTTAGCTTTATACTAACAATAGTTAAGGTACTAGAGTCACTAGGGTGAAGGTACAAAGGGTCTCCAATATCAAGCTTACTAATCATGGTAGCAGAAGTACTAGTATCCCCCATGATCAAAATCAATACTCAACAAACAAGCAACAGTCAATCAACAACAAGTAGGACACAAAACAACAAACCAAAAAAAGCTAACTGTGACAGAGGCCAGATTCCAGGTTCGTCACTCAAAAGGTGCCTGGACAAGCGTATCACAGGAGCAACAACCAAACAAGACAACAACCTACTAACAAACAACAGGATAAACACAACTAGAGAACAAAATATAACAGATCAACACAATATAAGAACAAAAGAAAGTTAGAACACTCTTACAGAAGCGTTTAACTCCCTCCAATAGCAGATCTAATCCGTAACCTTCTAGGGTTACAAGATTAAGATCAGAAGACAACACAAGAAATCTGGTTAGTTTGCTCTGTGGTAAAAAAACAACCACAAAGACCAACGCAGATCTTCACACAGATCCCGAGAACAGAACCAAGCAAATCCTCCGATTAGGGTTTCACAAACCCTAACTCGATATCACGCCCAAGATCGACCAACTAGGGTTTCTTGAGATCAGAAACCCTAAGATAACCTACAAGAAACACAATAAGAGATATGAACCAGCGGAAGAACAATCAATCAAGAGCTTATTTAGCTCTGATACCATGTAGAAATTTATGGTATCAAACACACAGAACAAGAACACAACAATAGCGACAAAACGGTGACCAAAATCTTATTATTCACCCAAACCAAAAAATACCCCCAATACCCAATGATCTTACTAACTGTAAGATCTATATGAACAAATGTTCAGATCAACTGATTTAATCAGTTGATCTACAGCAATACAAGACAAGAATAAGAAAAATACAACCTGATCTACACTGCTTGATCTCACAGATGAGATCTCACCAACAACACAAGCAGATCGGTACAATACAAGTAATACAAAAAGTGAAAGTGATTTGAGCGAGTGAAGGAGATGAAGAATCTGGAACAAGAGAGAGAAGCACCCTTTTATACTCAAAATATCTTATGTTTCATCCAGGCCCTTACACTTTCACAGATGCACGATAAGATATGGAAAGTTACAACAAGCCCCTCCAATATAGAACCTGTTATAACAACTTACCAAAAATTGGTTAGAACAAACATAACAGAAAGATATTTGAATGATACAATATATTATTCTTTCAACATCTAGCACTAATTATAAAGCGTAGGCAAGAAGTTAAACACATTCGCTATCATACAAAAATATACGCATGGAATTATAGTTTCTTATAATGTAAAAGTTAACTACTCTTAACGTAGCGTTTGGTATGCAGTAATGAGAGGTGGAATGGAATGGACCATTGAGAGGGAATGAAGAAAAGAGTGTTTGGTTGATCGATGGAATGGAATCCCCTATTCCAAAATGCATTCCATTCCCTCAAAATCATTTCATCCCTCCCTCCTGTTTTTTTTTTCATTTCATTCCCTCTTCACCCTTCATTAACAACACCACAACTCACTACCGTTACCCCCACCCACCACCACTGTCATCCGCCGCCACCCACCTCCATCCCCGCCACCGCCGCCATCCACCATCGTCGTTGCCACCTCCAATCACCGCCACCACTCACCTTCGATCATCGCCGCTGCCACCTCCGATCACCGCCGCCGTCGCCACCCACCTCCGTCATCGCTATCAACCACCACCACCGCTACCACCTTCCACCATCGTCGCCACCGCTACCACCTCTAACCACCGCTGCCACCCACCTTCACCGTCACCCACCACCACCACTGTTGTCACCATCCGTCGCCGTCTCCACTCACTGCCGTCTCCACCCACCACCACCACCGCCGCTACAACTGCCACCTATCATCACCCACCATCGTCGCCCATCATTGACCACCGCCATCCGATTTTATTCCTTCGTCTTTTCTAGCATACCAAACCACAAAAAGTAATGGTTCATTCCATTCTCACATGGTAACCAAACAAGACATGGAATGGTAATAATCAATACCATTACCTCGTCCATTCCACTCTCCCATCCATTCCATTACCCCATACCAAACAGACGTATTACTCCCTCCGTCCCTCTTTAACCTTGTGTTCCCGAGTCTCATTTAACAGGGGAAGGGGAAGGAAAATATATTAAGAGAGAAAAGGAAGGAAAAGATATGATTTTTGTCGTGTTCCCGAGTTTAATGAAAAATAAAGGAAAAGAGAAGAAATTAAACATTTTATGTGTTCCCGAGTTAGGAGGAAAAGAAAAGAAAATAACAATTTTACCATTATACCCTTTAAACATAAAATATTTTCAATGTTTTAAAAACCGGTTCAAACCGGCCGGTTGTACCGGTTAAACCATCCGGTAGAACCGGTTAAACCGCCCGGTACACCCGGTTGAACTGCCCGATACACCCGGTTAAACCGTTTCTGAACCAAATCCGGTACGATATAAGAACCGGATTTTAAAACATTGAACATTTTAATTAGATATGAGGGCAATTTAGTAACTAATAATATTTTCTCTCCTAATCTCTTCAATTTGAGAGAATGAATATATGGACAAAATTTTTTCCCTTTACCCTCATTTTCCCTCCCCTCCTATCCTTAAAAAAACTCGAGAACATGATTTTTTTTATATTTCTTCTCTTTTCTTTCCTCTCCCCTGTTAAATGAGACTCGGGAAAAAAAGTGTCATGGTTTGAAAAACACAAAGTTTAACATAGATTGAATGATTGCTTTTTTTTTCCTTACCAAATGACAATAAGACCCTTGACATATATGAAAATATCAATTATGTAAAAAATATAAACAAATTTCTGTTGGCCCCACTTAAGTTGTACACTAACAACTTTTTATTCAAAGAAAAACTTTTTGGGCCACTGAATTTTCATTTGACCACCAAAACTATTTTTGTAAGATTAACAATTGAAATTTTTAGAAACAAACCTACTATATATTATTATTTTGACTCCATATATACCGCCAAACAAAATTCCATATTTACCGCGCCAACTTTTTTTTCATTAATAAAGTAACCATTTCAATTGTATACAAACTCATTGGTCTGTTGGAGCATTAATGTCAGAGTTCTTCACTAAGTTTGCTTTCGTATTCATTTTCTTTATACTCCGTGTTTAATGGACATTAATGTTGGAGTACTTACCAACTCAAACACTAAACCCAACTTGACTAATTCCCAACTTCGAACCATATATGAAGCCTTATTGGAGCAAAGTATTAATGGGAAACTAAAATATGGATCTATAAGCAATGTGGCATCACATTTCTCTGTATCTACCCGCACCGTAAGTTGCATTTGGCATCGAGCTAGATTTCAAGCAGTGGCGAAGTATTGTGGGTGCCCGGGGGGGCACCTGCCCACCCCAATGTTTCGGTTAGAAGTGTATAAGTTCCGATTTTTCGTCCAAAAATTTTAAGTTTATATAGGATCCCCCCCCCCCCGAATATTTATAAACTTTGTATATAAATGATGGGTGGTTTTGTAAATATACACTTTGTTTTATTTGGAACTATTATTATTTGACCCGACTTGAATCGAATAGCCAACCCGACCCGACCCGACCCAAAAC
This sequence comes from Helianthus annuus, assembly GCF_002127325.2. Classification (NCBI taxonomy): domain Eukaryota; kingdom Viridiplantae; phylum Streptophyta; class Magnoliopsida; order Asterales; family Asteraceae; genus Helianthus; species Helianthus annuus. The sequence continues at coordinate 191,353,535 of NC_035448.2, forward strand.
ATAACGATAGGAAAAAAAAAAATTTGGGTCCCATCACTTTACGCACCCTCGAAACTTTTAGTTAAGCTCCGCTACTGATTTCAAGCCCGACATGGATTTTTTTTATCATGCGTATTTTTTTAATATATGGTCTTAATGTAAAATCGATTTCTTTGGATTCTTAACATATGTGATTATCCCTCCTAAATGAATTTAGCCTAGTAACATTTTGGTGATGGTTAGGGACCATTAGGTCCTGAGTTCGGTTCTCTCAAGAGATATTTTCTCATATTTATAGAATTTCCTTATAAATTGATATACATGCATTATAGTCTAGTAGAAGATTTATTGAATTTTCATATTGAATTCCATTGGTGATACAATGATACTCCACTAATCCGGTTTTTTTTTTTTTCGTTAGACCGTGGGGTATGGTGGGGCTTGGGTTGGGGCATGAGTTGACACGTGGAATGGGAGCCCCCCCCCCCACCGTCTAGTGACGTGTGCACGGGGTGTGGCGGGGCGTGGGTTGGGCTTGGGTTGGGTGCACCGCGTGGCAGATTATTAAAAAAAAATTAGAATTTTTTTTTATAAAATTCACACAACATTTATAAAAAAACCCTACAATTTCGTTAAAATTTTAAAAATTACCTAATTCTAAAAATTACATAATACCTAAAAATTACAAAATAACAAACCTAGAGCGTTATATAAATTTCAAAAAGGGCGATCTTGTCGAACACCTTTCGCTCCTTGCCTAGAAATTCAATATTCGCCACCGCCACCCGATCCTCGTAGCTTAAATCGCCGCTCGGAACGGCTTCGTAGTAAGCCTTGAAACGATCGAGCTTGGGCCGTAGCTCGCGCCATTTATGTTGGCACGCGTTGAGGTTGTGGCGGTCGTGACGGACATTATGTTTGTAGGTTGCGAATGCTTCCGGCCAATATCGTGTTTGGCCGGGTTGTCGAGCTTTCATAGTGTCAACGACGCTTGTAACGAGAGTCAATTCTTCCTCGTGGGTCCAAGATGCCATCTTCTTCGGGTTGGGTGGATAGCGGTGGATAGTGACGGGTTTGGAAGTGGGGTAGCCGGTGGATAGCAACGGTTTGGAAGTGGGGCAGCCGGTGGATAGCGACGGGTTTGGGATGGGGTAGCCGGTGGGGTTGGGGGTTATTTTTATAGGGGATGTTGGGACCCGGGTGGCGGTTTGGGGTAGCCAAACGGTTTGAATTTAAAATTCAAACTTTCAAATGGTCAATATGGCACGCTATGACATGGCTGGGTCAGCGAATAGGAGCCAGCCAGCTAGCATGTCACCCCTAACCCACGCCCCAATCTAAGCCCCATACACCATAGTCTTAGTAATTCAATTTTTTCTTTAAAAAAATGAATTAGGAAATATAATGTTTCTACCGCCATAAGTGTTCACAAAACGAGGATTCTTGGGCTCCACTAAAATCAAGGACACGGTCCAACCGCCCGTTATGTTTGAAACTAACAGTTGAAATGCATGTTATAAAACCAAGCGTAAATTACTTTTTGAGTCCTTATGTTTTAGTGGTTTTAACTAGTTGAGTCCAAAAGCAAAAAGTTTAACGACCTGAGTCCCTGTAAGCATTTTCATTAACCATTTGAGTCCTTTTGAATCCAAATTTTAACCTTTTGAGTCCAATTTTTTGGACTCAAATCGTTATAAAATGAACAAAATTAAACTCAAAAGGACTCAAATGGTTAATGAAAATGCTTATAAGGACTCAGATTGTTAAACTTTTTGCTTTTGGACTCAACTAGTTAAAACCACTAAAACACAAGAACTCAAAAAGTAATTTACCCTAAAACCAATAAAGCTATTAATTGGAGCATAAACGAAATATTGGGTTTGAGTTTTTCATTGACCCAACAAAACAAAATTGTAATAAACAAAATGTATGATCACACACACACAAATGACTTTAGTTGTGTATATGTGTTTGTGTATACAAACGAATGACCTTTGTTCCTAATACTAATAATAAATAATAAATAGGTACCATGATTAATCATATCATGTTGCAAGTGTATGAAAAAGTCCACGCTTAGAATTTAATAAATAATAACAACGAGTTGACACCAACTCACGCTATGGAGCGATTGTTAATTATCAATGTTTTTCTATTACTATCACTACTAGAAAAATGTTACTATTCCTACCAAAATTTTCTACGTATTTCTTACGAATGAAAATGCCGACACTTTTCCTATGAAACTCCGACGTATAAGAAAGGGTCCTAGTTTTGTAACAAAAAAGCGACAAAAAAGTGAACAACGAATTTGCATAGGAGAAGTGTCCGAAGGGTATGCGGGATGGGTGACGGCTCAGGGTCGAAACGCATCGTGGGCTCAATTTTTTTTGTTTTTTTGTTTTTTGTAGTAGTCACTGTAAAGTTAGAATATATAAATAATGAATCGGAAAAATACCATCCTGGTTTGATAGTTTGAAAGTCACTTTAATAATAAGAATACACGGGTTCTAATTTTTTCAAGTTACATTAATTCATTTTCATATATTTAATTTTTTTATATATATTATTTTTTTAAAAAAATATATTTAAGAGACCCGTATTTCTGTTCGCTTAGGGCTTAAAGATTTTCAAACATTTTCGAAGACGGCCCTGTTCACAGTTACACGCAATACTTTATTATATTATAGATTAAATATGCATCACTCGAAAGAAGCTTGAAATTTTGAATTCTTTTTCATATAGCTAATTTGAGCTTTAGGATTGTTAGAGATATATATGGGGTTTGTGGTCTATCATTATACGCAAATATGATATAGGAATCTGATGAAACAGTGGTTAACCAAGAGAGGTTAATTCACTGGTCTTGTCAAGTAGAGTTAATCCCTTCTTTCCGAGGATCGGTGGCTAGACCGTCAGTTGGGCTGCCTCCTGCACAAGGAAAACACACCGTGACTCGTAACAAGGAGAAAGGGTGGAGGGTGCTCCTTGTTACCACTCTCCGGCGTAAGAATCAGTAATTTGCTTGGGAAGCAAAGTGTGTGATAGTAGTAGTTGTGAGACAGTTGTGAAGAGATACCTCAAACCTGGTTTGGGATGGGTATTTATAGCCGAGAAGTGAAAGAGGATGGTTGAGTTGACAGACTGATGACGCGCCGCCCTTCTGCAGGTGTGTTAGGCTTGTCGGCTGTGGAGATGAAGCCACGTCCTACTGCGGTGTCAGTCTGTTGCTTACGTATGGGCTGACAGGCGACTATCATTGGTCCCACTTGCACTGCAGTGTCAGTCCCACTTGCCTCGTAGGCAGGATGCAGTGCCGCGCCGCATCGCTGCCTGCGGTAACCGCTGTTGTTTCCGCGTTCTCACTTTGGCATGTGAGATTAAAAATATTATTAATATAATATTTAATCTTTTAGCCATTATAATCATTTATATTATATTAGATCAAAATATATTAATAACCTATTAATAATTAGTTGGTAATTGTTGATGGACCATATTACCCTTATTAACTAATTAGGTTTCCTCTTGGGTGTATATATAAGGAGATTATTAGAGAGTTTAAGGGTTAGACAAGTTACAAAATTACAACCCTCATAACATCTATTCTCGGCTCTCTCTCCCAACCGATTCTTCCCTAGTCTCGGTTTCATCACCATCATAACTTTACACCCTAAGGAGGAACCAGATCATCCTGACGAGTATGTCGAACTCAATGGCTGCATCTCTGACTGGATTCTCTGCTGGCTTGTCTGCTGTAACAGGTATGTAATTCATGTTTTCCATAATGTTTAAAACAGAACTGATCAACATGTGGTATCAGAGCATATGTTGATAAATCAGTTCTGTTTTCGTATCCATTATTCTGGGATCAAAATCTGGAAAACAGAATTTTGAAAGTTTATAAAAAATCGTGGCTGGTTTCGAGTTCCAACGAACCGAAATCACTGTTTCGGAAAAGTATATTTGATAAAATTGACTCGAGACCATAATGGGCAAACCTAATATCCGAAATCTGTTAACAAAAGTCTTAAAATTTAGATTTCGGATCCCAGAATTATATTTTAATTTTTAGGGTTCATCATATTGTTCTAAGAAAACTCGAAAATTCATTAAGTTTTGGAATATAACCCGGATTAATGTGTGTTTTACTGTTTTTGATCTGAATTTTATCTGTTAAAAATTTCGGAAACTGTTAAAAGATAATCAGTTATAATTTTCGAAATCTTTGATAAGTTTAGATCAGCAACAAAATAGGAAACATTATCCCACAATCCCTAATAGTTCGAGTTTTCAGTTATTATCACAATGACAGCTATTAACAGTGGGCTCGAGACCATCAGTCTCGACTCGAGACCATAAGGTCTCGACTCGAAATCATCAGGTTCTCACAACTTTATAACTCGAGATAACAGTCTTGACTCGAGACCACTGAGATCTCGATAAAGGGCCTAAAATCTTTACAACTCGAGACCATCAGATCTCGACTCGAGACAAAGGTCTCGACTCGAGACCGCAAGGTCACAACTCGAGACCATAAGGTTGCGACTCGAGACCAAGGTTGCGACTCGAGACCTCATAACTGACTCGAGATCTCATAACGCAGTCGAGACCTAACTCGAGACCTCACTCGAGACCCCATTACCTTAGGCTGTTTCATGTGAACTAAGTTTCAGGTGGTTTGCTATTAAATACTTGGTGTTGTTAACACTTAATTAACTAAATCAGAATCAGATAATTTTTACGAAACCAAAATAGCTTAACTTGAATGAGCTTCTGATGTATTAATTCTGGCCAAAGCTGATTTAATACATCTATTTATTGTTCAAGTATTATAAAAGCTATGTTGAGTATGCATTACAAACGTGAAATGTCTTAATTCTGGCCAAAGCTGATTTAATTCATTTATGTTTAGCATGCTTGACAAGTACATAACTAAAGTGATTGTCTCATTTCTGGCCAAAGCTGATTTGTCACGATTACTTTACACACATACTTAAATGATTACGGTTCTGGCCAAAGCTGATTTGAGGATGCTAAAACCTACCTGGCTTCTGTGGAGGCTCAATTCAAAGGAACATCAAAAGCACACGCTAGCACTCTTATCCTCAAGCTGGTGACGACTAAGTATGATGGGAGGAGCGGCATTCGCGAGCACATCATGATGATGCATGACATGGCAAATGAGCTGAAAGGGCTAGAGATGGAAATCAGTGATGGTTTTCTTGTTCACTTCATCATCACTTCGCTTCCTTCATCCTATGAAGCATTCAAGATCAATTACAACACTCAGAAGGACAAATGGACGATGAGTGAGCTGGTCGCTATGTGCGTGCAGGAGGAAGAGCGTATGAAGATGGATCGCACTACTGATGTTGCTAACTTCACAACCTCCAACTCTAAGAAGAGGAAGCACAATCATCAAAGAAAGGATGCTTCCAAAGTCCAAAAGCCCAATCCTAATACAAGTGCACCTTCCAGCTCTAAGAGCTCCTTAGGCAAACCCTATTGCAAGTTCTGTAAGAAAACATGACATAAGCAAAAGGAATGCCCTGACTTCAAGGAGTGGCTGGCTAAGAAAGGTAACGATTTTTTCATGATACTTGAGTCCTTTAATTTAAATGTTCCTGCTAATTCTTGGTGGTTTGATTCTGGTTCTATGGTTCATGTAACTAACTCTACTCAGGGATTCCTTTCAATCCGGAAGCTGGGAAGAAACCAAAGAACACTTAAAGTTGGGGATGATCGGGAATTAGAAGTGAAGGCCATAGGAACATTACAATTATTTTTGAAAACTGGTTTATTGATGTGTGTCGGTGTGTATATATTTTAGATGTATATTTAAGCCCCTTTTTACACTTTTAGCCAAGTTTTAAATTTATAAAACACGATATTTACTAACACTAAACACACATATGGGCAAGTGCACCCATCGTGGACGTAGTATAGTGTTGGTAAGATACCGAGGTCGTCCAAGGACACAAGAGCTTTTAATACCGGTTTATCCTCAACGTCTAATCAAATCAAAAAGTGAGAAAAATGTTTTAAACTAAGAAAAATAAAAACTAACTAAATGCTGAAAAATAAAATAAAAATAAAAACAGATAGACAAGATGAATCACTTGGATCCGACACGTGTGTTAGTATAACCTTTGATTATTTTCGCACTTGTTTAAGAGATTATCTTAGTTATTGTAGTAGGCCCCTCTTTTGAAGGCGACGTTACCTCAACCCAGTAGTTTGAGTCAGCAAGGATACAATCCTAAAGGGTCGGATTATTGAAAGATAATGAATTAAGTTATTAATGCAAATTGTGGTAGGCCCCGCTTTCGGCGGTGACGTTACCCTCGGCTAAGTAGTCTGAGTCAGCAGGGATACAGTCCTAAATAGCCGGGTTATAGTATTAATAGTAGTTAACTTATGAGGGGGTCAAAGAGTTTGGATCCCCGCCATCCAATACCTATGGGCATTGAAGGAGATCCTACTAAATTTGACCCAGGTCCCAAGCAGGACCTCTAAACGCTGAACAAGGGCAAGACCCTTACCAAACCGTTCCCTTAACCCCCGACCAGGTAGCCAACATACCTCCATATAGACCGTGGAGATATGAATGGTGAAAATCTTTTATTTTATATAGACAGTAAAATAACGCCAAGACACCACGGACAAACGATAAGGAAAGATCACCTTCAACATAAGTAACTAGTTATTAAAGTCATTAATACAAAACCAAATAAAAAGTGCAAAAGATTAAAAATAAAAAGTATTATACTAAACACTTGTCTTCACCAAGTGATGTAAGAGACTTAGGCAAACATGGCCTTGATTGTCAAGAACTCTTACGATCAATCTTGGATCCCGAGACGACTCACACACTCTATGATGGACAATGGATGATGGTGGTGGATGATGGTGTTATGGTGGTGGTGGGTGGTGGATGAAGTGTGAGAGAGGTGGTGTGCCAAGGGATGAGATGGAATGAAACCAAGCACCCCTATTTATAGGCTGAACAGAAGGCTGGGCACGGCCCCGTATCCGCTGGACACGGCCCCGTGCCCGTCTGACATTCTCTCTCTTCATTAATTGTAATTCGCAATTACAATTAATGCGCCTGCTGTACTTTCACCACGCCCCCGTGCCCGCTGGACACGGCCCCGTGGTGGGCAATGGAAGCTTGTACTGATTTGTCTTTTCTGCTGCTTCTTGGGCACGGCCCCGTGTTCGCTGGACACGGGGCGTGTTCAGTCTTCTGTTTTCTCTTCTTTGCCTTGGGAGGTGTCGTTGAGGGTCCGGGCAGTCTACTTTTATTCCTTTTCTTGTATTTATGCTAGAATTAGTTGTCTTTTTGCTTCTTTTGTGATTTTGAGCTCATTTCATCCTGAAAATACAAAAGGAAGACAAAAACACTCTTTTTCCAACATTAGTACTTAAAAAGGGTTAGTTTTATGCCTTAGTTGATGTGATTTATATGTTGCATTTTACACACATCAAATACCCCCACACTTGAACTTTTGCTTGTCCTCAAGCAAAACTCTTTAAATGTGGCTTACACTCCCAAATGGAATAGGTAGAAGAGAAAGTTTTTAGCTTGTCCTAGAGTGTCGGGAATCCAAGGTCTTTGTAAGTTTTATTTTTATTTATTTACAATCCTATTCGTTATGATTTATTTTGAACGTTTCATAAGATAAATTACTTATCGGGCATATCATGCCTTATTAAAATTCCATTTATATACAAGTTCACATACCTCACGGGAGATCACTCAACACTCGGCCGAAGGTGTAATTTTTAGTGAATCACTCGATAGCGGCATGGAACTTACGCCTTCCATAGGCTTGCCAAGCAATCAATCCTCCTCCTTTTTAACTTTTTATCATTGTAAATATCAAGAGGACTTTTTGGGTGAAGGGTTAGGCTTGGGTTAAAGGTGGGTGGTTGGGTTAGTTGTTAGTAAAAGGGCGAAAAACGTAAAAAGCGTCGGTTTTCGTGACATACCTTGTTTTTAGTGACTTTTTATTTGAAGTATTTCTCCAAACAAGCTTTTATATAGCTTTTGTTTGTTTTTGACTTCATCATCATTTTTTTTTTCACATAAAAAAGGCGAGTTTACGAAAAACCGAGCTTGTTACTAAAATAAAGGGTGAAAAATAAAAAGGGTTTTTGGTGGGTAAAAAGGGTTTTGGGGTAATGAAATGAAAGGTTTAGGCTCAAAGGGGCTATCTAGGGGGATTTTGGGTAGGTGGTAAAAAAATGAAAAATAATGGTTTAGAAAGAAAAATATGGTTAGTCCTAATGCCTCCATCACTTACTTACTTGGGTTTAAGTTGGTAAGGACCGGGAATGTATTGTCGTGGCAAGTTCTAGAGTTGTAAGAACCAAGCGGCTATTCACACAAGAAACGAAAAATGAGCATTTAGTCTAAATATGTATATCTTTATGCTCAATAAAGGCTCAAAACTCACTTTTGTGGGAATGGGTTTTTAGTGTGATCAAGTATATATAATCGAATTTTTAACTAGACTTGTTATGCCGTTTCGTAATTTTCTTATGTTGGTTCTTTGTTATCACGACGCTATCGGTTGTAAATTTGTAAAAATATAACCTTTTTAGAGCTTGTTATTCCCAACTTAAAGTAAGACAAGTAAATGATAAAAAAAATGAAAAAGTTTTTGAAAAAATTTGGGGTGTTTAGTGGTTCCAATAGAGTTTTGTGTAAGGCTTGTATTTAGGACTTGCAAAATTCAAGGTTTTAGCATCCCCCCCACACTTAAATTACACATTGTCCTCAATGTGTCCAAAAATAAGGTTTTTGGTTGATTAGAATGTATAAAAGTAAGTTAAAAAGCAAAGATTTATGTTACTGGCATCCTGGACACGGCCCCGTGGTGACCGGGCACGGCCCCGTGGTCAAGTGCCACTAACAAAAATTAAAGAATTGAAACAGAAGCCTGGACACGGGGGCGTGTCCGCTGAACACGGCCCGTGTCCAGTTACCTGAACTGGGTGTTTTTCTGGAGGGGGCTCAGCACGGGGGCGTGTTGGTTGGGCACGGCCCGTGTTGAGCCTTCTGTGATGGAGATTTGTGTCGGGTTGCTCTGTTCTTCGTGCATGGGTCCATTTTTCTCATTCCCTTTTTCATCCATTACCATCATGAGTGTGTTTTATTCGCTAAACAACCATCAATCTTAAAAACTATCATAACATTGCAAACATAGAGAGATATTACATAAAGTTAGCCAAATAACTAGGGGATACATGAGGTTATCATAAGGGTTCTACTTATTTAGGAAAATTTCGGGAATAGCTTCCCGATGTAGTAACACTCTCTAGCCGACGGCTCCTCGGTTTTTGTTCAAAGCCATTCTTCTATCTCCCTTGGGAGGTAGAAGGTAGCTTCATTCTCTTCGGTGTCTTGAGGCGGAACGCTCACCGGGATTCCTTGCACCACCCTTGGTTGAGGCATTTGGTGCATGGTGTGCCATTCGGCCGGAATGATGACCTCGGGTACTACATTCCATGCTCTTTGGGTTATCACAGGAACCAAAGGCGGGGAAGCGAGAAGGTTTAACCTCTGGTGCAGGAGGTTTACTTCTCGAAGACAGCCCTCCAATCCTACCGTCAGATGATTAATACGGTCCACTAATGCTTCTTCTACTCCCGTCATTTCGTCTATGGCTTCCCTCAAAGCGTAAACGTAGTTTACTAGGGAATCTTCTGCCGTGGACGACCTTCTTCCATTTCGGTTATTTCGTGAAGATGATCCGCTATTCCTGCTGGCCATTTTCTGTGAAAGAAACCGAAGATAACTAAACTTTTGCAGAACAGTACCTTGAACACGGCCCCGTGCTCACTGAGCACGGCCCCGTGTTCAGTGGTCTGCAGGATTTTTGTCTAACGATTCTTGGGTTTTAAATTATTTTAACATTCTTTTACTGTGGTTTAAGCTTAGATAATTTAAAACAAAGTTATGGAACTAACTTTAAACGAGAATCCATAGCCAAAAATCCTACAAACCTTACATAGAAGATTGGAATCATGGGGTTTCCAAGCTTCTATGAAGGGGATGTTTGAAAAATTTTGGAAGAAGGAGAAATGAACAAAAGTGGAAAAGACAAGATGGTCCTTGGGAACCTTCTTTTAGCACTTACCTAGGATGGTATATGTGAAGATCCCAGGAATCTCTGCTTAGTGAAGTGGTCAAAAATGAGCAGGAATCAGGCTGCATTTAAAGAAAACGACAGCACACTGGACACGGCCCCGTGTCCGCTGGACACGGCCCCGTGTGCAGAGAAAATCCTGACACATTTTGTCCGTATTCTGACAAAATCAGCAGAGAATCTTCTGAGTGAACACGGGGGCGTGTTGACCGGGCACGGCCCCGTGTTGGAAGGCTGTTTGTTGCTACTAAGGAGCTTATTTATATCGGGTGGTTCTTGATTTGTGGGAACAACCCCAAAGTGCCTAAGATACCTTAATTGTCCTATACTAAGGCGAGAACGCAAGAGGTTATCGGTGAGGGTAATTCCTATTTTCATTCTAGGTGGACAAGTCCAACCCTTTTCCGGGCTCTCGTTAAAGAAGGTGTATGCCGAATCGCTCAGGTCTATGTATGCACCGAACGAAGTCGATGGGGAGTCCTTCACGGCACAATCGACACAGGGACGACTATCGTCCACGTCTTTTCTAGGAATGAAAGTATTTTCGGGAGCAACGAGGTTGTCGGAATGCGGTTCCAACATTTCCTCATGGTCATCATCTTGGGATGGATCTATAAAATCCTTCCTAAGTTCTTTTGACCAATTGAGAATTAGTTCTTCTAGTTGAAATAACTCGTCAAGGAGCATTTCTCCTAGAATATCTGGCTGGGCGCATTCGAGGGAGAGATAGTGCTTATTTTTACTTTCGCCCCTCTTAAGGCTACAAGGAATCGGTGGGTCTATATAGTGGGGCCTATAATTGAGAAAATAACATTTTAATTCCTCATGTTCGCCTCCACATAACCGACACCACAAACCATAAGAGTGCCGAAAGTAAAAAGAATTACTATCACTCATGTTTGTGTCAGAAATTACCAACCGCCGGGATCTAACGGTTCTGTTTTCAGTAAGAGAATCTTGGGCACGGGGGCGTGTTGAGTGGACACGGCCCCGTGTTCAGCTTACTGTCTGACTTAAAACAGGATTGCCAGTTCCAATGATTGAGCACGGGGGCGTGTTCAGCAGGCACGGCCCCGTGCTGAGCTCTGCAGAAGCTGAAAATCTAAGAAAAAATCCTAAAAATCAAAGAAAATAATAAAAATATGAATAGGCCGTTGATTCCTAACTTTCTTAAAATCCTTGTGTCCCCGGCAACGGCGCCAAAAACTTGATGTGTGTCGGTGTGTATATATTTTAGATGTATATTTAAGCCCCTTTTTACACTTTTAGCCAAGTTTTAAATTTATAAAACACGATATTTACTAACACTAAACACACATATGGGCAAGTGCACCCATCGTGGACGTAGTATAGTGTTGGTAAGATACCGAGGTCGTCCAAGGACACAAGAGCTTTTAATACCGGTTTATCCTCAACGTCTAATCAAATCAAAAAGTGAGAAAAATGTTTTAAACTAAGAAAAATAAAAACTAACTAAATGCTGAAAAATAAAATAAAAATAAAAACAGATAGACAAGATGAATCACTTGGATCCGACACGTGTGTTAGTATAACCTTTGATTATTTTCGCACTTTTGCACTTGTTTAACATTCTCTCTCTTCATTAATTGTAATTCGCAATTACAATTAATGCGCCTGCTGTACTTTCACCACGCCCCCGTGCCCGCTGGACACGGCCCCGTGGTGGGCAATGGAAGCTTGTACTGATTTGTCTTTTCTGCTGCTTCTTGGGCACGGCCCCGTGTTCGCTGGACACGGGGCGTGTTCAGTCTTCTGTTTTCTCTTCTTTGCCTTGGGAGGTGCCGTTGAGGGTCCGGGCAGTCTACTTTTATTCCTTTTCTTGTATTTATGCTAGAATTAGTTGTCTTTTTGCTTCTTTTGTGATTTTGAGCTCATTTCATCCTGAAAATACAAAAGGAAGACAAAAACCCTCTTTTTCCAACATTAGTACTTAAAAAGGGTTAGTTTTATGCCTTAATTGATGTGATTTATATGTTGCATTTTACACACATCATTTATGTATTAAACTTTATGATACCTTATATGTTCCTGAGGTAACTCGGAACCTTGTATCAGGACCAAAGTTAGACATGGATGGTTTTGTCGTTTCTCATGGTCATCGCAAACTCTCTATTCTCTATGATTCCGTTGTTTATGGTACTGGCATTCTGGATGGTGGTCTCTATAGATTAGAACTAGATGATATTTTTTTCTAAATCTTTGTTGTCATATAATATTAATGAATCACTCACAAAGATGAAACAGATTCGAGACTTAGAGACTTCATCCATGTTGTGGCATCAACGTTTAGGCCACATCTCAAGAGAACGATTAAATCGTCTCGTAAAGGATGAAGTCTTACCTCCTCTCGATTTCACTGATTTTGGAACATGTGTCAAATGTCTCAAAGGCAAAATGACATCAGCAAATAAGAAAGGTGCCACTAGGAGCTCTAATTTATTAGAACTCATTCATACTGACATTAGTGGTCCTTACCAAATCGCTGGCATAACAGGATATACTTCATTTATCACTTTCATTGATGATTATCCTCGTTACATGTACTTGTATCTTATTAAGGAAAAGTCTGAATCTCTTACAACTTTTAAAGATTATAAAGCTGAAGTTGAAAAGCAATTAGATCGTCAGATTAAAGTTGTGAGATCAGACAGAGGCGGTGAATATTATGGAAGACATACTGATGTGGGTCAAGCTCCTGGTCCATTTTATGAGTTTTGTAAGGGCCAGGGGATTGTGAACCAATACATCATGCCTGGTACACCTCAGCAGAATGGTGTCGCTGAACGAAGAAATCGTACCCTTATGAACATGGTGCGCAGTATGTTAGCCAACACTAATTTACCATTATTCCTCTGGACTGAAGCGTTAAAAGCAGCTGTTCATATACTCAATAGTGTTCCTTCTAAGTCTGTCCCTAAAACTCCTTATGAACTTTGGACATGAAGGAAACCGAGTCTTAAATATATGAAAGTATGGGGCTGCATTGTTGAAGCAAAACTCTATAATCCTTTCCTAAGGAAACTTGACCCTAAAACAGTTACCTGTTTCTTTATCGGGTATCCTAATCATTCAAAGGGTTATCGTTTCTATTGTCCTTCCCATGTCACCCGTATTGTTGAAACCAAGCGTGCTGCGTTCCTAGAGGATTTCAAGGTCAGTGGGAGCAGTACCAACCCTTACGAAGAATTGCAAGAAGTACAAGACGCGGGGGAGAGACTCGACGCTTACCATTACTCCATTTACTCCTCTTGTACCCCCATGCAACTGCACCTGAAGCCACTGCACAAACTCCATCTCCACAATCAGAACCTATTATAACTCATAACGAAGGCACATCAAACGCTCAAAACCAAGACAACGCTGAACCTGATAATCAACTCAGGAGGTCATCTAGGTAAAGACGGCCTACTAATTGGGATGATTATGTTACCTACCTGACTGAAATGGATGCAGGAAAGCTCAATGATCCTATCTCTTATAATGAAGCCATTAGCAGTGATCAGTCTTCTGAATGGAATAAAGCAATGATTGATGAGCTTGAATCCATAAAGAAAAATGACGTTTGGGATTTGGTCGAATTACCCAACGGTGTCAAACCTGTAGGTTGTAAATGGGTGTTCAAAACAAAACTGGATCCGAATGGAAACGTTTAACGCTACAAAGCGAGATTGGTTGCAAAAGGCTACACTCAGAAAGAGGGAATTGACTATCAAGAGACGTTTTCACCCGTCTCTCGTAAAGATTCATTAAGGATCGTTATGGCCCTAGTAGCTCATTTTGATTTAGAGCTGCATCAGATGGACGTCAAAACTGCTTTCCTTAACGGAGACTTAGACGAAGATGTTTACATGAAACAACCTGAAGGCTTTAAACCTGAAGGTCAGGAGCATCTAGTCTGTAAGTTGAAGAAATCCATTTACGGGTTAAAACAAGCATCACGTCAATGGTACCTCAAGTTTGATGAAGTCATGAAGAGGCAAGGTTTTATGAAGAATCAAGTGGATCAATGCACCTACCTCAAGATGAGTGGGAGTAACTTTACTATACTTGTCCTTTACGTAGATGATATTCTATTGGCAAGTAATAGTTTAGACATGTTGCATGAGTCGAAGCGGTTACTCTCGCATAACTTCGACATGAAGGATCTCGGAGATGCTTCTTATGTCATTGGCATCGAAATTCACCGAGATAGACACAAAGTGATCTTAGGATTGTCTCAAAAGACTTACATAGATCGTGTCCTTACACATTACAACATGCAACAGTGCAAACCCTCCGTCGCTCCAGTAGTTAAGGGAGATGTTTTCGGTTCATTCCAGTGTCCGACAACAGAGGTTGAAAAGGAGCAAATGAGCCAGATACCTTACACGTCAGTAGTCGGGAGCTTGATGTATGCTCAAGTCTGTACTCGCCCAGATATCGCTTATATTGCTAGAATGTTAGGCCGTTATCAGACTAATCCTGGCCTAGATCACTGGAAAGCAGCTAAGAAGGTCCTTAGATATCTGCAAGGGACGAAAAACTATAAACTGACTTATAGAAGAAGTGATCACTTAGAAGTGGTAGGTTATTCTGATTCTGACTTTGCCAAATGCAAAGATGACAAGAAATCCACTTCGGGCTACATCTTTATGTTAGCAGGTGAACCTATCTCATGGAAGAGTCATAAACAACAATTAACTACAACTTCCACAATGATGGCAGAATACATTGCTGTTTACAACGCAACCTGTCATGGAATGTTGCTTAGAAATCTGATCACTGGACTCAAAATCGTTAATTCCATTTCTAGACCATTGAAGCTTTACTGTGATAACTCAGCTGCCGTTAGTTTCTCGAACAGTAACAGTTCGACTAGAGCTGGTTTATATCTCGATACAAAATATTTGTTCGTACGCGAACGAGTTGAGGAAAATAATCTTTTTATTGAGTATATTAGTACAAAAGATATGCTTGCGGATCCGATGACTAAAGGTCTCCCACCTAAAGTTTTCAAAGAACATGTATCGAATATGGGACTTACTAAAAACCTTATTTAATGGCATATTGTACTAGCTTATGTTTTCATTAATAAAATTTACTCAGTTGATTTTGTATGTCTCTAACATATGTTCTGCCGGTGTAATGACATATAGACAAATATAAATACAAATCAGACGCTAAAGGGCTTATAAGTATTTTGATCATAACTATTAGGTTTTAAATTGAGGTCATAGTATGACTAATGGGGTCCTGAGTCGAATGATGATTCAACGGCTGTATTTCTCTGCTATAGTTCTTAGTTTAAGGCTAAAATGAGTGTTAACTCCTGGCCAGGCTCATCTAATACTCATGATAAATGATTACTCGGCTAAGTGGGAGAATGTGAGATTAAATATATTATTAATATAATATTTAATCTTTTAGCCATTATAATCATTTATATTATATTAGATCAAAATATATTAATTACCTATTAATAATTAGTTGGTAATTGTTGATGGACCATATTACCCTTATTAACTAATTAGGTTTCCTCTTGGGTGTATATATAAGGAGATTATTAGAGAGTTTAAGGGTTAGACAAGTTACACAATTACAACCCTCATAACATCTATTCTCGGCTCTCTCTCCCAACCGATTTTTCCCTACTCTCGGTTTCATCACCATCATAACTTTACACCCTAAGGAGGAACCAGATCATCCTGACGAGTATGTCGAACTCAATGGCTGCATCTCTGACTGGATTCTCTGCTGGCCTGTCTGCTGTAACAGGTATGTAATTCATGTTTTCCATAATGTTTAAAACAGAACTGATCAACATGGCAAAGACTGTGGGATGCGGTACTAGGCCGCATCGCCACTTACGGTGCTGTTGTCTAGATTCCTTGTCATGATAAAAGTGTTCATAGGATGCGGTGCTAGGCCACATTGCTATGCGTACACCCGTTTTCATACACAAGGTAAGGAGATATTCATAGGATGCGGTGTCTGGCCGCAGCGCTCATGTCTATCTTCATTTTCCCATCACTTGACAGATTGGATTCGACAGCTGTGTTCGTGCGTGCCCGCACGGACACAGATAAGTTCTTGCTGGTGGGGGTTTTTGATAAGGGTAATGGTCACTCGCGGTCGTGCTGACGCGAGATTTGGGACTATACCCCTTCAGAATCCAAACATTTTTTTTTTACGAAAAGTACCAAAGTTCTGCTAATCTGTTATCCACCTTAGCGCATACAAAAATTGAGCCTCCCGACTATGCGTCATTAAAAAGAAAACATAAACTCGTAGTCTAACATCGCTTATATATATATTTACTAAGAGTCTTTATATACGATTTAAACACATACTGAAAGAAATAAGTGGACTTATTATGGAGAAACGGTGGTTTCTCTCTCCTTTCAATTAAATAATATTATCATTACCTTTTTCTCTCACTTCCACTCACAATCACTTTCAAAATATATTAAAAAATTATAACGGGTGAACAGTGTCCCCCCAAATATACAGATGAACAGTAACATTTTCTCTCTCCTCTACTCACAACCACTTTTTATACCCTTTATAATATAAAAACCCCTCTTCACATAATTTGATGGTTAGGATGTGAATGCTCTAAGGGAAAGATCACTTGTTATGCACAGATCATCTTTTTCTCACGGGAGAGTAATCCATAGTGAACATGCGAGATGGGTCGGACTCGGTTCCTTGTTGGGTTGTCGCTTTTAATGCCGATAAACCTTCATCGTCTGATACGTCCTCAGAGCCTTCAACCTATCAATGAATTGGAACGAACTAGTTAACAGTTGGCCATCAAACCCTTTTAAAAACAAGTAAGCTTGCCTTTGGATTGAGCAGCAACTTTCTTGGAATTGCATGGTCATGAGCTGAAAAACATGTAAAAATGATCATTAAAATTTCAAAACAAGGAAGTGTGTTTCAAATTGAAATGTGCATGTATACTTGTAGTTGTACCTAGATCATTAGAAGATAAGACCTGGTGACCATTGAGAGAAACAACATTGGTGAACAGTAAAAGGGAAAGAAACACAAAGAAGAGAATTTTGATCTCCATTTCAAGTTGCTCGATAATTAAATTAAGAGATTAGTAGCATTGATCAGGTCTATGTAATATATATAGCATGAGAAAGATTTTTTTTCTTTTTTGTGGAAACTTATGGCAATCAGGTGACTTAGACAAGATTCTGTCGGTAAAAATGTGTGTGGGAGAGAGAGACGGTATACACAAAACACAAAGTGGTGAGTTCCAAAAAGAAACCAGTGGATCAATCCATTTTATTCAATCTTCATTGTTAGGGGGACGGGGCACCCTCTTCGGGTTGGTTCTTGTGCCACAACACCGCTAACCATAAGTGTAGGCAAGGTGGGTTGGTTCAGCCTTAAGGAGTACCTCCATGGCTTGAGTAGGGTGTTGACCTTGAAATTGATTGGTTAATTTTGATTGTTTGGGCATTTGACTTTATTAATATTAAAAAATAGTTTATGGCAAGGGTAAGACGCTGCCAATATTTTGTGGCTTAAGGGTAGTTTTTTTTTTTTTAATCAATGGAAATTAGTTTCAACTTTTTATTCCAATCAACAGGGGAAATTACATAAGGATAGTAGGTAGACGGGCAACATACTGTGCCGCCATCCCTTTCTGAATAGAAAACCCTAATCTGCTGAAAACAAAGCCTCGCCCCTGAGGGGTCGAAAAGTTACTATGGACCACACGCTGAACTCTAGCTAAGAACCGAACCGCCTCTGGCGCCAAGGAGCCAAACGTGTCAAACGCCAGGGGGACAAAGGCATGCTGATTATCCTCACAAGCTTTCGCGTGTTTTTCCACCTTCTTTGACTCTGCTAGGGGGGATACACCTGTGAGATCGACACAAGCATGTTTCCCGCCCTCCCAACCAAAAAACTAGCACGTCAGCCGGGCGTAGGGTGGACCTCCCTTCCGCCGGGTCTGTAAGAATATTAATCGGTGCCTCTTTCTTTGCCGAGATCCCTGCTCATCTGAGGATATCCATTAACACGTCTCGAACAAAGTCATGGCGATACTTAAACCCTGGCAACTCTCTGCAGTGTAACGCATGCTCCCCGTATTTATCCAGGCATGCTTTACGGCAGACTGGGCAAGTTTTATTATTCGGCAACATGGGGATCATCAGACGGTACTTAAGGATTGACTGGTGCTCCACCGCTGACATACGTTGACCCAGACCTTCAATAGGAATAACAGTTAAAAAATCCTGAGCGTGAGGCCTCTGTAGGCATTCAATGACGGCTTTCTGGCGGGGGGACAAATGGAAATCTTCTCCCAAACTTTGTGCGATTCGACAACAAAGGGCATTCGCCAAAGCTTTCTGTGGCTTTTTGGGGGCGGTATCATTGTTAAAGAAATCGCCGAGATCAAAGTTAGGGAGAGATTCTTGCAACCGTTCCAAGGCGCTGGCATAATCCGGGTCAGTGTTAGCAACCCCACTGTTACGTAAGATGTGGTCCTACAACTCCCAAGATTGAGACCGGGAAGCCACAAAGGCATAGCTAGCCACGTCTCGGGCCGAAAGAAGGCCCAACCCACCAAGCCGCATCGGCAAGGTCGCGATCCGCCACTGGAGTTCACCAAAAAAAGGCCCCCCACATACGACAATGTCTTCTATTGCCTCCCGAAGACCTTTATCAAAACGTGAAACAGCATCATCCACAAAGGGGGGCTGGCAAGTTCGCAAACCAAATAGCAACTTTGCAACCCCCATACAAGATCTAAGCAAGAGAAGTTCGCTTTGAGGATCCCGCAACAAGAGAAGGTGTCCCATAATGTCAACCGCACGTGTTGCCCTCTTAGCCGCTAATCTACTAATAAAACTGGCATCACGGCTGACTGCACCTCCTAGTAGTTTGACACCTCTCTCCGGCCTCCCAATCTCATTGGGAAAAAGCCTTGTCCGGACCTTCACCCCGTTGCATGTCGGCCAAAATACCTCAGTTTTTCTAATATTAAGTCGTAGCCCCATGGCTGGACCCTCCGAACCGATGATGTCAAGAGCTTTAGCAACCTGAACAGCGTCCCCGATGACAGTCCCGTCATCCAAGTACAAAGCATGGAAGGGGAGTTTACAGTTTTCCTGCACCCGAAGCACTAAGGGATGTAGGGCTAAGGCAAAAAGTAAAGGTCCCAAGGGATCCCCTTGCTGGACCCCCGTGAATACCCCGATGCGGTCATTCCCCATGTATAGTCTAGCAGGCTGGGCATACAGAAATTGAACCCACGGGAATATTGAGGGGCAATGGCAATGTACCTCGCGAAGCAAAACCGAACGATCAACTAAGTTGAAAGCGTTGGAGAAATTAACCGTAAGCATGGCTAGCGAGCTATCTGAATGAAAAGAATTAAGAAACCTGTTAGCACTGTGCAGCACCGCCTCCGCCCCATTGGGGACCCCCACCCCAAATTGATAGTCCCCCAAATACTTAACAACTTCTTTCCCAACTTTCTTCATGGCCACTTTGGAAACCAATCTTCTCCAAATCGCCCCCACAGCAATAGGGCGAATTCCGTTATCAGGCTTCAACAAAGGGGTTAGGGGGCCGAAGCAACAAATTCCGCGAGCACTTTAGGACATAACCCCCCAAGCCAAAGGTTTACCACCTCAGTGATGGAAGTAAGGAGTCCCGAGACAGTCGTCGGCCCCTCACCACTAAGAGCGTCCAACAAGTGTTGGGTCCGGAGACCATCTCGCACACAAGATGTCCCTTTTGGGAAAGATTTCACACACCTGTAGACGCAGTCTTCATCTATGGATAACGCAGGTTGGGAAAGAGGGGTTGAAGGGAGGTTCGGGGGTGGCGCGAAGGGATGTTTTTCGATAAGGGCTTGCATGATAGATTCCCCTAGGGGAGCAACCCCACTGGTAGTTTTTAAGATTTTTGACATGGCGGGATTTGATTGGTTGAGGTAAGGGTACTACCATTGGGTGTCCCTTCCCCTTTAGGATCACTATTTTTTTAACTTTAGTCTAAAGAGCTTAATTGCAATATACTACTTTGTGTATATATATTTTGTGTTGATCCAGCATATGATTCATACAAATATAAGATCATACATGACTAACATCTCGTTACTCACAGTAAGACCACTTGTTGTGGCTTAACGCCACCCTTCACATTAGCCGGTAAAGCCTAGAAACACCGCCTCGGTGGCATTAAAGACGTGAAAGACATTGGATAGTGGAGCCCATGCAAAAACTATACGTTGGATACCATTTCACACCACACCGTACTATATCCCCCAACTCCACACCATGCACTCATGGAATTCGAACCACCCATATTATGCAAATGTAAGATTAAATATATTATTTTATATTTAATCTAGTAGCCATTATAATCATTTACATTATATGGATCAAAATATATAACAATCCTATTATATAATTAGTTGGTAATTGTTGATGGGCCTAATTACCCTTATTAACTAATTAGGGTTTCCTCCTGGGTGCATATATAAGGAGAATAATGTGGAGGTTAAAGGGTTAGACAATTACATAAAACCCTAATTACTCATAACATCAAATCGCCTCCTCTCCATAGCCGATTACCCCTTTATCGGTTCTCATCATCACCATCATTAGATTGCATCCTAAGGAGGAACCAGACCAAGATGACAATCATGTCAAACCTTATTGCTGCGTCTCCATCTGGATTCTCTGCTGACCTGTACTGCTGCAATCAGGTATGTTTACATGTTTTCCATTATGTTCAAACAGAACTCATCCAACATGTGGTATCAGAGCATATGTTGATTAATCAGTTCTGTTTTCGTATCCATTATTCTGGGATTGAAATCTGGAAAACAGAATTTTAACAACTTAATTAAAATTCAAAAAAATGGATGGATGATTTGAATATTATATATTACTTTCGTAATGTTCTTATGCTTTTCTCCCATCTTGTAATTCAAAGGTTTTGTTTAATTATATAATATTCGATTTAAAAGTCCACAACCCTTTATTTCACGTGAACTTGTGCACTTTTATGGCCCACCAAAATCAGTAGATGCTCTTAATTTTTTCGTCCACTTTCATATGGGTAAATTTATGTGTCGAAATCTGTTCTAAAACCTTAGTGTTCAGGCTTCAAGTTCTAGAATTTTGATTTCATTAATATTAGGGTTCATCTTTTGTTCTTATGAGAAATTCGAAAATTTCCTAAGTTTTGGACTTAAATTTAGATTATTGGGTGTTTTTCCTAGTTTTGATCTAAATTTTATCTCTTAAAATTTCGAAATCTGTTATAAAACTAAATGGATATTATTTTGAAATATTTTGATAAATTTAGATTAGTATTAAAATAGGAAACTAAATTCCATAATCTCTAAAAAAATTCGAATTTCAAACTTATCACAATAACAGCTGTTGAGATCAAGATCTCGACTCGAGACCACAAGGTCTCGACTCGAAATCATAAGGGTTATCAAATTTTTATAACTCGAGACAACGGTTTCTACTCGAGATCATAAGGTTTCGACTCGAGACCATGGTTGCGACTCGAGATCTCATCAAGCACTCGAGATCTCATAAAACACAGTAGTCGAGACCATGATTACGACTCGAGACACTGAGGTTGCGACTCGAGACCATTAATGAGTCGAGACCTCATAATGTTGCAAGATGAGTCGAGACTTAACTCGAGATCTCACTCGAGACCTCATAACTGAGTCGAGATCTCACTCGAAACCTCATTATTTTAGGCTGTTTAATGTGAACTAAGACTTAGCTCGGGGCTCCGCCCCGAACCCCAGCGAACTCACCGCGGAGTTCGATCCGCGCTAACAGGTGGTTTGCTATTAAATGATTGGTTTTTGTAATTACTTAGTTAATTAATGAGGATCAAATAATGTTTTACAAAACCAAAATGGCTTAACTTGAATGAGCTTCTGATGTATCACTTCTGGCCAAAGCTGATTTGATGCATCTACTTATCGTTCAAGTATTACGAAAGCTATGTTAAGTGTGCATCATAAACATGAATGTCTTAATATCTGGCCAAAGCTGATTTAATTCCTTCATAGATGGCATACTTAACAAGTGCATAACTAAAGTGATTGTCTCAATTTCTGGCCAGAGCTGATTTGTTACAACCACTTTGCACACATGCTTAAATGATTACACTTCTGGCCAAAGCTGTTTTGTCTTCGTTTAAGTAGAACTTTAAGTAGTCTATTATTTTGATGTTAGTAATAGACATATCACAACCTCTTCACATAATGATCCTTATATTAATGATCCTCAATTAATTTTTGTGATCATTTTGTCTGCCTTATTCTTAGTACCCACAATTTTACTCACTATAATTTTCTTCTATAAATCTATATCTCATCCACTCTAATTCCTAAATCTAATATGTTTTGCTTTATTTAAAGTTTCTATAAGAATTAGTTCTCAAATTAAATCCTTGATTATTTCTTAAGACACGATAATCCTATTGCTCTCTTCTGATAAAGCACTACAGAAGAAAAGTAGAGCATGATGATTAGGATAAATCGAACATGATGTCTCTCATGATAATCAAGATCTCTCTAACATAAATTGCTATCACTAAAGTTATTCCAGATTAAGTCTTTCCTAAGACTAATCTATAATTGTGGAATAATCACTAGAACTCCTAAGATGCATGCCTTCATTTAAAGTTCTAAACTATAAGCTAAGTGGTATATGTGAATACATAATAATGTACAATACCATGACCCATAAAGTTAAGGGCTTACGCATGGAAATAAGTACATTTTTCCAGTACATTACATACTAAGATTTTCACTTGTACAATTTGATGCCTTATAAATCAACTATAACACTCAAAAATACCAAAGTATAACGAGTGTGTTGATAAGCAACATATGTACAAAGAAATAAATGTTTGAATCTGGAAAATAAGATGTTATTCACCTTACAACCACTAAAACCTTAAGAGAGGATTGTTCTAAGGTCCATAGACAAATTACAAGTGCTAATTCCAACTTTAAGGTTCTTCAAGGGAAAATCTCAATACATAATTATGCCATTAGACTAGACATAAGCAACGAGACTATCCATTATTCTAAAGAACAGTTGGATAAATTAATTAGATAGTCACTTAATAATGATATTTAAGTCTGATAATTTTAATATTCCAATTAACACATGATTAGTTGACTCTAGTTTTAAGCGTTTCCTTACCAGAAGTCAACAAATAACTAACGTGAGAGTTAGTGACAAAATTAAATGTTAAGACTATAAGAACCATAATAAGCAGTCTTCTAACAACGCTTTTTGATACCTTACATATTCTGAAGATTAATCAGAATACAGTATCATTACTTAGGCTATGTTATGAAGATTGTGAGGTTTGCATAGTCAACATAAAGTCACACTTATCTTAAACTCTCATCTTATTTGTTCTAAATATCTGGATAGAAACATTCCTAAAATAAAACTAGATGATACCTTACATTTTCACAACTTTTGTTATCATGCAAATGAGAATTTGACAAAAGGAAAATGAGACTGATAAATTTCATCCATTATAACCAAAATTCATGAGAAATCATGACATGGTTAATGAGGATGATTATTCATCTAATCTCATTCTAAGTGATTTTAAATCATGACGTTACAGCCCTAAATGTTACTTGGCTTAAGGAATAAGTATGGGTCCATCATAAGTCATTCATTGACATTCGTGGAACTTATTCCAAATGGAATATTCAGACATAATTCATTTATCATTTAACAGACTATCAACTTGTATCTAAATTTTGTCGCATATGGCTCACGGTCTTAGAAGAAATCTATTCATACATATACGTAATAAGATTTCTATTAAATATGTCCCTAAAGTTTCTTATGATATCTGGACATTAAAGAAATCAAATAAAGTCTAACGTATATGTATGATAGGTTCCCACGTCACGTAACTTACTGAAACTTCTCTTGTGGCATTCTAGAGATATTAAAGATCAGTGGGAGCATTAAGTGTCTTAATAATAACTTGCAATAGTTGCAAGAGGTGGGGGAGTGAAAATTTTACATTACCTAAATTTACACCTCTTGTATAAGACACCGCTCCATCACGACACTGTTCTATCAAAACTTGTCTTATTAAAATCTAATGCTACTCTTACAAAAGTTTCATTGTTGCTTAATTGTGGGCACACTTAGATTTCTTACCTAAACTAATATAATCCTCAACAAGAGAAATCACAACGACTAACGTCATTAACTTGTTTCTCTATTAGAATTTGTTGGTCGTTAAATATTGACCCTAAGCATGCTGAGTTCCTAAAGTTTTCTAAGGTTAGTGGGAGCAGTCAAAGTCCTTATCATGATTTGTAAGGAATACAAGAGGTGGGGGGAAGAGTGTCATTAAATTTCACTCCGAATTTAACTCCGATTACACCTCTTGTACACCATACTTCACCAACTCTTACAAACCTTAGAATGAAAATGACAGCAACCTAACCAAGAGCTAATCCATAAAGCTGAAACTTTTAAAACCCAATAATCAACCCAGGAGGTCATCTAGGTTTAAAAGCCTACTAACTTTGATGATTACATAACCTCCCTAACTGAAGTTGAAATGGTTGGAAAAGTTTACTGATCCAATCTCTTCAAATTAAGCCATTAGTGTCAATCAATCTTCTAAATGGAATAAAACAGTTTTCTAGTAAAACTGATTTTATGTGTTCGTATAACGTTTGGGATTTGATTGAGTTACCTAAGAGTATTCATAACTAAACCAAATCTTGATATATAAATGTTAAGACACTAAGAAGCATGATTGATTGTCAAAGGTTATACTTAGGAAGAGATAAATTATCAAAGATTTCTTTGAGGATCATCAATGTTCTAGTAGCTTATAATAGTTTAAAGCTACTTTAGATGAACATTAAAAACAATTTTCCCTAATAACTGGCTGACATATTTACATGTTCATAAGACAACCTGAAAGTTCTAATCTGAAGGTTAAAGAACACTTTATTTATAAGCCAATAAAATCCATGTATGGGTTAATGCAAACATCATAATGTGATGAAATCTTAATGTAATTATTTTCATCAACAATCAAGAGGATTAATGTACCTACCTCAAAATAAGTTGGAGCAACTAAGATAAACTTGCCAATATATATGATATTCTTTTGACAAGTATATGTTTCATAAGTCAAAGCATTGTTAACACAAACTTTGATATAATAGATCTCAGAGATATCTCTTACGTGATTGATATCATGACAAGCTGAGATAGACCCAATGGGACTTTAGTTCTGTTCCATGAGTTTAACCTTAAATGGGTCCTTACATATGTAACAAACAATATTGCTCTCCTTTAGAGGATAATAGGATAAATGAGATTATTTATTTACGCTTCATTAATTGGAAGCCTTATGTAAGTTTAAGTCTATACTCGTTTAAATATTACTCATATTACAACACACTAGATTTGTCTAGATTAATGTGAAGCATCTAATGGAGTATTACAATATCTTTAAAAGAAACGAGAGGCTAAAATTTAAAGAAAAGTGAGAACTAAAACCGGTTTATTACTCTAACTTTGTGATATTCAAAGATGACAAAATGTAATTTTGGGTATATCTTTATGTCAGCAGACAAAACCTATCTCATGGAGGAGTCATAATGCACTGATATTAACAACCTAAGTTATAACGACATAATATAGTCACTAAGTGTTGTTGGAAATTTATCAGTGGACTCATAAGTTTATTAACTCCATATAATTAATGTTTTGAAGAATTAGTGTGATAAAGTCAGCTACCATAACTCCTTGAACAGTAACAGTTCAAGAGGTGCTGCATTAAATTTTGATACGCAATTAATTATTCGTTTATGAATGAATTGAGGAAACTAAGTTTTGTATCGAATACATTCATGATATGCTTAAGGATCCTATAACTAAAGGGCTATTACCCATAAGTCTTATTAAGAGAGCTCATAGACGGGTATTAATTAATGGCTGTGCGCAACCGCATATCGTACTATGAATGACTAAGTATTAGTTAATTTTCCTCATCAGTTTGATTTTGTATGTCTCTAAGAATATGTCAAGTCGACATAATGGCATATAGACAAATAAAGATACAAATCAAACAAAGGGCTTATGCGTATTTTGATCATAATGATTAGGTTTTAAATTAAGGCTATAGTATGATTAATGGGGGTCCTGAGTCGCATAATGATTCAACGGCTGTATTTCTCTGCTATAGTACTTGTTTAAGGCTAAAATGAGTGTTAACTCCTGATCAGGCTTATCTAATACTCATAGTAAATGATTACTCGGCTAAGTGGGAGAATGTAAGATTAAATATATTATTTTATATTTAATCTAGTAGCCATTATAATCATTTACATTATATGGATCAAAATATATAACAATCCTATTATATAATTAGTTGGTAATTGTTGATGGGCCTAATTACCCTTATTAACTAATTAGGGTTTCCTCCTGGGTGCATATATAAAGAGAATAATGTGGAGGTTAAAGGGTTAGACAATTACATAAAACCCTAATTACTCATAATATCAAATCGCCTCCTCTCCATAGCCGATTACCCCTTTATCGGTTCTCATCATCACCATCATTAGATTGCATCCTAAGGAGGAACCAGACCAAGATGACAATCATGTCAAACCTTATTGCTGCGTTTCCATCTGGATTCTCTGCTGACCTGTACTGCTGCAATCAGGTATGTTTACATGTTTTCCATTATGTTCAAACAGAACTCATCCAACAGCAAATCGTCAACCTGTTGATCCATACAACTCATATTATCTCAATCAAAGCATGCACGAGGTTTATCGACCGATAATATCACAAACCCCACAACCCACAAATGTACACCCGACTTCTTCTCATCCACACAAATGTCACAACCCTTACCGAAACCCAACCATCACCCGAGACATTTAATCTAACACAAGCAACCACCTCCAAACTTAAAAACCAAAAAACAAGGGGATAAAGGACTAAGTCAAAACACCATCGAGCAATAAACAAGTGAGCATGAGTTTAAAATCTCACAAGTGTGACTTGACTTGTCAAAGATCCCATCATCGATAATTATTTCTTTTACAAATGTTTCATATATTTAATAACGTATATTATTTTTTCTCCGTTAAACTAACTTTCATTTTTTAATAGGTGATGACCAAAACAGACCCACATTTTGGAGTCGTGTTTGTGAATAATTTCATGCTGCAATGGGTTGAATGTCTACCGCGGTCCCGCCGCCATATTCGATAAATGGACGGTAAAGACAACAATCTTAATAGACCAAGTGGTTAAACTGATGTGGACGTCATGATGGAGGTCTATAAACAATATAAAGTCAGTAACGGTTTCGTGTTTTTGATGGTAAAATCTTGGGATCTACTTAGGAAATCATCAAAGTGGCATCTTGTACTGCCAATGAAAATCGGTCGAGCGTCTAATTGGTCCAAGTCACTGCCAAGGATGAATGAACCAAATTCGTCTCAAGGTGCATGGGCTGCTCGTTCCCATATAAACTTAAACGACACTGACGATGACTTAGATTGTGACGAAACGGATGAGCTACCTCACTTGTCCTGTAGAGATAAGAGCAAGGTGGCAGCGAGAGAGCCTGATGAACCTCCTCCTCGTCTATATCTATAATGAATCCTGAGGTAAAATCTCACATCGAAAGCTTGGACGACAAAATTTCTCAATTAATAACGTTAAAAAAATAAGCACAGATGAAAAAAGGAAAATAATTTGAAATGGAAAAATAAATTGAAAAAGATACGAAGTTCCTTGAGAAAGAATTCTTACATCTACCACCGGATCAAGTAATTTTTAGAAGAGCGGAAAGAAAGAAGCAATCCGAGCCAACTATCACAAAAATTAAATTTAGCAGTTTCTTATTTTTTTTTTTCAATTGTAGTAGTTTTTTTATTAGAAATTTGGTTTATAACTTTTCTATGTAATTTCAATTTAAATAGTTTTTATTCTATTGGATTTTGTTGTTTTTAATAAATAAAAAAGGAAAAAAAATGATTAGGAAGCTCTTTCAATTTTTTTTTCAACGGTAAATTTCATTAGAACCGGCAAGACTTCAAAACGAAGACTGCCAAAAACAAAACCTTACAATATATACAAAGGGTATTTCGTCCAATCAATCCATTCAATATTTTTAAACCTAGCTCGATGTTTAAACCAAATAAACGAGAGGGCCTTCACACGAGCGACTATGTTCAAAACTCTTGGCGTCTCTTCCTGGAAAACCTTCTTATTTCTTTCATTCCAAATCTCCCAACAAGTAATCAACATGACACCCCTAAGAATCCTTCTTTCCACTTTAGACCTGGACGAAGCATAGTCTTGCTGCAGCAAATCAACAATAGAATTTGCATGCCGACCATAAATCTTACACCAACTCCACACCTTACTCCAAACGCCAAAAACAAATCCGCAATTCACCATCAAATGCAGCGTCGTTTCGTCTTCTGCAGCGCAAAAAGGGCAAGAAGTATCCGGAATATTTATTCTCCTTTTCACTAAGGCCGGTCGGGTCGGGATTCGGTCTAGCTCCATTTGCCAAATGAACATGTTAACTTTAACAGGAAGCCACTTCTCCCATTTAAACCTTTTAGTCTGCTGCAAATTACAAGCTGACCGAAGCCATGTTTTGACAGAAGCCACCGAAAACTTTTCGCTGCTGTCAAAACTCCAACTCCAGCCGTCGTTCCCCCCTTTAAACTGCATACGAGACAGAGAACCATTCAGATCTTGTAGTTCAGATATCGCCTCCACAGAAGTAGCTTCAATCGACCAATCTTCAGCTACATACACTACTCCACCCGAGCAATTTAACCGATCCCCCACTCGAGCATTCTTATCACTCTCCTTTTCATAAAGCCTCGGCCATCGAACCATAAGAACACTCGATCCCCACCATAAATCTTTCCAGAATCTTATAGACTCCCCATTCCCAATCTCTCCTCTTAGTAAACTCTTGAAACTTTGCCCATTAATTTCTAAACCATCCAAGAATTTAACAATAGTCTTCCAACAGCCCGAATAATCATTATTGATAGGAAGGAACGTCCTCCT
Source organism: Helianthus annuus (assembly GCF_002127325.2). Classification (NCBI taxonomy): domain Eukaryota; kingdom Viridiplantae; phylum Streptophyta; class Magnoliopsida; order Asterales; family Asteraceae; genus Helianthus; species Helianthus annuus. Next base: position 191,382,798 of record NC_035448.2, read on the forward strand.
ACCCCCGTGCACACCATCAATAATACTCTTCCAAAACCCATCCGTTTCGGTTTTAAAACGCCAAGCCCATTTTGCTAAAAGTGTCGTATTGACGTCAGCAACTTTTGTGATACCCAACCCACCATCCTTTTTTAGCCTTGTAACCACCTCCCAAGAAACCCAATGCACACCTCTACTATCTTTTCCTCCGGACCACAAGAAATGACGAATAATTTTTTCAATATTTTCAATGACCGTCAAAGGAGCTCTGTATAGGGACATATAATACACCGGAAGACTAACCAACACCGATTTAATAAGAGTTAACCTACCCCCTATAGATAAAAGTTTAGCCTTCCAAGAAGTCAATCTACTCCGAATAGTATCCATTACCGTATCCCAATTGGAAATCCGATTCATATTAGCTCCAACCTTAATACCAAGATAATCAAAAGGCAAGGCCCCAACTTTACACCCCAATAAAGAAGACATATACCCCACCTCCGTATCAACAACCCCCATACCAAAGAGAGTCGATTTATGCAGATTGATTTTCAAACCCGAGCAACAATGGAACACCCTTAACAATCTATTAATAGTCTCCACATTATCCTTACTCCAACAACCCAAAATCAAAGCGTCGTCCGCATACAACATATGAGAAACAATTGGCCCTCCATTATAAATTCTAACCCCTTCAAATTCACCAATTCTACATGCTTTAGAAATCATACAAGCCAAAGCCTCCATAACTACAAGAAATAAGAATGGAGATAATGGGTCTCCTTGTCTCAGACCCTTATGACATTGGAACTCAAAAGTAGGAGACCCATTAACAAGCACCGCTGATCTAGCCGACTGGAGAATACCTCTAACCCACATACACCATCTCGAGGGGAACCCCATCTGACTCATAATTGAGAGTAAAAACTCCCAATTCACGTTGTCGTAGGCCTTTTCGAAATCAATTTTCAGGAGAAAAACTTGTTTTCTGTTTTTCTTAACCCATCCAATGATTTCGTTAAGGACTAAAGGCCCATCTAAAATAAATCTTTCCTTTATGAAAGCTGATTGAGAATTAGAAATCACCTTCCCAATCACCTTTTTAATTCTTGCTGCAATGACCTTGGAGATAATCTTGCTAATAACTCCAATAAGATTGATCGGCCTGTAATCTTTTAATCCCACCGGCACTTTAGTTTTTGCAATTAACGTGATAAAAGAAGTGCTGCATTCTTTGCTGATAGTACCCAACTCAAAAAATCCATTAAAAATCCTCACGAAATCCTCCTCAAAAAGACTCTAGAAATGCGTAATAAATCTGAAATTAAAGCCATCCGGGCCCGGCGCCTTGTCAGCACCGCAATCAAAAGCTGCCTCTTTAATCTCTTCTTTAGTAAAAGGCGCTATCAATTCATCTACCTTCTCCGTGGGGACCTGTTTCAAATTATCACACACCAAACTGGGTCTATGCAAATAATTTTCTTTAAAAAGATTTCTATAAAAACCAAGCACCTCCCTTTTAACAAGGGACGGCTTGGAGACCCAACCCCCATTTACATGCAACCCCGGAATGGCATTAGACGCCTTTCTTCCTTTAATACATCTATGAAAGAAAGCCGAATTCTCATCCCCCGACAAAGCCCATTTAACTCTTGCCTTTTGATGCAAATCCCGATTTTTAAACCACATAAGATTCTCCAGATCCTTTTTACTCTCCTCCCAAACCCAAACTTCCTCCTCCTCAAGACCCCGCTCCTCCATACACCTCTCCAACCCGTACAATACACGGGGTTCTAAAAGATATAATTTTTTTATTATTTAATATATAAAATTACATTTATTCAACTCATGTAATAAACGAGGTTTTAAAAAATATATCGTTTTATTATTTGGTATATAAAATTACATTTATTTAACCCGTGTAATAAATGAGGTTTTTAAAGATATTTTTTTATTATTTGGTATATAAAATTATATTTATTCAACCCGTGTATTACACGGGGTTCTAACCTAGTCGAGAGATACTTGTAAATAATTCAATTAAAACAAACCTTCACTAACATGATATTAGTATAAAGGGAAAATATCAAATAGGAAGTTTATTTTGGCTAGGAAGTGTAGGAAGCAATAGGATTAGGACATGTGGCAACACTTAAAATAAAGAAAAAGGGTTTTTTAGTCAATCCAACCCTTTCTTCTTCCTTTTCAAAACCCACCATCTTCAACCATTTCTTCACTTTCTATCTCAATAATCACTACATTATAGTGTGATTTTCGTCACCAATCAATGATTCAAACACCCGATCAACGTGTTCTTCAGCTTTTTTGAAGAAAACCCAGTTTAATTTCATACAAAATCTCGTTTTTTCCGGTGATTTTGAAGATAATCACTCGATCCGTTCGATTCGAGCGCTGATAAATGTTTCAATCATTCAAAATTCGTCAATTGTTGAAGAAATCACTTCGATCCATGTAAGAAATTCTTTAATTTCATTTTTACGATCTGGGTTTTTGATTTAGTCATTGCGTTTTACGATCTTGGCGGGGGTCCGGGGGCAGCGCCCCTGGTAGCGGGGTTTCAGGGGCGGCAGCCCCTGGCGGGGTCCAAGGGGCAGAGCCCCTGGCTGGGGTTGAGACTGCATTCGTAAACTGCATCAAAAAAATTAATTTTCTGTAAATTGCCTCTGGAAACTGCATTCGTAAACTGCATTGGTACAGACAGTTCACAGCACAGACAATTCACAGCACAGTTCTGCATTGGCCATTGCGTTTTAGAAAAACACATTCTTGAAGTGTTTTTGGTGCATTGTGTTTTAGGTAAAACACTTTTTAGGTGTTTTTAGTCCATTGCGTTTTACATAGAACACTTTCTTTTGTTTTTTAGGCAATTGCGTTTTAGAACGAGTCATTTTTAAGTGTTTTCTGGCCATTGCGATTTTACAAATAAGACATTTCTTTGTGTTTTTTGTGCATTGCGTTTTAGGTAAAACACTTTTTTATGTGTTTTCAGTCCATTGCGTTTTATAAAACATACATTTTATGTGTTTTCTGGCAATTGCTTTTAGAAATAAGACATTTGTTTGTGTTTTTTGTGCATTGCGTTTTAGGTAAAACAAATGTGTTTTTAGTCCATTGCGTTTTAGAAAGTACATTTTGTTTTGAGTTTTTAGGCTATTGCGTTTTAGAAATAAGACATTTCTTTGTGTTTTCTGGCCATTGCGTTTTACAAATAAGACATTTCTTTGTGTTTTTGGTGCATTGCGTTTTAGAAAAATGTCATTTTTTAGGTTTTTTTTTCATTGCGTTTTACGTAACTGGGGGTTTTTCTATTGCGTTTTACGCAACTGGGTTTTAATTTTTTTTTTTTTGAAAATATAGCAATAGTATACTCGTTTTAAAGATAAAAAACACTCGTTTTTTTGGTGCAATTTTTATAAAAAAATAATGTCGTATGAAAGAGTTATTATCATTTAAAAAATGGGGGGAAATTGGAGAAGAGAGAAACTATTGGCTTGGATTGACTAGAATGCCCCTAAACAAACTCGCGCGCCTCTTTTCTTCACTTCAATTTCCATCATTTAATCTTAGCCTTTGATTAACTAAATGGATGGTCAAGATCACTTCCTAGTCTTCCTAGCCAAATAAACTTCCTATTGTATCTCCACCCTCACTATCTATTAAAAACAGCTAATTACGTAAATAAGTTAATTAAGACCATACAAATTGTTTTACGATAATTAAGACCGGTCAAATGATCGTAGTGCATGAACTTCAACTCTTCAAGTAAGCAACCGTGAGATGAGAACTTGAGAAGTAGAGGAAAGACTGAAGCATTTCTCGCTAGGCCCAAAACCTCTATTTCACTTGTTAATGGCTTAAAGCCCAACAAGCCCAATTTTACGGTTTTCTCCCAGGTTAAGGACCACAATAAAGAAAACAATCTCACAAATTTTCAGTTTAAATATATATAAAATTACACCTTAAGTTTCATTAATTAATTACATGAAAATGACAACCTCTGGTACCACACACAAGTATGTGAACTAAAAATAGATAATGTAAACACCTCGTTTCAACCTTAATCGCGGACCAAACTCACAAGATGCCTAAAAGTCGAAAACCACACTAATCGATAGATATTGTGTTTTTACATATTTACCATAATAAATAGTGTAGAATTTGGATTGTGTATGCATAACTTAGAATCTACAGCACATAAGGCTTTGCCTCCATCCCCTATGTTTTGGCGCCTGTCTCTCGTCCATTCTTTCCATTCTTACGGGACTGCTGTTCCACTCGTTGTGTAATCTGCAAACACAAAGTATTATTAAAGGGTGCTTATCTGCTTTGAAAGTAACCGCGTTGGTATCTGCTTATTTTGTAAACAAGCAGATACCAAGAAAGTGTTTGGGATGGCTAAGAAAATATGCGATCTCAAACACTTTTTGAAATACGAAAAGAAGGAAGTGTGGTTGTTATTACATGGGAAAGGCAAAGGATCTGACACTACTGTTGCTGCCATCTGATCGATGAGATATGCTACCAGAAGTTGTAATAGGCCCGGAGTATGTTATTAGTCCTGCTAAGGAGAAACTTGCCTCGCCACCGCCACGTGGCGCAACTGTGATGTTATTTGGATTCATGTCATGGTGGTCGGGTGCAATGGGTGCTTCTAGCAGTGGCTCAAGAGGGACGTTAACGGTTGCTAGTTTCACATTGTCAGAATTTGAAATGGTGTTTTCCTCTGTCTTGATTTCGCTTGATATGTCAATGGTTTGGCTGGTTTTGTTTGGTTCTTTAGCTTCAGATCCAATGCTATGTACCTAAACAAATTAAATAGAGTACATAAATTAGAGACGTTATAACAAACTTCATTGAAGAAAATAACGCCTTGCTAGAGGTGGCAGTTTTGACTCATTTACTTAATGGGTTGATGCGGGTTGTTATTAACAGGGTCATAAAAAAAAAAAAAAAAAAAAAAAAAAAAAAAAACACACACACACACACACACCCTTAGCTTGAGAGGGAACATGGCAAACGGGTTGAAAGTCACCTAAAGTATACCTTTTTAACGCATAAGGTCTGTCAAATCATTTTGTTCAAAGATTTAGATTACGACTCTAAATAATATATCTTTTTGCGCAATAATTATCTATACAAAAGGTTAAAAATAAAAAGATGGATAAAAAGGAGCTAGTGGGCCAACCCAATCTGGCCCGGCCCGTTGCAACCAATACTACATGTTTTGACCCATTACCCAATTCTTCAATCAAGACAGATGTAATACTAACATTATATTCATAAAATCTTGCAACTCATACTCTAATAGTAAATACAAACCTCAGAAAGTTGTTGATCAACATCATTGATATCGTTGATAGGCGACTCACGGATTTTGACGGAGTTATTCGATGAATTAGAACCCGAATCTAATTTCTCTTCACCATTCTGCATTGCATTCTCAGGACCGCAACTTTCGCTGCTCTCGACAATATTAGTTTCTACAAACGACGTTATCTTATCAGAGGCACAATTAGAAGGTATCAAGTGAGCACCAACATCATCAACAATATTCTCATCATGTTTATCTTCATTAACAGCAATAGGGCTGCATGATAACTCATGGTGTTCCTTACCACACTCGATCTTTTCCCCATGAGATAGTCCCTCATCCACACATATATCCTTAACAACATGCAGTTGACATTCTGTCACATTTTTATCAATGTACAATTCTTCCGCCTTCTCTAAGGACCCTGCCGGATCAATAGAAGGTTCTACTGACTTTTCGAACTTCTCATCTTCAACATTAGTAGCGAAGTTGACTTTATCGCATTTCCACAAGTTGACTTTGTCGTTCTCCTTATCAGCTAAGAAGGGGTCGGTATATCTTCTAGGATTCGCTTTCATGGTCGATTTTGGTTCTTTTGTGTCAAATATCACTGTTGTCAGATTCAAATAAATGTAAATACTTGTTATAAACCACAATTTCTTTTATACATGTATACGAAAAACAAGTTCTATGCTAATAAGTAATAACATGGTAAAAACCGGAAATAAAATCATTACTGTTCTAAAATCAGCTAGAAGATCAGGGGCGGACCCACATGTACACGCGACATACGGGTATAAAAAAAAACTTTTTCTTATATGTTCTATAGTATATTATAACCGTTTTTATGTATTATTTATGTATCTGAAACTCGAGTGACACCAACTCATATGACACATAAATGGAAGGTGTGAAGAGAAATGGGACAATGCTGATTTTATATAGAAAAAACAGATGTAGATCAACTGACCAAATTAATTGCTTAAAAACAAAATATGTAGGGACAAAATGGCTCTCCTATTGTCCTACCAAACAATTATAATAAAGATTTGGTCACTAGTTCTATATGACATTCTACAACTTTCCAAAAAGCCAAATGGAAATAAATCCTGATGTAGTCAATAACTAATTAACAAATAAAGCTGCCAATGATACCTTTTCTTACCAAAAAAATTAAACCAACTCAAATGATACATAAGCAGGAAAAAGACAAGAAGATTAAGCTGAAAAATAAATAGTATATCTTTAAAACGTTCCACTAGCCACTAAACACAAATAAAAAACTAATAAAATAATTGGAAATTCAAATGCTTTCGTTCTAGGGATGAGATGAGTGCTGGTATCGGACCGATACTGTATTGTATAGTAGCGATGCCAAAATATAGTTAAAATCAAATCCGAATACCATATCGTATGTGTTCCATTAGTACCGGTAAGAAAATACTAATATAAATATTTGGAAATTAAACTGCTTTCGTTTTAGGGACGAGATCGGTACTGGTACCGAACCGGTACCGATACTAAAATATAGTTAAAATCAAAACTGAATACCGTATCGTATGTGTTCGATTAGTACCGGTAAGAAAATACTAATATAATATTTGGAAATTAAAATGCTTTCGTTTTAGGGACGAGATCGGTACTGGTACTGAACCGGTACTGTATCGCATAGCACCGATACTAAAATTTAGTTAAAAACAAAACTGATGACCCAAACATGCCTCTCACACCCTATAGCCTTAATACTGTGATCGAAACATGTCCTTTTTATGGCGGATAAAAAATGTATAAACTAACAATAAAATTAGAGTATGTGTGAGGTAGGTGCAATCTGCAAACAATCGTTTATTTTTATTTTTTTGTCAGTTTCCCTATTTGTAATACATCCCCATTTTATTATACCGTTTGGCAACCAAACGAAATACAACTTTCCAATTATCCAACAAATCCCAACAGATTCACACATGGTAACTGTCAATCAAAACTAAAATTTGCAAAAAGCTAATTAAACCATTACGTTACCTTGGACATAATTAAACTCTTTTGTCTCCATTTTATCTCCAAATCAGAAAACTCTCTCTGCAAACCAAATACCATTTGTTTAAATTAAAAAAAAATTTAAAACCACGTAACAAGAACTTAAATAAACATTTACATGCAGATCCAAACTTTTCGGCAATCAAACGATACACAAATTTTACCGCTAATGAATTGCATATATTAACATAATTACTGTGATTCTTTAAACTTGTGCCTACATTAAATAACAGAAACAGGGTAAATTATATGTAACTTTGGTTATTGATCTTCAGTTTTGTAAAAATAATAATAAACACTTAAACAATTGCTGACCTTATGAAGAATTGCCTGTGGGTATAACTCTGTTTTGATGAGATTAATGAAGCTGTGTATGTAACTAGTTATATGGGTGAACTTGACAAAAAAAAAAAAAAAAAAAGAACTGATGAGAAACCTGCAGTGTATTGTCGTTTGTGAAGAACAGAGGAGACAGGAGGACAAAAAAGAAGTGCCGGAAAAGTGACGAGTGATTTCGTTTAAAACAGAGGTAAGAGTCAGAGGAGAAGTGGAGGTTTAAATATGAGAATCATAAATAAAATAATAGGAGAATAAACATTAGAAATATTTATATTTATTATGTTTATATGTCGGGTCTTGCCATATGTACAACTTGTATATTGGTGATATATATGTACAACTTGCTATATCGGGTCTTGCTATATGTAATTATGTACAACTTGTATACAGCTAACATTCCCTGACATGTATACACGGGTCGTATAAGTATATATTGGTCATGTAGCTGACATTTCGTTGAAAAATGCGACTCGTATAAGTATATATATGTCGTACAAGAGGCTCGTACAAGACATTTCATGACGTCTTATATGGTCCTTATACACATATATGGTTTGTATATATGTTAGGATGTTAAAATAAGTTTTAAATTGTACAAATAAAATCAAGCCTTGTTATATTCTTATAAAAAAAATTTAGTATTCATAAACACATTTTATTTTCTTTTCAAAAATTAGAATAAAATTTCGTTTTTACAAACACATTTTGTTTTTCTTTTCAAAAAGCCTTTTACTTTTGTAATGATATTATATGTATACGTTACCTTGTAACTTTTATAAAAGTATCTATCAATCATTATGATTATTATATGTACACATTACCTTATAACTTTTATAAAAGTATCCAATCATTATGGGTTCGCAATTAATTATAACATTTACATTTAATTATTTGCTAATTAGCATTTGTATATCAACTATACATAGCTTAATATTTTAGTAGATTTTAACATAAATTAACATGATGTATATCACTACTAGAAAATCTGAAACTTCTTACACCAGTTTTCCTAGGAAATGCGTCATAAAACTGGTTTTTCTACGCATTTATGACAAACACCTGATGTAGGAAAACAGCTCGTATTGATACATGGATTGTTTCCTACGCCTTTATGACAATTTGCAATGGATTTAAGCATTTTGTCATAAATGCGTAGAAAATTGTATTGATACAAGGATATTTATCAGAAATGTGTCACAAGTTGTGACGCAATGCCGATAGATGGTTTATTTTAATTAATAAATAAATATTTTGTAGAATTGTGTATGAAATGCTATCATTTTCTCTTATTTAATTTGCATATATTAATATTTATTCAGTAAACAATTATAAATTAACCTTTTGTAGATTATTTGTGACAGATTTTTGACGCAACTGTCAATTAAATAGGGTTTTCTTATTTTTTGTAGGGAACTTGTCACAAGTTGTGACGGAATTCTGACGGATGGTTTAAGTAAATTAAAAAATAAATATTTCGTCATAAATGTATAGGAAACGATATTATTTCTAACAGATTTGTGACGCAATTGTCAATTAATTAGGGTTTTCTTATTTTTCGTCACAAATTTGTAGGAAACGATATTATTTTCCCTTATTTATTTGGCTTATATAAATATTTATTCGGTAAAGAATAATAATTAACCTTTTGTAGGTTATTTCTCACATATTTGTGACGCAACTGTCAATTAATTAGGGTTTTCTTGTTTTTCGTCATGGATGCATCAAAAATTTGTAACAAAATCATGAAAATTTTTTTAGTAGGAAATTCGTCATAAAGGTGTTGTAATCTGTGACGAAAAAAATTGTGTAGGAAATTTCTGTAGCAAATTGTCCCATATTCTAGTAGTGTATATTGATATTGGTTTACACGTTTAGTATAATAACTATTTGTTATTGTTTTAGCTTGACATTAGTTAACATTTGCATGTTATCCTAGTTTTAGTTAAGAGAACAAAACAATATTTTACATGCATATATAAAAATCATGAGCTTTTACTCAGGACGTGACTAAGTTAAAATAACAAGCTAAACGTATAAAGCTCAGCTTGATCTCATTTATTAATAAATCTTTAGTTTGGGCTTAAGCTCGGCTTAAACTCGTTTGATTTAAAAAATATATATATAATATAGGCTTAAGCGCAGCTCAAGCTCCTTTGAGCCTAACTCGATTCAATGTTTTAACTAGTCGATATGATCTGAGTGGTTCACACCCATCTAAGGTCATTACACACCTATATACAACTACAAAATACACCGATAAATATCGTGAATGAGAATGACTTAATGTATGTATCATCATAAATGTCATGTATGTCTTGTAACGTACAAACATAACTCATTAATAAGAAATAAAAATAGATATGTGAAAACTAGATAAACATAATATGGATATTTAACATAAAAAAATCACTCATGAATAAAAATAGTAACTAGATAAACAAAATATGGATATTTGACCAAAAAATCACTCATGAATAAAAATAGTAATTGATTGACACATTAGAAGAATTTCTTGTATGATACGACAAAACGAAATAGGTACTCGAATAATTTTACTTAATTTATAGCTATAGAGGTATAAAAACGTATGACATGTTTAGTAACATATAAATATATAAAAAATAAATATTCTTGTCTTTAACTAATTAATGGCAAGTCTTAAAGTGAATTACCGTTTCTATTGGGTTACTACTATAAAAAGTAACATATTTATACTATAAAAATACAACGTATATTTTTTTTTTCATTTTTTACTTAAAAAAAGATTTTCAATTCATCGTTAACATAATAATGTTTTAGAACATATTTAAAGTGCACACCTAGTAAAACTTAAAAAAGGTTGTTATTCCCGGTCAAAAACTGATTACATCATTTTATACTTAAAAAAGAACCCTTAAAAGGAGGCCTAATATATCCTAACTGATATTAGGTCATCTTCTCCCTGGTTACTTTTACTGTTAGTAGAATCGTCCAACGCTGACAATCTGAAATAAGCTGGCGATCTATAGGTAATATTATTTATGTAGGTAATATTATTGAAAGTGGGATGTCGAGGCCGGCTGCTAGAGGACGACGATATCCTTAGTATGCTTTGTAAAATTAACCGAATAAATCGAACCAAATAACCGATAACTTTAGTAACGGTTACGGATAATGCTAATAATCAATCTCACCTAACTTAGCTCTATCGTCTCCTCGTTACTTCATGCTTCTCTATTTGTTTCAATGTACTTCCCCTAGTATGCTTTGTCACAACACTCTGTAATCCCTCTTGACCATGGAACTTTCACAGGACAAGGGTATCATCAATAATTAAGAAACACATTCTCTTTACTTTACAGTTTATCTTTGTAGTAACAACTATATAAATAAAAATAATGTAAATATGTGTTTTAATAAGCTTAGAAAGTAAATAAAATATATATTACTTTTTTTTTTTTTTGAAATATCAACTTTTCCATAGACTAAAGTTGTGGTGAATTTAACAGTGCAATGTCAATTTTTATTTTCTAGGGGTGGCGAATCAGTTGGTTAGCTCCGAGACAAATGGATGAAGCAAAAAAGGTTTAAATTCAAAGGTTAAAAGTTAAAGCTTTTTGTCCCATAGAGGTTTGACCAATCCACAAAAAAGGAATGGAGGCTACTCTTGTCATTTACTATATACATACTAACTAAATTCTAACTAAAATTTGGTCTTAAGGTCAAGTGTTCACGCTTTGTCGAAGAAGAAATTGGTACAATTTAAGCCCTTAATAGAAAAAACAAATATATGATGGTATCAAATTAATAATAATACACATACACATTTGTTTGAACTAAATATTATAAATACACTTGTACACATTTGTTTGAACTAAATATTATAAATACACATTTGTTTGAACTAAATATTATATACTTGTAAAACGTGAATGGTGTTTGATGAAACAATGGTTAACCGGGCAGGGTTAACACACTGGTCTCGTCAAGAAGGGTTAATCCCTTCCTCTCGAGGATCGCTGGCTGGATCACCGGTGGTTGATCTCCTGCACAAGGAAACAAGCCGTGACTCGTAACAAGGAGGATGGGGTGGGGGGTGCTCCTTGTTACCACTCTCCGGCGTGAGAATCAGTAGTTTGCTTGGGAAGCAAAGTAAGATAGTAGTAGTCGTGAGAGAGTTGTGAAGAGATACCTCAAACCTGGTTTGGGGTTGGTATTTATAGCCGAGGAGTGAAGGAGGATGATGATGGATGGACTGACGACGTGCTGCACCTTTGCAGGTGTGTCAGGCTTGTCGGTTGTGGGGGTTACGCCACGTCAGTCCATTGCTTACGTAGCTCTGACAGATAACTGCCATTGGTGCCACTTGCACTGTGGTGTCAGTCCCACTTGTTGAGTGCATAGAACGCGGTGCAAGCCGCATCGCTGCATGCGGTAACGTCTGAAGTTACCGCGTCTCCTACTTGTGATCAAGGAATACGCGAGATGCGGTGCTAGCCGCATCGTCGTCCGCGGAGACTATTTGCCTGCATCCCTTGTCGTGACGAAAATGCCCATATGGTGCGGTGCCAGCCGCACCGTTATGTTCATCTTCTTCTATGCCTAAGGTAAGGCTTTCTTGTATTGATAGAAGTGTTCACCGGATGCGGCGCGAGGCCGCATCGCTGTGAATACTTCCGTTTTCATACACCAGATGTGATGCTATGTCGCATCACTCTACCGTTCTCATGTTCCATGTAAGTCCTCCTTCGTTACTAGATAGATTGGATTCAACCCTTGTGCCGACGCGTTCTCGCATGGGCACAAGTAGGTTGTTAGCTAGTGGGGGTTTTGATAAGGGTAATGGTCACTCGCGGTCGATGCTGACGCGAGATCTGGGACCATACCCCTTCAAGTCCCCCCAGTCTAGTGTTGCTGCCACATACAAGTTGTATGTGGGAGGAGTACTGGACTATGGTGTTTGGAAGGTAGTTTGGAGTCTGGAGAAGATCCTAGACAATGTGTGGTCTTTTCTGTATGTAAATCAAGCTGGAGGTCTGGAAGGGTCATCTGACGCCTCTTCCGTATCGGTGAAGGAATTTCGTCTGATGCGAAATTCTCAGCCGATTTATGTCACCAGGTGGCTTGCCACCTGTTGTTGTGCCGAAGGTCTCTTGGAGACTTTGTTAGTAATGCCGCACAAACTTCGAACCAACCTCTGAGATGGTGGTTTGAAGGTATGCACAGGTTTTCAATTTTGTTGGGTTTTCGTGTTCGTCGTCATAGCTCTCTAGTAACCGCACGTCCTTTGCGGTTACCTCGTTGCGTCATTGTTGGCCATGTTTGGTCGAACAATGTAGATTTGTACTATGGGTAAATAAACATGGTCATAGGCAAGGGTATGCCCACCATTGTTTATTCTATGCGGCCCATAGGCGGGCAAACAAAGTCATAAGCAGACTTGTTACCGCTGTTCGGACGCTTGCTGTTCGACAAGGGCTCGTTTAGATCGCTTATCTGCGTTCGTTTTGGAGCCACTTACCTTCCCGCTCCAATACCGAGTTTGCCTTGAAGTAGCTTCGCTCGGTGATGTGGAGTTAGCTTGGCTCTTCCGTAGCAACCAGTCTGCGGAAGCTATGGTTATGTCCGCAGCTACTCATGAGTGTCTGCGGTTTTGCATTCCCATATTCGCTCGAAGCGGGTGTGTTGCTTGGATGTAGCTCTTGAAGGTTCAGGAGACAGGGTTGCTGATGTGCGTGCGCGTACATTCCCTTCCTTCCTTTTGTTAAAGAAGGTGTTCGTGTACCCTCTGCGGTTGTGAACCGGACAGGAGGGATTTGAAGCTTGAAGAGAATGAAGGCGATGCGGTTTACCTGTGTCTAAGATGCGGTTCATTCCAAAGAACAATGTTGGTTCTGAGCATCTGACACACCTGAACAGGCTCGTGTGTGTCATGTCCGCATACTCCACGTGTGCTCGTGGGTAGTGCGGATAGGTATTATACCCCCTTATAGTGTAGAGATATATGTTTTTACCTATTTTTAGGGGTATGTTAAAAAACGACATGCGGTAAGGGTTATGGTTTGGTACACCAGAGAAACCGAATGCCGCTTATAATTGGATAATGTAGTCGCTTTTTGTTGCATACGTGGCTGATCTCACGTGTGAGTTGGTGGAAGTTGGTGAGATCTTCCTGGCATGTGCTGAAACGAAAGGACGTTTGCACTGCCCGAGGCATTAAATGCACTGTAGCAAAGAGTGTAAACGTCTCTTATGTCAGGCGCGTGGGCGGCCACGCGCGCGTGATAACCGTCAGCGAAAACGGCGCTTGACACGTGGTGTCACGCAATTCGCTCTTTTTGAACGTGATGATTCGTTTTCTCCCTCCGCATTAATTGCGATGGATATATAAGGGGAAACCGTTCGTGGTTTCCCCTTACTTGTTCGAAATTTAAAAAATTTGCCGGTGAGAGAAAACTTGTTCTTTGTCTTCTCCGACGATATTTCTTTGAAGTTCCGGTGAGGTTTTTAGTTTTTCCACTAACGTTCTTTTATTTCCTCGATATACCTGATGGCTGAACCGTCAAGTCCACACAATGTGGAGGGTGAAAACCCTGAACAGCCGGTAGTGGTGGAGGAAGAAGAAGAGGGAGCCGCCGGTGGTGGTTTACCGGCGTTAAAGTGGACCAGGAAGAGCTTTGATCGTCTAATGCTTGACGTTCAAATGCCCTCTGAATATGGGGCAGTCTACCCGTCGGAAGGTGACACCGGTGCCGACGCTCCGGCCGGTTACGTGACCATGTGGGCAGACTTTTTTGGTGACTGCAATCTCCGGTTACCTTTGACCGTTTTTGTTGTCGAGGTTTTGGAGTGGTACAAGGTCCACATTTCTCAAATGAGTCCGTTTGGTATGATCCGGATTCGAAATTTCGAATTTACATTTCGTGCTCTTGGTATAGAGCCTACCGTTGGAGATTTCCGACGGTTTTATCAACTGACGGTGTCCTTGGGGTTCTTTTCTTTCCGTCAGCGAGAGGGTAGTCCCAAGCTGATGACTCCTCCCAAGGGGTTGACGATGTGGAAGAAGAAGTTCTTTTACATCAAGGCTGCTGCCATTGTTGCAAAGATGACGTTTCGGAACGTGACCGAGACGATCATAGCAGAGACCATTGGGGTCCCTAGTGTGAAGACGGTGGAGTGGTTTCCGCAGTTGCAGACCATTGAGTCTGTGAAGTTGACCAACACCCAGTTGTGGGTGTTGCGCATGATGTTGACAAGGAGGAACAAGAAGTCGAAGCCCGTAGTGCGGGAGAAAAGTGGTGGTACGTACTTTTCATTTGTTTAACTTTCTTATCCTTGTATGCGTTACTGACTTGTGCGTTTGTTATCAGAGGATGCTCCCGTATGGAGGATGTTTGCCCCGGATTTCCAGGGTCAGGTGGAAAAAGTTGTTTGTGCGGATGGCGAGGAGGAGTTTAATGTTATCATTCGA
The DNA here is from genome assembly GCF_002127325.2 of Helianthus annuus. Taxonomy (NCBI): domain Eukaryota; kingdom Viridiplantae; phylum Streptophyta; class Magnoliopsida; order Asterales; family Asteraceae; genus Helianthus; species Helianthus annuus. The sequence continues at coordinate 191,397,938 of NC_035448.2, forward strand.
GATAACTTCCGGGTGCCTACTGAAGCCGCATTAGCAGTTGAGTTGCCGCGGGGCAAAGGTATGTTTAGGAATCCTTTATTCTTGTGATAACAATAATGGTTGCAATGACTCACCTCTTGCATGGTGTTCATGCAGGTGATCTTGGGGCCTTATGAGACCCTGATGCGAAGGGTGTGCCTAAGAGGCAGACGGTGAAAGGCGTGCGCTTTCGCCAAAAGAAAATATCAGAGGTCCCTATTGTGCCTCATTTGGTACCGCAGGCTGCAGGTATCTCTCACTCTTCTTTTCGTAGATACTTGGATTATGTGATAGTATCTGATACCCTTGAGGGTTTGGGTACAGCTGCGGGCTCGCAGTCTGGTGCTGGGAAAAGGCCAGTAGAAGAGACGGCTGCTAGTGCCGGTGGACCGAAACGTCGGAGGTTGCAGTCTAAGAGGACTGTTCCGACGTCGAAAAAACCTGCGGTTACTGTTGGTAAGTTTTATTTAGCTAGTCTCAAGTGTGATGTATAACTTGTTTTGACAGCTATTTGACTTTTTTTTTTTTTGCAAAGCCTCAAGATGAAGATTTTTCTATCTTTAATGCTCCGGAGTCACCCCCGCGTGCCACGGGTGCGGGTGCGACTGAGGTACCGTCGACACCTCCTGTCAAGGTGGTGCCTGAGTCACCATTGCGGAAAGAGGGTACCGCAGAGAGGGTTGCGACCCAGATATTCGATACCGTTAACTCGTCCAACAATCTAATCTCTCCCAATGAGGGAGATAATTTGAGTGTGCGGTTTGCTGATTCTGGGAAGCAACAGTCTGGTGCAGAACCGCAACAAACTGATGCGGAGGTGCGGCAGCATGATGCTGAGCCGCGGAGGTCTCCTGCTGGTGAGAAGGGTACCGGTTCGTCTGCCGGTGGTGCGGGTTATGATGGGCCTCCAATTCAGCCTGAAGAGTCTGAATTGGAGTATTACTACCGCACCTATACCCAGGGTCGAAGTACTGTTTATCACCGACCCCCCTGGACTGTCATGCAGGGGGATGATATTTCCAACGACCCTTCGGCATGTAAGGAGATTCTGGGTGGTCTGGGCACCCCCTTCGAAGTTGAACGTGCCCGAGCCGCACCTCGTGAGCTGCGTATAAACCAGCTCTCAACAATGTTAATAGGATCTTCCATTGTGGCGAATGCCATTTTGGAAGATTACAAGGTGTTGGGCCGCCGCGAGGAAGAAGCTGCTCGCATGCGGGCTGAAGCGGAAAAGTTGGTCGAAGCTGCTCGTGCGGGTGCGGAGCAGCTTGAGAAGGATATAGCTGCTTTTGAGAAGCAGAAGCAAACCGCGGAGTGGGCTGCCGCTGCTCAGCTGAAACAGGTGCGTACTCTTGCCAAACTTCTTTCTGATGAACGCAAGAGTTGGAACGAAAGGTTGTCCAATGAGCGTAAGAAGTGGAATGAATCTTGGGCTAAGCAGAATGACACTCTGTTTCGTGCTCGGCAGGAGTTAACGAATGCCAAGGCAGCGAACGTTGCCTTGGGCAAGGAAAAAGCTGCAGCTGAGGCTATTGCGGTTAAAGCGCAGCAGGCGAAGGCCGAGGCCCTAAAGGCGCTTGAAGAGGCCAAGGAAGCCGGGGCGCGTGCTGCAAAGGCCCTTGAAGAGGCCGCAGAGAAGGAGAGCCGTTCTTCCATAGCTCTTGAAGAGGCGAATGCGGAGCGCATTCGTTTGGATAAAGTTGTTGCCAGCCTTCAGGTATGTTTCGTTACCTCTGTTGTATATTTCCTTCATTGTTTTGAAAATGTTTATCGAGTAAACTGTTTTCTGTTTTTTGATAGGCTGAGGTTCAGGCTCGGGAGGTCGCGGTTACAGAACTTACTGCCCGCGTGTCTGTTGCGGAGGAGCGGGCTGATGCCGCTGTTGAGGCCAAGGATGCCTTGGTGTCCTCTTTTGACCAGCTGAAGGCTGACCGTGAGTGGTTGCGGACTCACGGTATCGCGCGTGTAAGTATCCGTTGCCTTTATATTTGCTTGGATTATCATACGAGACTTATGATCTTTTTATTGCAGATTGTTGAGGCTATCATGGATGCCCCTGAGACCGCAGCTGGCTTGGACTTGGTCAAGCAGCGTGCTCGTGACGCTGGTTTTAAAGCTGGTTACAACCGCTGTATTTCCCATATGAACGTCATGTCTATAGGCGGTGATATCGAAGAGCGATCCGGCTTTCGGGATGTGGATACCGAGTCGCTTCTTAAAGCGGCCGAAGTCTCCTTTTATGATACGTCCCTTGCCTGTGTAGAGGAACTGGACAATTGTTTGGAGGCTGCGGACTATGTTGATCGCCTGCGGATGCTTTATCCGGATGCGGAAGAGGAAGATCCCGCTGGTGGTGCCGGAGGAGATGCGGGAACCAGCGGTACAAAATAGGGTTTAGGTGTAACACCCCGAAAAATATTAATGTTATACTTTAATAAAAAAATACTAGTAGTAAGTTAAGGTAAAAGACTAGGAAAGATAACCTAGTTAGTAGAGGTCTTAACATAACATGACCAAAAACCCTTGTTTTATAACCCATGTTAAATTGAGGGACCAAATGTGTCAATTCTGGAACTTAATTTATTACTAGTAAAATAATACACCAAACACACACCTAAGTGTGTGTTTGATCGACCAGAACCAGGAAACAAGAGGGGATTTCCCTCAAACCCTAAAATTCACCAAAATTCATCAATTGAAGGTGCAAATCGAGTCCAAATTGAAATCTGAATATAGATTTGTGATCACCTTGACTAAGGGATCGTAAGGTATGTAAAATTTCATGACTTGGTTCTACCTTAGATTTTGGATAAAATCATAGGATTCAAATCTGGTCATGCATGATGTTTGTTTTAATTGAAATAGTGTATAAGGATGAACTCTAGTAGATTCCTTGCTGAAATTTGGTTTAATTATTGCAAAATTCATGATCACCATTAGAGGTGATATGTGGGTTTTGTAGAAAGGTATGAAACATTAGGATTTGGATGTGTCCTAGAGTAATTCAAGCTTTATGAACAAAATTCAGAGATTATTGGTGTAATGATTTAGCAAAATTGCCTATGTTGATGTTTATCATGGCTAAATGATGAATGTTAAGCTTAGTTACAAATTGTAAGGAAACATGCACACAAGATGTTTGATAAAATGCCTAAAAGACACTAATCGACACTAATGTGGTGTTGGTAAAGTAACAAGCTTAGTTATGAGCCGAATGGTTCTAATGATAATTGGCTTGTATGTTTTTAGGCAATACGAGTGAGGCGTCGGGGAGTCAAGCCGGTACGGACGCTCGCTTAAAGGGAAAGCTTTAAGGTACGTAGTTGACGCTACTATAATGATGATGATATAGATTTCTTATTATTGGTTGCTAGTTTAAACAATTTAGAATCGTGTTGGTTTGGTTGTCTAAAATGATGGATTTCATAATGGCAACCCCAAATGAGTAAATAATTGATGGGTACAAACCGGGTAACGGAAGTACCTCATCCGTAGTCCATAAACCCGGGTATGGGGTAATGGGAAGAATAGTAGAATCACGCAAACCGGTAATGGGAGCGTGTGTGTTGAAGCAAGGGATCCGAAATGGGTCGTACTTGTTGCGAAGGAATACTCCGTGCTGCACTTAGATGGCCGAAAAGTGCAGGAATCGGTACAAACGGGTCAAAACAGCAAGTAGGAGGAAAATGCAGAAGCCACCGTAAATTACGGTACCACCGTAATTTACGGTGGAGGCCAATTCATTACGGCAGTTTTCTACTGCCTTACGGTAGAACCTTAAACATCCAGCTCTCACCGTAAATTACGGTGACCACCGTAATTTACGGTGGAGACCGGCTAGAAATGTTAAGTTTTGTTTAGGTTCATATTTTGAACCCGATTTAAACGCACATTTAATTATGTGAAATTTGAGGGATTCTAACCTTGGTATTTTGTTAAATTTCCAGATTCCAAGTAAGTCAATCAAGCGGATGGTGATCAACTCAAGGCTTATGAACCGAACACTTTCAAGAAGATGATCTTCACTTTTGTTTTAGGAGTTCATTTTGTGAAAACTTTTGTAATGAAAGAATTACTTATGTGTCCTTAAAGTTTAGTGGTAGTTTTCAAATACTTATGTACTAAACGTTTTAAATGACTATGGTCTTTCTTATCTAGTTGGTTAAAATATGACTTATTTTAAGTAGAGTGTTACATGTTGGTATCAGAGCCAGGTTAAAGAGAATTGTGTTCGGTTCAAGGCTTGATCAACATCCGGTAAGAATTTACTTAAAGTAAATTAAATTTAAAAAGATTAAAAAGGGTAACGATTTATTGTGTATGGGAGGAGTATAGTGATATACTCGAACCCGGGAAGTACACTTAGTATAGATGATAAGGCAAAGTTATATACTTGGCCGGAAAATAAGTACGAAGTCTCATGTAAGAGCATGAGAGCGATTGAACAAGATTATTTAACGGATCATTTTAACATTTCAGTAAGAAGATGTCGGGAGGTGCTAGTAACAATGTTCTATCCCTCACTACCGACGAGTTGAAAGAGAAGATTGCCGAGGAAGTTGGTAGGGCCATCGAAGTCAGTCTACCAAGATTTGTGGAAAGAATGCAAAACACCTTACTTTCGACTATGGAAGAAAGAATTGGTGAACTAAGAGAAGATCTTACCAGTGATAGGGGCAAGGCTAAGGAAAAGAAGGGTTGTTCTTACAACAAGTTTATGGCGTGCAAGCCCCCGGTTTTCAATGGAGAGGTAGATCCAATTGCTTGTCAAAGGTGGATAAGCGATATTGAAGGTGTTTTCGAACGAACGCATTGTGATGAAAGTGACTTCGTGGCGTATGGAACTGGCCAACTTAGAGGTCAAGCCAAGGATTGGTGGGACAACCTCAGAAACGAAAGGGGTGTTGAAACAATAAGGGCGATGACTTGGGAAGCTTTCAAAGTACCATTCCTCAAACATCACAGCCCCAAGGCGGTGATAAATAAGATAAAGGAAGAATTCATGCAATTGAGGCAAAAGGGTGAAACCGTCGATAAGATTACGGGAATGTTCATGGATAAGCTCAAGTTTTGTGATGACTTGGTCAAAACTGAAGAACAGAAAATTTATTATTATCACACCATGCTTAGGGCTGAATATAGGGAGTTCATGACTCCCTCACATTATGAAAGCCTTACCGATATAATCAATGCGGCGCGGGAACGCGAGATTGAACTGAAAAGGCAAGTTGAAAGAGGTGAAAGGAGGGCCTTGGATGAAAACCCGAGTCCCACAAAGAAGCCGAAGGTAGCTGAATCTTCGAAGAAAGGAAGTGCAAAAGGAGGATCTCCGAGTTGCAAAACATGTGGACGCACTCATAAAGGTGAATGCTATTTCAAGAACAAACCTTGCGTGGCATGTGGCAAGATAGGGCATGGGGTTGCAAATTGCCCCGACAAAGTAACGGTGTGCTATAAATGTTACCAACCGGGTCATAAAAAGTCAGAATGTCCGGAATTGGTGGGAAAGAAGGAGAGTGCCGACTCTAGGGATGAGACCCCAAAGGCTAAGGCAAGGTCGTTCCAAATCACTGCTGCGGAAGCAAAAATGGAACCCGACGTGGTTACAGGTATATTTACTATAAATTCGATCCCCGCACGTGTTTTATTTGATACAGGTGCGAATAAGTCTTTTGTTTCACATAGATTTATTCAAAACCCCATGTTTACATTAACAAAATTACCTATGCCAATGGAAGTAGAAGTAGGTAATAACAAATGTTTTCTTGTTTGTGATGTATGTCGGGAATGCAAATTGAATATCGATGATGAGGAATACTCCATTGATTTAATACCCATGTCCATGGGTGAATTTCAAGTGGTCGTCGGAATGGATTGGCTATCCCGCTACCATGCTAAGGTGATATGCTTACGTAAGGAGATACACCTAACGTCTCCGAGCGGAAGGCGTGTCATCATTTATGGGGAGAAGGCTTGTAATCCCGTGATATGCTCAATAGTAGAAGCCCGCAAGTGTATATTACACGGGTGTAAGGCATATCTAACTTATGTGCGGGACGTCGAAAAAGAAATGCCCAAAATTGAAGACGTACCTGTGGTGCGTGATTTTAAAGATGTCTTTCCCGAGGATCTCCCGGGAATACCACCAGAGCGAGAAATAGAGTTCGGGATTGAACTAACCCCGGGTGCTAAACCGGTTGCTAAGGCACCGTATAGGTTGGCACCTTCAGAACTGCAAGAGTTAATGTCTCAGTTGCAAGATTTACTAGAGAAGGGATTCATCCGGCCTAGCATGTCTCCTTGGGGGGCTCCCGTGCTATTTGTAAAGAAGAAAGACGGGAGCATGCGGATGTGTATTGATTACCGGGAGTTAAACAAACTCACGGTAAAGAATCGATACCCACTCCCGAGAATTGACGATTTATTCGATCAATTACAAGGCGCTAGCTGGTTTTCAAAAATCGATTTGAGATCGGGTTACCACCAATTGAGGGTGAAGGAGAGTGATGTACCAAAAACGGCATTCCGGACACGATACGGACACTTCGAGTTTCTCGTAATGTCGCTCGGATTAACGAATGCGCCCGCGGCCTTCATGGATCTCATGAACCGGGTATGCAAGCCGATGCTCGATAGATCGGTGATTGTTTTCATAGACGACATCCTCGTTTATTCAAGAAACGAGGCGGAGCACGCTGACCATTTACGGGAAGTATTGGAAGTATTAAGGCGGGAAAGATTGTATGCTAAATTCTCAAAATGCGCCTTCTGGTTACGAGAGGTGCAATTCCTAGGGCACGTCATAAGTGCCAAAGGAATATTGGTGGATCCGTCGAAGGTGGAAGCGGTGTCAAAATGGAACCCTCCAAAGAATCCATCCGAGATTAGGAGTTTCTTGGGGTTGGCAGGTTACTATCGGAGATTCATTCAGGATTTCTCCAAGATCGCAACGCCGTTGACCAAATTGACCCGCAAGAATGAGAAGTTCGTCTGGGGAAGCGACCAAGAAAAGGCATTTCAGACATTAAAGGAAAAATTAACCTGTGCACCGGTGTTGACTTTACCGGATGGTACGGAGGATATGGTAGTTTACTCGGATGCATCGCACCTAGGCCTTGGGTGCGTACTAATGCAAAGGGGAAGGGTGATCGCCTACGCCTCTAGGCAACTTAAGCCGCATGAAACAAAGTACCCAACTCATGATCTCGAGTTGGCAGCCGTGGTCTTTGCCTTGAAAATCTGGAGGCATTACTTGTATGGTGTGAAAAGTACTATTTTCACTGACCATAAAAGTTTGAAGTACTTTTTCGATCAAAAAGAGTTAAATATGAGGCAGAGACGCTGGTTAGAAGTGGTGAAGGACTACGACTGCGAGATCCACTACCACCCCGGAAAGGCTAATGTGGTGGCGGATGCCCTTAGCCGAAAGGACGAATGCGTTCCAATACGAATACGATCTATGCAGTTAGTAGTAACTTCAGGCCTGCTCGACCGAATTCGAGAAGCCCAAACCGAAGCGTTAAGGGAAGAAAATTGGAAGAAAGAACGCATAAAAGGGATGGTAAAAGACCTTACGGAAGGAAGTAATGGGATGAAATGCCGAAATGATCGGATTTGGGTCCCAAACACATGTGGTGTTAAGAGTCTTTTGCTTGACGAGGCACATAAGTCTCGCTATTCGATCCATCCCGGGGCAACTAAGATGTATAGGGACTTGAAGCAAAACTATTGGTGGCCGGGGATGAAAAGGGATGTGGCTAAATACGTGGAGAAATGTTTGACTTGCTTACAAGTCAAAGCGGAGCATCAAAAACCTTACGGCAAGTTGCAACCATTAGATATTCCGGTTTGGAAGTGGGAACAAATTACAATGGACCTGCTAACCAAGCTGCCCAGAACTAGCCGTGGTTTCGATGCCATTTGGGTAGTTGTGGATAGACTAACCAAAAGTGCCCATTTCATCCCTATCCGAGAAACTTATACGTCAGAGAAGATGTCAGAAGTGTACACTAATGAGATAATAGCACGCCACGGAGTGCCGATATCCATCGTGTCCGATAGGGATACCCGGTTCACTTCAAATTTTTGGCGCGATTTCCAAAAACAAATGGGAACCAAATTGTTTCTTAGCACCGCGTACCATCCTCAAACGGATGGTCAAAGTGAAAGAACAATACAAACGTTGGGAGATATGTTACGGGCGTGCATAATTGACTTCGGGGGTAGTTGGGATATTCACCTACCGTTGGTTGAATTCTCATATAATAACAGTTACCACGCAAGCATCGGCATGGCTCCGTATGAATTGCTATACGGAAGGAAGTGTCGAACTCCGGTATGTTGGGGTGAGGTTGGTCCGCGTGAACTTGAACATAAAGATGTAATCGGACTCACGAACCAAAAGATCGATATAGTCCGAGCCCACCTAAGGGCGGCCCAAAATCGACAAAAGGCGTATGCGGACAAACGAAAAAGACCGATTGAGTTCCAAGTTGGTGATAAGGTTATGTTGAAGGTATCACCATGGAAAGGAATAATCCGGTTTAGAAAAAGGGGGAAGTTAAGCCCAAGGTTTATCGGGCCCTTCAAAATCATCGAGCGAGTCGGTAGGGTGGCTTACCGTCTCGAATTGCCCCCAGAATTGAGTGGGATACATAGTACGTTCCATGTATCACATCTCCGGAAATGTCTAGCTGACGAAACCGCGTATATTCGTTATGACGACATCGAGATAGATAATAGTCTCAACTATGCGGTGAAACCTATTGCGATTCTAGACCGTAAGGTGAAAAGCTTAAGGAACAAGATGGTCTATCAAGTAAAAGTCAAATGGGAACACCGAAAAGGATCGGACACCACTTGGGAGTCTGAAGAGGAAATGAAACGACTACACCCTACACTTTTCGGTACGTATAAGAACTTCTGTCATATACATAAACAGGTTTCGGGGACGAAACCCTCTTTAAGGGGGGTTTAGGTGTAACACCCCGAAAAATATTAATGTTATACTTTAATAAAAAAATACTAGTAGTAAGTTAAGGTAAAAGACTAGGAAAGATAACCTAGTTAGTAGAGGTCTTAACATAACATGACCAAAAACCCTTGTTTTATAACCCATGTTAAATTGAGGGACCAAATGTGTCAATTCTGGAACTTAATTTATTACTAGTAAAATAATACACCAAACACACACCTAAGTGTGTGTTTGATCGACCAGAACCAGGAAACAAGAGGGGATTTCCCTCAAACCCTAAAATTCACCAAAATTCATCAATTGAAGGTGCAAATCGAGTCCAAATTGAAATCTGAATATAGATTTGTGATCACCTTGACTAAGGGATCGTAAGGTATGTAAAATTTCATGACTTGGTTCTACCTTAGATTTTGGATAAAATCATAGGATTCAAATCTGGTCATGCATGATGTTTGTTTTAATTGAAATAGTGTATAAGGATGAACTCTAGTAGATTCCTTGCTGAAATTTGGTTTAATTATTGCAAAATTCATGATCACCATTAGAGGTGATATGTGGGTTTTGTAGAAAGGTATGAAACATTAGGATTTGGATGTGTCCTAGAGTAATTCAAGCTTTATGAACAAAATTCAGAGATTATTGGTGTAATGATTTAGAAAAATTGCCTATGTTGATGTTTATCATGGCTAAATGATGAATGTTAAGCTTAGTTACAAATTGTAAGGAAACATGCACACAAGATGTTTGATAAAATGCCTAAAAGACACTAATCGACACTAATGTGGTGTTGGTAAAGTAACAAGCTTAGTTATGAGCCGAATGGTTCTAATGATAATTGGCTTGTATGTTTTTAGGCAATACGAGTGAGGCGTCGGGGAGTCAAGCCGGTACGGACGCTCGCTTAAAGGGAAAGCTTTAAGGTACGTAGTTGACGCTACTATAATGATGATGATATAGATTTCTTATTATTGGTTGCTAGTTTAAACAATTTAGAATCGTGTTGGTTTGGTTGTCTAAAATGATGGATTTCATAATGGCAACCCCAAATGAGTAAATAATTGATGGGTACAAACCGGGTAACGGAAGTACCTCATCCGTAGTCCATAAACCCGGGTATGGGGTAATGGGAAGAATAGTAGAATCACGCAAACCGGTAATGGGAGCGTGTGTGTTGAAGCAAGGGATCCGAAATGGGTCGTACTTGTTGCGAAGGAATACTCCGTGCTGCACTTAGATGGCCGAAAAGTGCAGGAATCGGTACAAACGGGTCAAAACAGCAAGTAGGAGGAAAATGCAGAAGCCACCGTAAATTACGGTACCACCGTAATTTACGGTGGAGGCCAATTCATTACGGCAGTTTTCTACTGCCTTACGGTAGAACCTTAAACATCCAGCTCTCACCGTAAATTACGGTGACCACCGTAATTTACGGTGGAGACCGGCTAGAAATGTTAAGTTTTGTTTAGGTTCATATTTTGAACCCGATTTAAACGCACATTTAATTATGTGAAATTTGAGGGATTCTAACCTTGGTATTTTGTTAAATTTCCAGATTCCAAGTAAGTCAATCAAGCGGATGGTGATCAACTCAAGGCTTATGAACCGAACACTTTCAAGAAGATGATCTTCACTTTTGTTTTAGGAGTTCATTTTGTGAAAACTTTTGTAATGAAAGAATTACTTATGTGTCCTTAAAGTTTAGTGGTAGTTTTCAAATACTTATGTACTAAACGTTTTAAATGACTATGGTCTTTCTTATCTAGTTGGTTAAAATATGACTTATTTTAAGTAGAGTGTTACATTAGGTTGGCTAGTGTGCCTCCTTTTTGTTTTCCTCTTGTATAGAATAGGAACTTTATGTAAATCCATTAAGCATCCCGTGGGTGCTTGAATTTTTTGAATATAAAGTTTTTTGTTCAGTTTGTACAAGTGTTTTTAATTCTTGCATGTCTGAACGTATGTATGTGTAACTTTACTCATTTATGAATGGGGTCAAGTATACTCCATACTTTTGTTGTATGAGTACGCGTCAATTCTGTTATTTACCACGTTAGGATTTTAGAATTGTGTAAGCTTTGTAAAAGCTTATATATCCGGAACTCTACCCATTTGTGAATGGGGTCAAGTGTACTCTATACCTTTGTCGTATGAGTACGCGTCAATTCTGTTATTTACCGCGTTAGGGTTTTAGAATTGTGTAAGCTTTGTAAAAGCTTATATATCCGGAACTCTACCCATTTGTGAATGGGGTCAAGTGTACTCCATACTTTTGTCGTATGAGTAACGCGTTAATTCCATTGTTTGCCTTTTTGGGCTCAGGAATTGTGTTGTGTTAACAAAAACTTGTTTATCCGGCCGGATAAATATGCAAGTCTTTTTGCCTTCTACTGGCCTATTGCAATATTTGTGTGTGGTCACCACTTTGTATGGGTATCGCGAATGAAGACTTTGCCAATCTGTTTTTGGGATACCGCAAAGTGGAACACGCATTTGTAATAGTAGTAATAAACAATAATGTATAAACTTGCTTATTTATTTATTTGCGAATGGCCTGCGGCCCGGTAGGTTACATAGAGAAATGTAAGAACATGGCTTACATATAACAGCGTCGAAGCTGTTGTGCATTCCATGTTCGTGCGATAGGTTCGCCTTCTAGCGTTTGCAATTTGTACGCGCCTTTCCCTAAGACCTCTTTGATGAGGTAGGGTCCTTCCCACTTGGGGGCAAGTTTGCCTGGGCGCTCGGCATTGGATGCCTCATTGTCGCGTAGGACGTAGTCTCATGGGTTGAAAGTACAAACGTGGACGCGCGTGTTGTAGTATTTTTCAAGTTTGGATTTATATTTGGCCTCGTTGATGGCAGCGTTTTCGCACCTTTCTTCCAAAAGGTTCAAATCGATCCTGCGTTCCATGTTGTTGTCTAGTTTTTCAATAGCCAACATCCTAGGAGAGGGGAGACCTACTTCTGCGGGGATCACCGCTTCTGAGCCGTGGACTAGGCTGAAGGGTGTTTCCCCATTGCTTGTTTTTGGGCTTGTACGGTGAGCCCATAAGATACTTGGGAGTTCGTCGACCCAGCCACGCCTGGCCGTTCCCAACCGTGCCTTGATCCCTTCGACTAGGCTTTTATTGATACTCTCAACTTGGCCGTTCCCTTGCGGGTGTGCGACTGATGAGAATATGTGCTCAATATGTAGTTCTTCTAGCCATTTCTGAAATTCGTCGGTAGCGAAGTTGGTGCCGTTATCGGTGACAATGCACATTGGTAAATCGAAACGGCAGATGATGTGTTCCCAAATGAACTTTCTTGTTATCATAGCAGTGGTTGAGGCGAGCGGTTTTGCTTCTACCCATTTTGTGAAGTAATCGACCGCTACTATGATAAATTTGACCGCACCCGGAGCGTCAGGGAATGGTCCCACAACGTCAATTGCCCATTTCTGAAAGGGCCATGCGGTTGTGACGGGGACTAAGTTGTTCTTTGGCCGCAAGGTTTTTGGAGCATGACGTTGACAGTCGATGCACTTGCGCAACTCTTTGACGGCGTCCAGGTGCATGCCGGGCCAGTAATACCCGGCATTCATGATTTTGGCCACTACCATGCGTGGTCCAGCATGTATGCCACATATGCCCTCGTGTATCTCTCGGATGAGGTATGTGGCATCCTGGGGGTTGACGCATCGTAGTAGTGGCCCTAGGTATGATTTGCGGTACAAGATAACGTCTCCCATTTGATAATGGCACGCTTTGTATTGTAGCTTGCGTGCCTCTGACTTGCTTTCGGGAGTCACACCTGATTGCAGATATGCGATAATAGGTGTCATCCATGATGTTGAACCGTATTGAATGACGTTGACTTGGCGCAGGGGTATCGAAGGATTTTGCAGAATTTCGATGCGTATCTCCTTTGCCAAGTGTTGGAAGCTGGTAGATGCAAGTTTTGATAGTGCATCTGCGGATTTGTTTTCGCTTCGATTAATATGTCGGATATTAAACGAAGCGAATTGGGATGTTAGTTGCAGGGCTTGTTCAAGGTAGAGGATCATGATGTCCCCTTTTGCGGCATAGTCACCGCGTATTTATCCCGCAACCAACAAAGAATCGACGTGCGCTTCCAAGTGTTGCACGCTGAGTTTGACTGCTAAACGTGGTCCCGCTAACAGGGCCTCATATTCTGCCTCGTTGTTTGTGCTTTTGAAATCGAGGCGGATTGCATGTGTAAGCTCTTGGCCGTCAGGGCTGACGAGTCGCAGACCTGCACCCGCACCTTCTTCGTTGGAGGCACCATCGGTGAATAGTGCCCATGTTTCTGAGGAGGATGGCGTTGGTGCAGGAGTTTGTGCTTCTTCGCATTCTTGGATGCGATTCACCAGTACTTCGACGGCGAAATCAGCTAAGATCTGGCCTTTAATCGCGGGGCGCGGTTTATAGTGTATCGTGTGCGCGCCCAGCTCGATTGCCCATTTTGCTAATCTCCCAGAGATGTCGGGTTTGGATAGGATCGGGCCGATCCTGTAATTGGTTAGCACTGTGATGACGTGGTTTACGAAGTAGCGTCGTAACCGTCTTGAAGCGTGCACTAATGCTAGCAACAATTTTTCCATTATTGAGTATCTCGTCTCTGGGTCGTTGAGCATCTTGCTGATGTAATAGATGGGTGTTTGAACCCCCTTTCGCTCCACTATCAATACCGCACCCACCGCGTTATCCGCGGCGGATAGGTATAATATGAGTGGCTCATCCTTGCGTGGTGCGGTTAGAGTTGGGAGTTGTATCAAACACTCCTTCATTTCCCGGAAGGCCTGTTCAGCCTCTGCGGTCCACTGGAATTGTTCTTTCTTTGAACAGCTCCGCAGGGTCTTGATGAACGGATACGACTTAGCTGCATGGTTGGCTAAGAATCTGTTGAGTGCCGCTAGCCTGCCGGCTAGCCGTTGCATATCTTTCATCGATGAAGGCGACGGCATGCGCTCGATCGCCTGGACTTTCTCCGGGTTTACCTTGAATCCATCTTTAGTCACGATGAACCCAAGGAATTTACCTTCTTCCATTCCAAACGAGCATTTCCCTGGATTGAGCTTTATGTTAACGCTTCGCAGAGTTTGGAATGTTCTTTCAATATCCGTGAGCATGGTATCCTCTTCCATGCTCATGACGACCAGGTCGTCCATGTAGATTTCGACACTTTTGCTTATTTGCCCGCGTAAAGTGTCGTTCATCAACTTTTGATAGGTTGAGCCCGCGTTGCGCAACACAAACGGCATCTTTGTATAACAGTAATTTCCGGTGGGAGTCCGGAATGCCGTTTTGTCTTCATCCTCGATTGCCATTTGTACTTGATGGTACCCTTTGTAGCAATCGAGGAAACACTTCCACCTGAATGGTGCGAGATTATCGACTTTTTCGTCGATTTCTAGAAGCGCGTAACAATCCTTGGGGCAGGCTTTGTTAAAATCTTTGTAATCGACGCACATGCGCCAGCCCCCGGACGGTTTTTCTACCATGACTGGGTTGGATAACCAAGTCTGGTATTTAACTTCCCGCAGGATGCCTGCGGAGAGCAGTTCTTCGATCTGCTCTTGCATCGCCTGATTTTTAGCTGACCAAAGGTGGCGTTGGCCTTGGATCACTGGCTTAATACCTGGCAAGGTATTCAAGTGATGTTGCGCAATATCGCGTGGGACCCCGGTCATGTCCGCGGGTGTCCACGCGAAGATGTCTTGGTTCCTGAAGAGAAGCTGCTTCAGGTACGCTTTGGTGGTCGGGGATAAGGCGTGACCCAATGTGACCTTTTGTTCTGGGTATCTCGCGTTGAGAACCCATTTTTCTGGTTGGTCGTTGGGAGTGGGCCTTGCGACCTTGGTCGGACGTATTTCGTCCGTCATCATGACGTCCCTGCGGGCATAGATTATCGCGACCCCCGATTCGGTTGGGAAACCAACCGCAGAGTGGGGGACGAACGTAATCATATTGAAATCTCCTTGGGATTCCCTCCCGAGGAGTACGTCATATCTGGAGGTGTGAGGTAAAACCATAAAGTTTACCTCTTCTGTCCTTGTGCGATTTCCGCTGGAAAGACGCACAGGAAAAGTAATTTGGCCCAGGGGAAAGACAGTTTCCCTGCGAACCCAGCCAATCGATAATCTACTGCTTGCAACCGATCTTTGTCCTCCTGGTCGAACTGGTTGAAGCATTGTTCGTAGATTATATCAGAAGTACTGCCCGGGTCAATGAATAAACGCTCGGTGCAGTAGTGTGCCAGTTGGCCTGAAATAACGACGGCGCGCCTGTCGCGCGGTCCGCCTCGGACTTTTGGAAAGACGACTTGCTCGTCCTTCCAGTCATTGTCCGGCCTTCTCGCCGCTTTGCGCGGCCTACCTTTGCCTCCGTGGATCATGTGGGTGGAAGCCACGTACATGGTTCTCTTCCCGGAGGAGGTACCTTCGCCATGAGGGGTGATGCGCTTGGTGGGTTTCTGCCCACCTAGCAGAAGGTGTTGCAGTTTCCCCTCCTTTAAGGCCCGCTCAATCTCCAGCCGGAGACTGATGCAGTTGTTGGTGGTGTGGCCCGAGTCCTTGTGGTACTCACAGTAGAGTGTGAGGTCCTGATTTTTCTTGGACTTCATTAGTTGGGCCGGTCGCAAGAACTGTGGGTCCGCAAGGAGGACCTCACTTGGCGACATGGTGATCTCGGTCCAGTTGCGGTCCCGAGAATCCTTTTTTGATGCCCGACTGTCTCGGGCGGGGTTGTAGTTCCTTGGGTCGAACGTGTTGGTTCGCGGGAAATACGGTTTGGAAATATCACGATTTCCAACGTCCCGGTTGCGTTTATTGTTACGCTTGGACCCTTGGTGGGACGTTTCGGCTTGGGGCTTTGCCTTTGCCACGTGCGGTTCGAGTGACCGCTGTGTCTGGGCGTATGTCTTGACCGCGGTCATGACATCCTCCCATTTTTTGGGCAAGCCCTCCTTGCCAGAGATGGTCATGATCATCTCTCTGTCTTTGACGGCCCGAATGAAGTGGTTTCATGCCATCTGGTCTGCCACGTCACCTATCTCCAGGCACTCTTTATTGTAACGGACGACGAATGCTTCGAGAGATTCGTCGTCCCTTCGCCAGATGTTCATGACGTCCAACGAATCACGTTCGTGGCGTCGCTGCTGGCTAAAATGGGCGAGGAACTTGGTACGCAAGTCCTCGAATGAATCCAGTGATCCCACTGGCAAAGAATCGAACCATGCCCTGGCCAGGCCCGTAAGGGTCTGGGGGAAAAAATTACACCAAGTGGGTTCATCCCACTTGCCGTTGATGCCCGCGCCCATGAAGATGTTCATGTGGTCGTCCGGGTCGGTCGAACCACTGTATTTCTCGACGTTGAAAGGGAACTTGGTCGTGGTGACATGGGCGTTGGCGATCCGCGTGCCGAACTTGGAATTTTCGGCCGCTGCCTTTGGCCTGTATGGTTCATTCGCTGGGCGCTTAGCTGCCCTAAGGTATGTGTTGCGGGGGTGACTGGGAGGAACGTAGTTGCGTCCTCCCGGTCTGCTGCTGGTGTCATGTGAATCCCCACGGTAGGTACCGTCGTCAGGGTCGGTATGACCGTACCCTTCGGTGTATGGTTGTGGGCCCAATCGGCTCTGAATGCCTGGGCCGCGTCGGGAGGTTGATCGCCTCCTGTCCTCGCCATGGGGGCCAAGGCGTGTATGCACTGGCTCTCTGGTGTGGGACCCGTATGAGGAATCGTCCTCGTTGAGGGTGTGGACCGAACAGTAAGACGATCCGCGGTCTTCACGTCGGCTTCTTGAAGCCGGGCGTGAATGTATTCTGCCGTCGTATTGTAAAATACGCTCAGCAGGGGTGTGCGGTGCTGGGGTAGGCCCAACTTGTATATTCGCTTCCGTACAAGCGCGGTTGTATGCTGCTGTCAGCAGGGCTGCCTGCTGCTCGTACCAGGTATGAACGGTCATGCCTGGTGGGATCACAGATGCGAACTGTGATAAGTCATGTCCAAACATAAAGGAGGGACTCCTTTGTGTGGACGTGCCGATGTGTCCGGGTTGGGAGGTCGAGGCATTGACCCCTACCGGAGGTGGGAATGGGGGATTTTGGTTATCCGCAGTGTTGTTTTGGTGATCAGTCATGATCTTGAGAGAGGGAAAAGGATGGTTGAGAAAATGCTAAGAGTAGCGGTGGGCGCCAATGATGAAACAATGGTTAACCGGGCAGGGTTAACACACTGGTCTCGTCAAGAAGGGTTAATCCCTTCCTCTCGAGGATCGCTGGCTGGATCACCGGTGGTTGATCTCCTGCACAAGGAAACAAGCCGTGACTCGTAAACAGGAGGATGGGGTGGGGGGTGCTCCTTGTTACCACTCTCCGGCGTGAGAATCAGTAGTTTGCTTGGGAAGCAAAGTAAGATAGTAGTAGTCGTGAGAGAGTTGTGAAGAGATACCTCAAACCTGGTTTGGGGTTGGTATTTATAGCCGAGGAGTGAAGGAGGATGATGATGGATGGACTGACGACGTGCTGCACCTTTGCAGGTGTGTCAGGCTTGTCGGTTGTGGGGGTTACGCCACGTCAGTCCATTGCTTACGTAGCTCTGACAGGTAACTGCCATTGGTGCCACTTGCACTGTGGTGTCAGTCCCACTTGTTGAGTGCATAGGACGCGGTGCAAGCCGCATCGCTGCATGCGGTAACGTCTGAAGTTATCGCGTCTCCTACTTGTGATCAAGGAATACGCGAGATGCGGTGCTAGCCGCATCGTCGTCCGCGGAGACTATTTGCCTGCATCCCTTGTCGTGACGAAAATGCCCATATGGTGCGGTGCCAGCCGCACCGTTATGTTCATCTTCTTCTATGCCTAAGGTAAGGCTTTCTTGTATTGATAGAAGTGTTCACTGGATGCGGTGCGAGGCCGCATCGCTGTGAATACTTCCATTTTCATACACCAGATGTGATGCTATGTCGCATCACTCTACCGTTCTCATGTTCCATGTAAGTCCTCATTCGTTACTAGATAGATTGGATTCAACCCTTGTGCCGACGCGTTCTCGCATGGGCACAAGTAGGTTGTTAGCTAGTGGGGGTTTTGATAAGGGTAATGGTCACTCGCGGTCGATGCTGACGCGAGATCTGAGACCATACCCCTCCAGTGTTGATAGTGATATCAAATAAAAATAATTTTTAACTGTAACGTTGTTTTTTTCAAATACTTAAAATATGATATTTAATTCCTTGATAGTAAACTCATGCAAGCTCTACGCTTTTTACATTTATCTTAAGTTAGACTGGCCCTTTTAAGTTTATATAACATATTTTAAGTCATTTAGTTCTTTTATGTTTCTAAAACGTCTGTGTATATAGGGGGGGGGGGGGGGGGAGCCTAGAGAGAGACGAAAATGGGTTAAGTGAAAAAAACAAAAAGAGTTAAAGGACAAAAATAAAATATTCATAATAATAACAATAAAAAAAGATAATGAGTTGTAGATGTTGGCCCATGATAATTGTTTGGCCCGGTTATCTTGAAGTTTCGTAAATTAATTGGTTTGGGCTGCAAGCAATGTGGGTTCGCTAGGCTACTGGATGGTTTAAATTCAAAAGTTGAATTTATTTTTTAAATTTACTAGCAGGGTGCCCGCGCGATGCGGCGGGAGCGACACTTTGCATTGTGATACTCGTTTCTGGTAGTTTTTCTTATTCGTACAATATTTATTATAACATCATTTTGGTGGATATACGCCATTGGCGAAATCATTTGTTAGTCCATTTCATTGTGGTATGTATGGTTCAGTTGTTTTGGTTCTTATCCTCAACCGAAGTCATCGGTTGGTCAATTTTATTTACCAATTGGTTTTTGGTTATCCGTTTTAATTATTTGGTTAGATTGAAGGAGTTAATTATGATCGTTCGAAATTTGTGGAAGTAATTAGTGTTTTATAAGAGGATAAAGTGTAAGTACTAACTAATTATCTATGTTTTTGTTAAAAATGTCGGAATTAAAACTACACTTATCTCATACATTATGTAGGTTGTGCCTTTTGTTAAAATTAATGTTTAAAGACTAATTTACCCTTAATTTAGATTGTACCTTACGTGTTAAAACAAAAAAAAAGTTCTCAACTGTTAGTTATATTAAAATGCCCTTATCTCAAGCATTATGTATAGTAAAAATAACCCTCAACAATTTAATAAAAAAAGTTGCAGTTTAATACAAAAAAAAATGTAACTGCTAAGTGAAAATTGCAGCATTTGAATAAATGCATACTTTTATAGAACAATGTAAAATACCCTTCCTTAATATAATAAACAAATAGATAAATTCAACCTGAAAGCTTTTGGAAAACCAAAAAATGTGCAAATTTCACAAGACCGAATGAAAAATATTAACTAATACAAAACAACTAAACTTTTTGGAAACAATCCGACTAAATTTAGCTTCAAGTGAATTCTGGAGTTGGTGCAGCTCTTCAATACTTAAACTTGCAGCTCCGCCCATTTAGCCGCCTCCTTTTATGAATTCTCGAGTTGGTACACTCGTGATCAACCAATGATCTTAAAGATTGCTCCAAGCCTCACAAGAAAATTTGTCTAACTTCTTATGATTTTTTTTGAGTGTAGGCTACGCCGTTCAAGTACTTCCATACTATAAGAGAAAAATTATGTATTAAAAATATTAATATGTACACGGGTTAGGGATGAGCAAATCCCGATCCCGTCCCGTATTTCGCCAAAACTGGGTACCGACACCATCCCGATCCCGAAAATACCAATACCGAAAATGCCAAAAAGTGGATACCGTTTCCGGTACCGAAAAAATCGGTACGGTATTTTCAGGATCGGGATCGGTACAGGACGGGATCAGGATCGGTATTTGATACCAAATGCTCATCCCTACACGGGATGTTTGTACAATAGAATTTCATGATAATTATGTCTTCCCAATCAAATCATTAGTGTTACATCATATAAGAAAACTTTAATTAGACGAGTAAGCTAAAGAGATTATAGATCATTTTATTACATGTTCTTAGATGGAGGACTTCAAGAAAATACTAAATGAGTTTGTTACCTGTCAAAGTTAGAGAACTGGATCATACATAGATCATTTTTCCTGGAATTGAAGGTGCTTCTGAATTAGAGAGCTAATTCGTTAGTGCACTCACGAAATTCATGGAATTTGTTATCATATCACCGTTTCACATCATTCAGAGCTGATGAGTTTTTCTTTTCCTAAAGATATATGTAGTTAATAATATAATGAAAAGTCTATCTAAGTGAGGAACCAAGGGATAACCAACAATAATGTTCCACCACATCAAATGACGAGCACAACAACATAATCATCAAATTAGACTTCACTCCCATCAAACTGGCTTGTTGCATGGTGGTGCGGACCACTACCCCTTACACCATCTGTCCTTTCTTTACTCCCCCCACTCCTACCGTATATGCACATATAGAGTATTAGAGTTCTAAAAGGAGTAAGCATTACCTTCACACACCTTGTGTTCTCCAACTGTCTTGCGTTCTCCTACAACAACAATGCCACCCCTTTGAGGTTTTGACCATGTTGTTGATGGCAACAGTATACCACCTGAAGTCTTCTCCTCTGTGGCACTAATCTCCACCAACACTCATATCACCCAAACTACTTCAATCTGCAAGATAAAAAAAAAATCAGGCATTAGCGGGATATGGTATTATGGCATAGATAATACATGGATCATAGAATATCCAATAAAGCAACTTAGCAAGCTAGAAAGTGAAAAGACCAACTTACGTTTAATTTTAGTTTTTCAAAATAAATAAAACAAAAATGAAAGTATGAAACTATAACAGGTATAGAGCATACACATCCGATGCAAAGAAAAAAATCACACAGAAGCAAATATTAAACAATACTATTTGACCATATTAACCAAGTATATAGATTTATATTTATAGTGTAAAGAATTTTAAATTTTAAAAATTGTTTCCCATCTGATTTTTTGCCATCCTTTTTCGTAGAAAGTTTGTTATTATATCTATACCAACATGTGATAAATATTCATTTTAAAATGAGTCAAACCCATGCTAATAAATAGCATATATATCTAGTCAATTTTTGACTTTTCAAATAATATCTATACAAAATTGGAATATTTATTCTTGAGTGAGTCAAACTCATGCTAATAAATAGCATATATCTAATCATTTTTTACTTTGTCAAATAATATCCATACAAAACCGAAATATTCACATATGTTGTTAGAGTTTTGCAATATAATTAATATTTAGTCATTGAATCTATACTATAATACGTTTTATAGTTTCTAATAATCAACTACAAACATGACACAATTATTTGATAATGGTAGATTCAATAAATTGAACTCTTAAAATGATTACATAAAGTTTATTCATTTACTTATTCTGCTTCTTTGCTATAATCACTTGTACGCTAAGGCATCATCTACTTGTATCTTTCAATCCACACGTTGATACTAAACATGACAACTACCGAGACGTCGAAAAAAATGTATAGGTCGTCATGCCATCTTTGGATTTTTTTTTTTAAAACATTATAGTTAATAAGATATGACAAGAATACGTAAAAGAATTGTAAGTTTGTTGTGAAGGGGGGGGGGGGTGTAACTAATGACCTATAATTTTGTTAAAACTTAGGGATTTAATTGTAATAAGTTTAGGGGCTAAAAATTAAATAGTGTTTAAAAGACTAAACTACCCTCATTTTAGGGGTCTTTCTATAAATAAAGAGGGGGAAAAGTTCTTATTTTTTGGGTATCTTAAAATACCCCTCCCTCATGCATTATAATATAGTATAGATATTCTATTGTTTATCTAATGAGCTTTCCTTCCCTATATATTCTCTCGTAATATCAATCAAAACTCAGAAAACTGAGTTGAGGAAACAAAGCATGAAAGCAATCTGTGACGAAGTTCAGTTCTGTTTAGTTGAGTTTTAAGTGTTAAAGGTAAAGTTTTATGTGGTTGATTAAATATTTTAAGCTGATTAATTCCCTTAGGTTAATTATTTTGTATAATTCTTTGATCCAGTTATTGTTTTTTTAGCTAGATTATATTACTCATGAGCCAAACAGTGGCAAAGCTTGAAAATTTCCACCGGGGGGTCGGAAGTCACCGATTCTAAAAATTCTCTATAAGTAAAAAAAATTATAAAACCGGGGGTCGAAAACGTATATACCTAAAAAATTCTACACGAAACGTACACATATAACACTAGTGAGTGAAACGTTCGGGGGGTCAGGCGCCCCTCCCGGCCCCTTGAAAGCTACGCCCTTGGAGCCAAACTAAATGAATTTGTATAATTCTTTGATCCGGTTATTGTTTTTTAGCTAGATTATTTTACTCATGAGCCAAACTAAATGAATTGTACAAGTGTTGGATTTAATTATTTTTTGATTTGTAGGAAGTCGAAAAGGATGAGTACGAAAGGCCTAAGTTTGGATAGAATCAGCTGCCTTCCTCAAAAAATAATCGAAAGCATTCTAAGTCTAATGCCAATCCGAGATGCACTGAGAACGAGCGTTTTGTCAAAGAGATGGCAATATTGTTGGCGGGGCATGCCCAAACTTACATTCACAAACAATATGGTCAAACTACCATCTAAATGTGCTTGCACACATATGAGTAAATATAAGGTTGTCAATGCCATCTTCCATGTTTTGTTATTACACAATGGTCAATGTGCTTGCACACATATGAATAAATATAAGGTTGTCAATGCCATCTTCCATGTTTTGTTATTACACAATGGTCCGACAATACTTGAGCTCAAGGGGTCAGTTAAACTTGAAATGTTATCCGAGTTTGACCCGATAATAAGTCATCTCTCAACGCGAAATAATACTGTGAAAGATCTCACCTTAACTATTGAAGACGGCTACTACAACCTACCCCTTTCTTTCTTTCTTTTCGGTGCAAGGATTAGAACATATACATCTCCAAAATTGTGGTCTTGAACCTCCATCAACTTTTAATGGATTTAGTAGCTTGAGGAGTATAGTCTTTATGAATGTTGTGGTTTCTGCTAAAATGCTTCAACGGTTCCTCTCCAATTGCCCGCTACTGAAAGTACTCGTTTTGGTAAGGTCCATATAACCCGCAATCTTATACGAAACATGTTATTATAGAGGTACATATTTGGTATCTTAATGCAGGTTGGATATCAATTAGAAGTAATTATTGCCTTTGCATCGGGAGGAAACGCGTTCACATTTGTTGATCTTTTTCAGTGTGCACCTTTGATTAAAAATTTGGTTATCTCAAGGTGTTATACAAAGGTAATGTATAGGTTAAATATTATATCTAATGTAAGGATATCTTGTTTGTTTGCTAATTTTGGCCTTTGTATTTGGTTAAAGTACTTATCGGCAGGCGGCATGCCACACCAGCTTCCAACTCCACTAGCCCATCTCAAATGTCTGTGTTTAGATGTGTGCTTGATGGAACACAATGAGATTTCTTCTGTCCTTTGTATGATCATGAGCTCCCCATTGTTGGATGAACTTGTGTTGATGGTAAATGTTTATATTATTATTTGTCTTGGAGGTTCTTTATTGTTTTCTTTACATTTTTTTACATGTTTGTGATTAGAAGTATGATAAGAAGAGGCTGGGAGTTGAACAAACTCCCACCAACTTTCTTGATCCGGAAAACTACTCAGATTTGAAGTTGGATCATCTTGAGACATTGGAGATGAAAATGACTAGGAGTAACTTACCTCTTGGAATGGATCTTGTGAAACTCGTCATGGCCAAGGCACCCGTGCTAAAGAAAGTACAACTTGATCTTAATGCCGGTGTCTCTATAGATGATGAAGTGATAATGCTTAGAGATCTGGTTCTACTCCCATTTGCGCGGGCCTCACCTTCAGCAAAATTAATCATTAGACGCCGGTAAAGTTGTTTATGAAGGCTAATGTATTGATGATGCTAGTTAATTTTCTTGGTTAAAGCATTGTGCTTTTATGGACTATTTTGTAGATCTAAGATGGCCTAATATTGTTTCTGAGATTTTTTCAGCATTTGATTATCTTGCATCCCATATCCATCGACAAGGCAGGTTCATGTCTGTTTTGCAACATAAATCCGTAGTTGGCAGGGGCGCAGCATAGTGGGGGCGCCCGGCCCTTCGAACCTTTCGCTCAATAGTGCCCAGTATGTAGTTTTCGTATAGAATTTTTTAGGTATATACGTTTTCGACCCCCGGTCGGACATCTCAAGCTTCACCACCGGTAGTTGGCACATATGTACATTTTTCTTAAAGGCAAAATCATGAAAAAAGTTGATGTAATGAAGAAGAGAGAAAAAAAAAACTGATGTATTTTGGCAATATGAGAGATTTGGACGATTCTCACTAAAAGTTAGAAGTCACAAGTTAGTAGGATAATGCATGACCAATTTAACATTGGATGTAAAAGTTTTACACTCAAACTTATTTGACTTGAGAAGAAAGTATTTACATACCCATTAAACATATTAATGGTTTCTATAGCTTCGTGAACACTTAATAAAATTAATTCAATCCGTGACTTGGTGAAATAGTAACATTAAATTATTTGTTTCTTTTTTTTACCTATATTATCTATCTATTTCTCTCTATTTTTTTTACCTAGATTAGAGCATTCACAATGAATTTCTTAAATTTATATGAGTGAGTTAGTTATGTTATAAAGAATGCTTGCGACTTGCGAGTGGTTGTATGTGAAGAAGAGAGAAAATATTACTGTTCATCTGTCAATATATGGTAACACTGTTCACCTTTTATAACTTTTTTAATATTTTTGAAAGTGGTTGTCAGTGAAGAAGAATATTAATGTAATAATAAAAATATAAAAATATTATTTAATTGAAAAGAATAAAAAAATACAAATATTTAGTATAATTATATGGATAGAAAAAAAGAATTCATTATGAATGCTTTTATCTATCTAACGCTTTCTATCGAATTATTTCTCCTTTTTACCTACATTATCTCAATCTCTCTCTTTTACAAAATTATAAAATTATATACTTGCAAGATATTTGAAAATGCCATTGTGTTCCAAGTCCCAACGAGGATTTTGTATTATTTATTTATTTTTTTAATATAGTTAAAACATGTTTTAGAGTACACTACTCAGCGTTAGAGATTGGAGATTTAAGAAAAAAATTGCAAGGGCTTGTTTCAAATTAAGTGGTGAATCAATAAAAAATCTAAACCATTAAGTGTTGAACCAACAAGAGATTTGAATCATTAAGAGTCTGTATAATGCTTAATCATTTAGAGGTAAATATCTGACCAATTCAGATTATAGGTCTTAACCATTCAGGGCATGTTTGGCTAAACTTATATAAGTTAAAAAGGACTTTTGGGAAAAGGACTTATTAACTTATGACTTTTTGAAAATGAGTTTTTAAAAAATGTGTTTGGATTAGCTTATGGAGTGGAAAATAAGTCAATAAGTTGTTTTTTAAAAAGTTTTTGGCTTAGTTTATTGATGTAAAATGACTAAAAAGGATATTCTTTCATATAAGGGTGTTAAAATAAGGGGTAATTTGGTAATTTGATGTTTAAAAAGTTATAAGTTGATCAAGAAGTCATAACATGTTAACTTCTCAAAAACTCTTTTTCATTTTTTTTCAAAAAGTCATTTTAAAAAGGACTTTTATGTTAGCCAAACACTAAGGTGCTGTTTGTTTTTTCAGATGTAAAATGTCTGTAGTCTGCGAACCACATCTGCAGGCATCTGCAAGAGAAGATGTGGCCCAAATGTCTGCAGTCTGCAAGGAGAAGAGGGTTTGTTTTTTTTCCTTCAAAAACAACTTCACACACCACAAGACACAACACACACAACTCTCTCTCTGCTCTCTCTCTCTAGAAACTCTCTCTCTACAACCACCACCACCACCGCACCACCTCTGCCACCACCACCGCACCACCTCCGCCATCACCGCCGCCCTCTTATTGACTGAAAACGGTGCACCACCGTCACAGAACCACCTGTCGCCGCGATTCTTCATCATCACCGCCGGAACCGCCGCCCTCCGCCATCACCGCCGCCCTCTTGTTCTGGTCGCCAGCTTGCATCACACCACTACGGTCTCTCTCCCTCACAGCTCTCTTTCTCTCACAGCTCTCTCTCTCTCACAGATCTCTCTCTCTCTCACAGATCTCTCTCTCTCTCGCCCAATCTCTCACAGCCCTAAATTGGTGGTGGGTTTTGACGATGGTGGTGGTGGAGGTGGTGGCGGAGGTGGTGCGGTGGTGGTGGCGGAGGTGGAGGTGGCAGGAAGAAGAAGAAGGGTTGGTGGTGTGTGAAGATGGTGTGTGAAGATGTGTGTGAAGATCTTGAAGCAATGATTCATAGCTTTTTTTTTAAGCAAACAAAAGCTATTTTAAGATCTTCTTTTTTTTTTTAAACAAACAGTCTTCAAGAGCTTATGTCTGCCCGCCCGCAGACATAAGCTCTTTTCAGACAATATAAGCAAAAACAAACAGCACCTAAAACTCCTTATTGGCTTATCGATTAAGTCAATAAGTTGGTTGGAAAAGCTTAGCCAAACATACTCTCAGAGACAAATGTCTAAACCATTAAAAGCTAAACGAGTAAAATGCATGAACTACTAAGAGCTCATTAAAAAATAAACAAAAAGGTAAATGAAAATAATGTACCAAAAAGAAACCCACCACGCTGTTAAGATGGCACATGGGTCTGCTCCATGGCTAGTGGACCACTCAGTACTGAAAGCTGAAATCTCCAAATGTAATCTTGATGACACACTCGAGAAATGACGATGAACCCCCAAATCGGGAATTCTTCAAGTTGTTCTCAGATCGCTTGCTGATTCTTTCGCTTCAACCCTAGACCAGAGGTACGTAATTCATATTCACTCTTTCTTCCAAATTGTACAACTTGTTAAATTCAGTTCAACAATTTGATAATCGAGTACCTACTAATTTGTTTTAGTAAGTTTTTCTTCATATTCAGCACCCCAGTTGCCATTAATCTGATTAGAGAGTAGAAAAAAAAAGATTTTTGACCCATTAACACGGTTCTCGTGTCCTTAGGTTAGGTTAGGTTAGGGCTGCAATCGAGCCGAGCCGAGCCAGGCTGGGCTCGAGCTCGAACTCAAACTTAAACCAGCCAGCTCGGCTGGTTTGTTTGTTCTTGGCTTGTAAATACTTCGAGCCAAGTACGATCAAGCCGGCTCGTTAATTTCTTTTAAAGTTTTTGTTAATTTTTTTTTTACAAATATTGATAACATAGCAAATAAAAATAAAAAAATTAACACACATTTCTAGTATATATACACACTTACGAGCCACGAGTCGAGCCATCGAGCCGAGCCACGAGTCGAGTCACAAGCCGAGCACCCTTGGCTCGAGCTCGGCTCGATTACAAAAGGAGCTGTCTTGGCACAGCTCGATAACAAAACGAGCTTTTTTCGAACGAGTTTTTTTCGAACGAGTTTTTTTCGAGCAAGCCTCGAGCCGCGGGCGTTTTGAACACCCCTACCTTAGGTCAACCTACTTTGGAGGATAAAGAGGTAATGCGTTGATAAACTGTTGTTATAAAGTAACAAATTTAGGATTTTGTTTAATTTTTTGCATTCTACCTTGTTGCAGCAGCATCAGTATCATTATGGAGTATCAAAACCCAACAAGAACTCACTGCCTAAATTCGGATATCATCAGCACCCTTCCTCAAAACATAATTGAATATATTCTATGTCTAATGCCACTCCGAGACGCACTACGAACGAGTGTTTTGTCAAAGAAATGGCGGTACAGTTGGGAGAAAGTGCCTAAACTTGCATTTACAGACAATCTGGCTGAAGGGCCATCTAGTTATCTCGGTGAAGTCGTCGAGAAGAGACTTAAGGTTACCAGGGCCATCCGCCACGTCTTGACTCGCCACAACGGTCCCACAATACTCGAGCTCAATTTTTCTGTTGGTCAATTGAAATTGTTTTCTGACTTTGACCAGATAATAATACGATGTCTTTCAAGGCAAAATGTTGTGAAAGAAGTCATCTTTATTATTAAAGACGGATGCTACAACCTACCCTTTTCGTTCTTTTCACTGCAAGGATTAGAACGCATACATCTACAAAACTGTGGTTTTGAACTCCCGTTAACGTTTTATGGGTTTAGTAGGCTGAGGAGGATATTGTTTACGAATGTCGAGGTTTCTGCTGAAATGCTTCAAGAGTTCCTCTCCCATTGCCCGCTACTCGATGAAGTCATTTTGGTAAGGTCCTTACAACCAACCATAGGGGTGCAAACGAGCCGAGTCGAACCCGAGCTCGAGCTCGATTTACTTATCAGAGCTCGAGCTCGGCTCGTTGGTAATATCTCAAGCTCATGCTCGGCTTGTTTATTATATGTTAATAATATATTAAATAAAAATAATATAAATAATACTCTTTTAGGCTTGCGAGCTCGATAAGTGAAGCTCGGGCTCAGGCTCCTTTACTAAACATGGTTATTTTTAGGTTTGGGCTCGGCTCGTAAACAAGTTTAAGTAAGCTCGGCTCGGCTCGTTTATTAGACAACGTTAAATAAAGGGGTAAATGTTATTCAATATTGATAAAAAAAATAATATTACACTAAGACTCGACAAGGCTCAACGAGCTTCACATGTCAGGCTCGAGCACGGGCTCGATAACCAAACGAGCTTTATTATAGGCTCAAGCTCGGCTCGGGCTCGATAAAGCTCGGCTCGTTTTGACTTTTTTCTCGAGCCGATCTCGAGTAGCTCGTGAGCCACTCGGCTCGTTTACACCCCTAAAGTCCAGCCATTTATGAAGCTCCTTCAATTATTCATGTTATTATAAACGTACGTTAAATTGTTAATGCAGAATGGGTATCAAGAAAGCGTTGACTTTGCATCAGGAGGAAACAAGTTGACATTTGTTGATCTTCTTCGGTGTGTGCCTCTGCTTAAGACTTTGGAGGTCTCAAAGTATTATATGAAGGTAGTATTTAGGTTAAAGATTATATATTGATACGTAATGTAAGAATATCGTGTTTGTTTGCTAATTTTGGCTTTGGTATTTGGTCAAAGTATTTGACTGCAGGTGGTATGCCAGACAAGCTTCCAACTTCACTAGCCCATCTCAAACATCTACATCTGGATGTGTGCTTTATGGAACAAATCGAAATATCTTCCGCCATCTGTATGATCAGGAGCTCCCCGGTGTTAGAGAAAATTGTTTTTCTGGTAGTTAATTAGTTTTTTTACTTATGATAATGGCTCTGAATGATTTTATTGACATTCTTTTTCTGATCAGATGTGTGATAACGAGAAGCTGCCGGTTCAACAAACTTCCAGCAACTTTTTTGATTCCAAAGACTACTCGGATTTGAAATTGGATCATCTTGAGACGTTAGAGATGAAAATGTTTAATAACTTACCTCTTGAGATGGAATTTGTGAAACTCGTCATGGCCATGTCCCCTGTGCTAAAGAAGGTACGGATTGAGCTTAATGACAATGTTTCCGTTGATGAAGAACTGAAGATGCTTAAAGACATGCTTCTACTCCCATTTCCGCGAGCATCACCTTCTGCAAAGCTAATATTTGTACGCCCATAAACGTCTTTATGAAGGCTGGTATTTTTATAATGCTACTTAATATCCTTGGTTAGGATTAAGGATTGTCATCGCATAGTGTAAAATTGACTGTTTAACCCGTAGAGGTTAATCAAACTATGTTATGTGTATTTACTTATGAAACTGTGACTTCCTTTTAGTTTGAATCTGGCATGGTCTATAACTACATCATGTTCACATAAGAGAATAACCATAGCATGTTTGTTGACTATTTCTAGTAGGGATGGGATTGGTACAGTACCCGTACCCATACCGGTACCGAAAATACCAGTATAGAATTTGAACAAAACTGGGTACCATATACCGTACCAAATATATAGGTACGGTACGGGTACTGGTACGGATATTTTCGGTACAGTACCCGCTTTGGTACCATTTTGTTTTTATTTAGTTTTTGAGCACTTGTACGAGTACTAAATAGGTAAAATTGACATGAGTACCAATATAATACGAGTATCAAATAGGTAAAATTGGTACGGGTATCAATACGACACGGGTACCATATAGGTAAAATCAATACGAGTACTATAAATACAATAATACGAAATAAAATATAACATAAAAGAACTTTTAAAGATCTACATAAAATTCGGTACCAGTACCGTTTTTACCCGTACCCGTACTCGTACTAATACCGAAAGTACCGAATACCAAAATCAATAAAACTGGGTACCGATACATGTACCAAATACCTAAAATCGGTACGGGTACGGTACATGTACGAGTACGGGTATTTGGGAAAAAAAACCCATCCCTAATTTCTAGTATGGTTATCGATAAGGATCATCTTGTTGGACGAGCATGCTTAAACTTGCGTTTCTTGACAACTTACCTCCTTTGACTCATTGAGATATTAGACAACTACAATCACAGGAATAACAAACAGTGTTTGCAACATTGTTGGTTGTTTGTGATTGTTCCATAAGAATCAATGAACTACCAGCTTTGTTGCAGAAACAAATTAACCTTTATAGACTTTAAGGTAGCAACTTTGACTCGTTTAATCATCAATGGGTCGATTTGGGTTATTTATTTCATGTTTCATAAAACTGCGAAATTTAGCTCGAAGGGAAATGTGTCAAATGAGCCCAACCAGTTGAAAGTTTGAACAAACCTATTAACATGCCTTAATATGAAATGGGTCAAACTAGTTGCATCTAGGGCTGTAAACGAACTGAATGAATACGAACGAGGCCTTGTTCGTGTTCGTTCATTAAGGAAATAAAAGTGTTCACAAACGGTTCATGAACACTTACCGAACGAGATTTTATGTTCGTGTTCGTTCATTAAGGAAATGAGCAAGTTCACGAACGGTTCACGAACACAAGCGAACACAAATAAATTTGGCGAATGCGATGAAGGATAAAGGTGGATGGCCCAGAGAGTAGCACTAGAACTTAAATCCCTAATTGTGGAACAGAGGTAGATCATATTCGTCGATGTAAATAATGAGAAAAGAAAGGGAAATGGTGCATAAACAAGGTGAAAGAGGGTTTTCTAGTTTAATTGTTAGGGCAATGATATAAATAAAAGTTTAATATTATAAAAAGTATAGATAAAATATATGAAAGTATAAAAATCTTTAATTAAAACACGAACATACGAACATAAACTAACGCAAATGAACGAATGTTCACGAACACCTTACCGAACGTTCACGAACACAATTGAACGAACGAGACCTTTGTCCATGTTCGTTCATTTAACTAATCGAACGGAATTTCTTGTTCATGTTCGTTCGTTTATTAAACGAACGAACATAAACGAACTTCTCGCCGAACGGTTCACGAACTGTTCGCTGAACGTTCGGTTCGTTTGCAGCCCTAGAAACAAAAAAATATTTTAATGAAAATGGTTTGTTTTCACGAACTGTTCGCTGAACGTTATCACTTTGACATAGAGATCGGTGAAGGCGGGAACTCTTTCAACAAAACAACTGAATCATTGATTTCAGATAGGGGTGGTGGATTCACGCTTTCCAAATCGCCAACATCCATTCTTCTCCCGGCTTGAATTTCCATCAACAAATCCAACACCTCATTCATTGTAGGCCTCATCTCTAAATCAAACTGTAAACATTGATACGCCAACTCTGCTGCTGATGTGATCATGACCTTGATTTCAGGATTCGAATCAGATACTAATGCCGGGTCGATTAATTGATCAATTTCACATCTTTGGATCCTGTTTCGAGCGAGATTTGCCAAATAAATATCTTCTCTGGGCCGAAGTTTATCGACTGCCGCCATTGATGATATTAGTTCAATCAAGACTACACCAAAGCTGTAAACATCACTTTTATCACTTAATTGAAATGATTCGTAATATTCAGGAGCCACGTATCCTGGGGTTCCCTGAGGATCTGCTAACACAATATTAAAATTAACATTAACCGGAAAGAGCCTTGAGAGACCAAAATCTGCTACTTTGACATTGAAATTGTTATCAAGAAGAATGTTGTTTGTCTTGACATCTTGGTGTATGATATCACGGGCATGGAGATACACTAGTGCACTGGCGGTTTCAATGGCAATTTTCAAACGTATGGGCCATGTTAGCCGGCCTGGAATTGCTTGTTTCCCATGCAGGTGGTCGGTAATGGTGCCATTGGGAATGTACTCATAAACAAGGAGAAGCTCTCGACTTTCTTGAGAGGTGCAACCGTAGAATAGAACAAGGTTTGGATGTCGTAAATGTCCCAAGATATTAACTTCATTCATGAATTGTTCGACTATTTCGTGGTTTTTCTTATGTAGTCTCTTCACTGCAACTTCTCGCATGTCTTTGAGTTTACCTTGATAAAAAAGATTATGTATAAAATCAGCTACAAACAATGTTTATAATTCTAAAGCACCTAGAACAAGAACAAGAACAAGTTCGTTAAGTTCTCACCATAGTAAACGGCTGCAAAACCGCCTTCCCCTAGTCTGCGAGAAGGGCTGAAATTTTTGGTGGCCTTTATAAGCTCCTTGTAAGAGAACACAGTCACACCAGGGTCGAGACGTCCTTCAAGGTTTGGAGATTTGTTCTTGTTGCGACGCCAGATTATAGAGATGGCAGACGAGAGCATGCGGTTGAAGGACGATCCAAGGAGACCTTGATAAAGAAAATTTAACATCCATCAGCTTTTTTTTTTTTTTTTTCTTTGACAAACTATAGATAAATGAAAGTGTTTTGAATCTTGGTAATCTAGTAGTTAACCTAGCGGATCAACCAGATTAATAATAATTTTATTATTACATTGCCAAAAAAATCATTTAATCTTTTAAAGTGCACCTAGAATGATAAAAAATGATTCTAACAGTTTATGACAACAACCAAGCCAATGAAGATAAGTAATTGTATCTCATAGGATTCACCTTTATGAGACTTATGACGGCAAGCTACATCAGAGTGTGACGTAAGCGATGGAGGTCCGTCCATTTGCATAAAGAAAAATAAGGTGGTGAATGTAATTTAAGGTGAAAATATGGTGGGATGGATGTGAATGCTCTAAGGATGTATTTTAAAGAAACAAAAACACGGACTCAAAGTCGGAGGCAATGGAAAATAATTAATTAAGAAATTTCGTCTTATGTGTGAAGAACCCTTTTCCGAGAAGGTAAAGAATTTTGAGCGTTGAAATTAGGGGTTGTAAATTGAGGAAGTCAAAAGATGTGTTTTGTCATTCACAATATTCACCCCATATATACACATGGATTACGTAAAATTAGGAGTAATACACTCATTTACAAAAATATAAATTCTATTCTAACAGTAAACACTAGTCAACCTAATTCAAAATTTGAATACATTCCTTTCTAGTGGTTGTCACCCCCCTTCAAGCTAACGGGTATGGTATCAAGGTTATTCCTTCTATATTTCAATGTGTCATACAAGACAATTTACAATAATATATATATATATATATATATATACATGTAGAAATAGGATTTCAAGGATGTTAAATATGAAAAAGGTAATGATGACCACAATGATTGACCACACAATAATGCAGATGGCGAGATTTGTGGATGTAGATATCATCAAGGAGGATTATTCGTGATACGCCCCCGCAAGATGGAGTCGCCGTTTGAGACGCCAATCTTGGACCTGAATTTTTGAAACGGACCTTTTGTGAGTGGTTTTGTTAGGGTGTCAGCAGGTTGATCAGCTGTGTTAATGTGAAAAACCCGCAAGGACCCGGCAGCTACTTTCTCTCGAACAAAGTGGTAATCAAGGGCTACATGTTTCATGCACGAATGATACACCGGATTAGCACACAAATAAGTAGCTCCGGAATTGTCGCAAAAAGCTTGGGTGGTTCGGAAACGGTTATATTAAGCTCATGAAGAAGGTTCTGAACCCAAGCAACTTCCGCCGCTGCATTGGCGAGAGCCTTGTATTCGGCTTCGGTGGAGGATCGGGATACGGTTTTCTGCCGTGTGGATTTCCACGAGATTATGTTCTTACCCAGGTATAGAAGATAAGCTGATGTTGATCGACCTCCATCATTGATGTCGCCCCAGTCTGAATCGGCAAAGGCATTGATAACAAGCGGAGTGTTTCGTTGAAAGAATAACCCATAGTGGATTGTACCTTTAAGATAACGTAGAACTCTTTTGAGTGCTTGCATGTGTTTTGTCGTTGGGGCATGCATGTATTGTGACAACTTGTTAACCGCAAAACTCACATCCGGTCGAGTGAACGACAAATATTGAAGCGAGCCAAGAATTTTGCGGTATGGTGTTGGATCAGTGGGTGCCGAGCCGTCATTAGGTGAAAGGGGCTCGGATGCACTAAGGGGAGTGGCCACATCTTTTGCAGCTTCCATGTGGACAGTTTTGAGTAGGTCCGAGATATGTCTGTGTTGAGATAAAAACAAGCCCTGGTTGGTGGTTATCACTTCAACTCCCAGAAATTGATGAAGTGGCCCGAGATCTTTGATCGAAAAACGTTTTGATAGAGTGTCCACAAATTGTTCTATGGATTTTCAGCAGTTCCCTGTCAAAACAATGTCATCTACATAGACCAAAAAATATAAGGTTACACCGTTATGATTATAAATAAAGAGCGATGCATCCTATTGGGATTTTTTGAAGCCGTGACGTAGAAGGAAGTTGGTGAGTTCTAAGTACCACGCTCGAGGTGCTTGCTTAAGACCATACAATGATTTTCGAAGTTTGCATAAATGATTTGGAAGGTCCTTGTTGGTATACCCCGGTGGTTGAACCATGTAAACATCTTCTTGAAGTGTACCATGCAGGAAGGCGTTATTAACGTCAAGTTGACGTAAGGACCAATTCTTTGAAAGAGCAAGTGACAAAATTAATCGTATGGTGACGGGTTTAGTGACCGGGCTAAATGTTTCGAAGTAGTCTTTGCCCGGTTGTTGATGAAAGCCCTTGGCCACTAAACGAGCTTTGTACCGATCAATAGAGCCGTCGGGTTTACGTTGATAAGAGGGACATACTCGAGATTGCATTCTTGCTTTTGTAGGTGGAAGGTAAGGAACATAGAGAAGGAGGAGGAGAAAGAACAACCAGATATATCTCGGAATACCCATTTGCAGCCAATAGGAGAGTGGGAGGATGCAGGTACAAGTTCCCATGTACCGTTATGAAGTAGCGCATTAAACTCTTCATCCATTGCCGATCTCCAGAGTGGGTTTTTAGAGCTTGAGAGATCGTGGTTGGTTCAAGGTTTGGAGGTAGAGGGTGGGAGGTGGTGTGGTTTACAAAGTTGCTACCAAAATATTTTGGGTTGGCTTTTCTCTCCCTAGCTGGTCTAGGTCAAGTGGGGTTGGTTGTTGTAGAGAATGAGGTTAAAGGTGATGAAGTAGTGGGATCAGTTGGTGCGTGGGGTGTGTGAGCAAAGGTGGGGAGGTCGACTATGGGAGTGGTAGAAGCCGAGAGAGGTGAGGTTGGAGTTTCGTTTTCTCTGAAGGGTTCATGGATGGTGTAGGTGATGTTGGGTGTTGATGTAAGGGGGGAGAGAAGTGGTTGGTCGTGGATCCATTGGTAGATGATGTTTGGTTTGTTGAAACAGGTTGGTGTGCATGGGAAGGGGGTTGGAAAATAGGCGATGGAGTTGTATGGGTATGTAAGTGAAGTAAATTTGGTGTGGGTAAGACATTGGTTGGAGATGAGGAAGGTGTGGGTGGTGGAGTGTACTGTACAGTACGATGAGTGGGTAGGAAATCCGTGATAGGGATGACGATTGGGGGTGTTGTGTGGGTGTCACGAAAGGGAAAGATATACTCCACAAATTGCACGTGCCGAGAGTGATAAAGCCGTTTTGTAGATAAATCGAGACACATATATGCAGATTTTGAGGTGGAGTATCCAAGAAATACGCAACGAGAGGATCGTGGATGAAGTTTTGAATGAGAGTAGGGAAGAAGCCATGGGTAGCATAAGCACCCAAACGGTTTGATTTTAGTATAGTTGGGAGAAGTTGTGTGTAATTTTTGAAATGGTGAAGTGTTTCCAAGAATGGGTGTGGGTAGTCGGTTAATTAGGTAGACCGCGGTTTGAAAGGCGTAAGACCAATATTGTAAGGCATGCACGCATAGCTTAAGAGGGCCAAGCCGGTCTCCAGAATGTGTTGATGTCTTCTTTGGCGGTACCGTTTTGTTCGGGTGTGTGTGGGGGGGGGTGTGGTAAAATGAGAGATCCCTAATGATTGAAAAAGGGGAATGAGAGCTTGATATTCTCCACCATTGTCCGAAAAGATAGATATTAGTGGTGTTTGGAAATATTTTTCAACCATTAATTTAAATTGTGGGAAGAAGGCGGAGACATCTGATTTGTGGCGCATGGGATAAATCCACACATATTTGGTGTGATAATCGACAAATATTACATAATAGCAATAGCCATCAATAGATTTACGAGTCGGTCCCCAAACATCACTATAGACAAGTTGCAATGGTTTTGTGGTGACAAAAGAGTTATTTGAAATGGACGTTTATGACTTTTGTTTATTGAGCAAGATTCACAATGAAACTTTGAATAACAAGTGGATTTATCACATCCTATAATCTTTCCAAGTGTCTTTAGAACCTTGATAGAAGGATGACCTGTCACACCCCAACCGATGGCGGAATCATCGGGGCGCGGCACTGAGTGAAACAGATTGTCCAGAAGTTTTCCACAACAACTATCAATACAAATTCAGTTTAAAATGATACGTCCCATACCGTATCCCGAATATATAACAAGTTATTACAGATAACATCCAAACAATTAAATCTTGTCTCGACAACTCAGATTTTAATTATTACAAAACCAAATACATAAAATATTGTTCAATTGTTCTAAGACCCATCTGGATAAGATCTACAGACAGCTATGCCCTAGACACTTGCTCAGACAACTATTTGTTGGGGGCCTAGAGCTTTATTCTAGCCTCGCTTTCCCTCGCAAGCATACACCTTAAACACCTGTCACATACGTTAGAATAAAGTCAATACATACAATGTAAAGGTGAGTACACAAGTTTGATAATAGCATATAGAGTTCGAATAGTTTACGCATAACCAACACGTACACAGAGGAAAACGAAGCATGTTAATTATCGACATGGGACCATCGGTACCAACGACTGCGGGTTGACTGTCCAAGACAGTTCGCAATACATGATTACCACCGTAATCCATGCAAGTAATTGTCCTTAACAACCCCCGTGTGAACGGGTGCTGAGTCCAAACTATAGTACTATGTTGCTAAGGCAGGTAGACAACATTCCATGTGTAAACATAATAAACAAGCATTCATTCAGTCACGTAATACATGCAATCGGTTAGCGTTCAAATAGTTTGTGTTTGATTGTGATTTGATAAGTAACGTATGTAACACCCAAAAGTGCTAAAGCAAAAAGGGATCGAGTATACTCACAGTGATTGATTATGGATTGAAGGGAGCGCTGATAGTAGGTTAGCCTGAATAGTTCGACAGTATAACGATGAGTAACGCGGAATTGCAAACAAGTGTAAGTGGATCGAACGGTCTGGTCGATCGAATAGCATGTTTGATCGAACAGCACTATCCGTTCGGTTGGTGTAACCGTTCGGTTAGTCTGTTCGATCGGCCGGGAGGCTCGATCGGCTTGGACAGTTCAAGTGGATTGTTTCTTCCTTTGAGAAGGACGTGTTTGTGTTTGATGGTTTAAACTTTTGAAGTTTTTGCAGCATTATTTGGAAACATTGAAGTATCCTTACCTTTCAGGTCGGTCGATCAAACGGTTCGTTCGATCGGTTAGTCCCACCGATCAGTTAGGTACTTCACGATATGGTCCTTAGCAGGGTGTCACTCGATCGGACGGTATGTTCGATCGGGTGGCACTCCAATGCGTCAGACGAGTTAAAAAGTGATTTAGTGTTGAAGCATAATATCTCATGATCCGAAGAGTAATGTTTATCAATCGTGTAGCATATTCGATCGGACATCACATCGTCAATATTATACTTCATGAAGTTGGAAAAGTGTGGGGCCATGTGCTAGCCGATCAGCTGGCCCGGTCGATCGGCTGGTAGGTCCGATTGGCTGGACTGTTCGCTCGAACAGCCTAGCCGTTCGGCTAGCATTTCTGACCTGGTCGGCCTTTCGTCTAACACTTGGCTGTTTTGGTTTGTTTTGATATGATTTTGAGGTATTTTGACAACGAGTTGAACCATAGAACATGGGTTCTTACTTGTTTCACTGGTTCGGGCAGGAATCACCCAAGTCCGGCCAGTGAACTGTTCGGAACGGTAGTTTAACGTTTAACCCGAAATCGGTGAACCTCGTATTTAGAATCTGAACCTTGAACCACGTGGTTGTTAGAATGATTAGTGAGCTGGTTCAAGCTCCGTTTCTACCGGTTCTAAGGTGTTGAGTGTAAAAGAGTTGAAAGAAAGTCGGAAAATCCGTCTTTCAACCTTCCACACCGTGAAATGTTAAGATCTATGATAGATTTTAGTTTGTTAATGTGGAAATCGGTTAGATCTAAGCTATTCACGGTTGAATGAGGCCAAAGTATGAGGTTCTTCAAGAACACCATGATGACATCATCCAAGAACACTTAGATCTTGGTGATTTCACGGTTAGAATCCAAGTTTTGAAAGATAGAAAGGTGTAGAATCGTGTAATGATTAAGAACGTATAAGATTTAGGGTGAAAACTTACCGGAGTTGAGAGAAATCTGAGAAAAGGTGAAGAACAAGGACTGGTTCGGTCAGAGCTTTCCAAAAGTGGAAATGAAGACAATGACAGCCCTATTTATAGGCTTCCAAAAGAGGAAAGTGGTAACCGATCGACCAGGCTTACTGATCGAATGGGCTGCTCGATCGAACAGCATGTTCGATCGGCTGGCCTGTTCGATCAGGATGTCCTGTTCGATCAGCAAGTGCTTTGCGACGATTTTTGATATTTCGATTTCGATGAACGAGGATTCGAGTATGGTACAGTTTCCTAATCAAATTACTTTCAGTCTCAACTACTATATCTAACATAAGCATCCTAGTTTCACATTTCGGTTTCGGTTTCGATTGAGTTCGATTGCTTTTCGAGTTTCGATTCGATTTGATTGATCACCACACATATCAACGT
Organism: Helianthus annuus; assembly: GCF_002127325.2. Classification (NCBI taxonomy): domain Eukaryota; kingdom Viridiplantae; phylum Streptophyta; class Magnoliopsida; order Asterales; family Asteraceae; genus Helianthus; species Helianthus annuus. The sequence goes on from NC_035448.2 coordinate 191,437,117, forward strand.
AAAGTAAACACGCACAAATAACACATAAGGCACACACACACGTATAACAATACCAAAGTTCGCATAATTCAAGGTTCGAGTTTGATGATCGATTCGATTGGCTTGATTTTCGATTAATTAACTTTATCGCATTGATACTTCCTACTATTCGAAGTCGATTAACGATTCACATTTCGATTATCATTCGATTAACATTCGATTATTTAGATTAGACAACACTTACTCCACATAATACAAAAATTAAAATAGACTAATTACAGATAAAAGTCAAACTTTAACTTTGACTTTGACATTCGAAAATATAGGGTGTTACGGCCTCCCCTTGTTTAGGAAATTTCGTCCTGAAATTAGGCTGAAAGCTGTACATCACCATGATTTTACCCATTTGATGCTTCAGATCTATCTAAATAACTGCGGGTACTTGGCCTTCATGTCGCTTTCGAGTTCCCAAGTAAACTCCACGCCTCGTTTGCCTTCCCATCGGACTTTCACGATAGGGATGCGAGAGCGCCTGAGTTGTTTGGTTTGGCGATCCATGATTTCGACGGGCTTTTCCACGAAGTGTAACATTTCGTTGACCTGAAGATCGTCGAGCGGTACGATTAAATCATGGTCAGCTAGGCACTTTCGGAGGTTTGACACATGGAAAGTCGGGTGGACGTTACTAAGTTCCTCCGGTAGTTCGAGTCTGTAGGCGACTTTTCCGATTCTTTCCAGAATCCTAAAAGGTCCAACATATCGAGGCGCGAGTTTCCCTTTCTTGCCGAATCGGACTACACCCTTCCAAGGTGACACCTTTAGGAGTACGTAGTCGCCAACTTCAAATTCAAGGGGCTTGCGTCTTTTATTGGCGTAACTTTTCTGTCTGTTCCGAGCTTTCACCAAGTTGTCTCGAATCTGGTGGATTTTGTCTGTCGTTTCTTGCAGGATCTCGGGACTGGTTAATTGAGAATGACCGATCTCGTGTCACACAATAGGCGAACGACATCTCCTACCATATAAGGCCTCGAATGGTGCCATTTGGATGCTGGCATGATAGCTATTGTTATACGAGAACTCGAGTAATGGCAGATGTTTGTTCCAACTACCACCAAAATCTATGACACACGCACGGAGCATGTCTTCAAGAGTACGGATCGTTCTTTCAGTCTGTCCATCGGTTTGTGGATGGAATGCAGTACTCAGATTAAGCGACGTGCCAAGCGCTGCTTGAAACGTTTCCCATAATCTCGATGTAAACCGAGCGTCACGGTCTGAGATAATGTCACGAGGCGTACCATGATTACAAATGATCTCGTCGGTGTAGATTTGGGCTAGTCGTTCCACCTTGTAGTCTTCTCGTATTGGCAAAAAGTGGGCTGATTTCGTCAGACGATCAACTATGACCCAAATACTGTCGTGACCTGATGGCGTGGTCGAGAGCTTAGTTATGAAATCCATAGCTATACTCTCCCACTTCCATATAGGTATCAGCGGTTGTTCGAGTAAGCCGGAAGGTCTTTGATGTTCAGCCTTAACTCTTGCGCAAGTTAAACAACTTCCAACATAGAGGGCGATATCTCGCTTCATGCCCGGCCACCAGTACTTGTAACGAAGGTCCTGGTACATTTTGTCGGCACCGGGATGAATGGAGTATCGGGATTTGTGGGCTTCATTCATGATAATCTTTCGCAAATCGGTCCGCTTAGGGATCCAAATTCGGTCGAGAAAATAGAAGATCCCATCGGATTTGCTTACGAGCTGAGCTCCATCGTGATAGATTCTCTCTCTCTTCAATGTACACTCATTGAAGCAAGCATGTTGAGCTTCGTGGATGAGGGATTCGAGGTTATGCTGGGCTTGAACATTTCGGATGCTGAGCACATAGCTCTTTCTGCTGAGCGCGTCGGCAACAACGTTTGCCTTGCCTGGGTGATAAAGAATCTCACAGTCGTAATCGTTGAGGAGTTCTACCCATCGGCATTGACGCATATTAAGTTCTCTCTGGTTGAAGATATGTTGTAAACTCCTGTGATCGGTGAAGATCGTACACTTGGTACCATACAGGTAGTATCGCTAAATCTTTAATGCAAAGACAACTGCGCCTAGCTCGAGGTCATGGGTTGTATAGTTCTTCTCGTGGATCTTGAGCTGACGAGATGCGTAAGTTATAACCTTGTCCCGTTGCATAAGGACACAGCCAAGGCCAAGGTTAGAAGCATCACAGTAGACAATGAAGTTGTTGCTTCCGTCGGGCAGCGTAGGAATTGGAGCGTTGCACAGCATGTGCTTGAGGGTTTGAAAGGCAGTCTCTTGTGCGGTTCCCCATACAAAAGGTTTGTCTTTATGGGTGAGAGCGGTAAGCGGAACAGCGATTTTGGAGAATCCTTCAATAAATCGTCGATAATAGCCCGCTAGTCCGAGAAAAGAACGAACTTCAGATGGGTTGTTAGGCGTAATCCAACTTTTGACGGCTTCAATCTTCGCGGGATCGACGTGTATACCTTGACTATTTACGATGTGACCCAGAAACTGAACTTCCTCCAACCAGAATTCACACTTGGAGAATTTGGCATAGAGTTGGTTCCCCTGAAGTAACTCGAGAACCAAACGTAGATGTTGCGTGTGTTCGGATTTCGATTTGGAATACATCAAGACGTCGTAGATGAACACAATGACGAAACGGTCTAAGAAGGGCTTACACACGCGATTCATTAGATCCACCGCGGGTGCGTTAGTTAGACCAAAAGGCATAACAACGAACTCATAGTGGTCATACCGGGTTCGAAAAGCGGTTTTGGGGATGTCTTCCTCTTGAATCCGCAATTGATGATAACCAGAATGCAGATCGATCTTCGAGAAACACTGGGCACCTTGCAGCTAGTCAAATAAGTCGTCGATTCGGGGCAGAGGGTATCGGTTCTTGATTGTTAGCTTATTCAACTCCCGATAATCGATGCACATTCGGAACGACCCATCCTTCTTTTTGACGAAAGGACTGGTGCGCCCCAAGGAGAAGTGCTCGGGCGAATAAAGCCTTTTTCAAGCAATTCCTGGAGTTGGTTCGAGAGTTCCCGCATTTCGGATGGAGCGAGACGATAAGGAGCTTTGGCAACCGGGTTAGCTCCAGGAATGAGGTCAATACGAAAGTCGATATCACGACTTGGCGGTAATCCAGGGAGATCATCAGGGAACACCTGAGGAAACTCACGGACCACTGGTACATCTTTGACTTCAACTTTCTTTTTCTTTTCCTTCTCCTGTACTACAATGTTGGCCAAGAAAGCTCGGTATTCCTTGCGGAGATACTTGCTGGCTTGAATACACGACATAAGCTTGAGACCTTTCGACGCTATTTCGCCGTACACACATAGAAGATCACCATTTGCGAGCGAGAATCGAATCATCTTATCAAAACACACAACTTCAGCATGGTTTTCGCGAAGAAAGTCCATGCCTACTATGACGTCGAAACTTCCGAGTTGCATCGGAATAAGGTCGATTGGGAAGATGTGATTGTTGAGCTCGAGGGTACAATCACGGAGCACAGAATTAACGGCGACAGTTCTTCCCGTAGCAACTTCGACTTCGAATGACGACAAAAGATAAGAGCGCTTACGACTAAGGAGCTTCTCGAATTCAAACGACACAAAGCAGTTATCGGCTCCAGTATCAAACAAACACGATGCATAAATACCATTCACAAGGAACGTACCATTGACCACGTTGTTGTCTGCCTGAGCCTGACGGGCATTGATGTTGAAGGTTCGGGCATGGGCTACTTGCTGCTGTTGTTGAGGCTGCTGCTGTTGCTGAGGCTGTTGGGGTTCTTGTTTAACCTCCCTGTTTGGGCACCTGTTTGCAAAGTGGTTAGGATCACCACATGCAAAGCAGACTCAAGCATTGACCGCGGGTGCTTGAGCTGCTGGTTGGCCTTGAGGGTGATGTGTGTAAAATGCAACATATAAATCGCATCAATTAAGGCATAAAACTAACCCTTTTTAAGTACTAATGTTGGAAAAAGAGTGTTTTTGTCTTCCTTTTATATTTTCAGGATGAAATGAGCTCAAATTCACAAAAGAAGCAAAAAGACAACTAATTCTAGCATAAATACAAGGAAAGGAATAAAAGAAGACTACCCGGACCCTCAACGGCATCCTCCAAAGCAAAGAAGAGAAAACAGAAGCCTGAACACGCCCCGTGCTCAGCCAGCACGGGGCCGTGCCCAAGAAGCAGCATAAAAGACAAACTGGTAGAAGCTTCCATTGCCCACCACGGGGCCGTGTCCAGCGAGCACGGGGGCGTGGTGAAAGTACAGCATGCGCATTAATTGTAATTGCGAATTACAATTAATGAGGTGAGAGAGTGTCAGACGGGCACGGGGGCGTGTCCAGCGGACACGGGGCCGTGCCCAGCCTTCTGTTCAGCCTATAAATAGGGGTGCTTGGTTTTATTCCATCTCATCCCTTGGCACGCCGCCTCTCTCACACTTCATCCACCACCATAACACCATCATCCACCACCATCATCCATTGTCCATCGTAGAGTGTGTGAGTCGTCTCGGGATCCAATATTGATTGTAAGAGTTCTTGACAATCAAGGCCATGTTTGCCTAAGTCTCTTACATCACTTGGTGAAGACAAGTGTTTAGTATAATACTTTTTATTTTTAATCTTTTGCACTTTTTATTTGGTTTTGTATTAATGACTTTAATAACTAGTTGCTTATGTTGAAGGTGATCTTTCCTTATCGTTTGTCCTTGGTGTCTTGGCATTATTTTACTGTCTATATAAAATAAAAGATTTTCACCATTCATATCTCCACGGTCTATATGGAGGTATGTTGGCTACCTGGTCGGGGGTTAAGGGAACGGTTTGGTAAGGGTCTTGCCCTTGTTCAGCGTTTAGAGGTCCTGCAAGGGACCTGGGTCAAATTTAGTAGGATCTCCTTCAATGCCCATAGGTATTGGATGGCGGGGATCCAAACTCTTTGACCCCCTCATAAGTTAACTACTATTAATACTATAACCCGGCTATTTAGGACTGTATCCCTGCTGACTCAGACTACTTAGTCGAGGGTAACGTCACCGCCAAAAGCGGGGCCTACCATAATTTGCACTAATAACTTAATTCATTATCTTCCAATAATCCGACCCTTTAGGATTGTATCCTTGCTGACTCAAACTACTGGGTTGAGGGTAACGTCGCCTTCAAAAGAGGGGCCTACTACAATGTCACGGCCCCCGACCCGGTTTGACCCGTTTCAGGAGCCGCGGGACAGAAATCCCGTGATATTTATTTATGTGATTTTAGCAGCGGAAATTTTAACATCAGGATCGTTGTAAAGCTAAAACTTTTCCCGATTATTTTATTTCACAATTCGGGATAAACCCCGATAATTTACAATACATAAGTTTTAGTGATAAATCCTTATTTCAAAACATATTTCTTTATTTTATACTGAGCCACTATTTTAAGCTTGAAATGCTCCTCAGCATTTTTCCTGATTTACAGTAGATCACCTGAAACATGTTTGAAAAAGGTTTTGTCAGCGGGGAAATACTGAGTGAATCATTCTATTTACTGAAAACGACACATTTGTTATAATTTACAGTATCAAGAGTTTTTACATATGTTTATTATCAACCAACTTTCAAGAATAGGTATTTGTCACAGACCAGCTCTGTGACTGTGGTCATATCACCATTGGCTGTCCCAATGAGTGACGTATATCACTTTAGGCTCGCCCACCTAATGTGAAGGAAACAATAATAATAATATTGTGCACAATACCCCACATACCGGCTGTAATTTGGTGATTACATAAACTTAATCACTGTAATTATAACTCTGAAAAATGATATGGAGTATTGTAAAACATTTGATAAAAAGAGAATGACTCACATTGCAGATTTAGTATGGATAGAATATGATTTTAGCCCTGTTAACCTAATTTCAACAATAATGCACACAAAACAGGGTTAGTGATCAATACAGCAGTTACGATAACTCACGAGATCAAATTCTCACAATGAACGACAAAGTGCGATACTTAAACTCATTCATCGAATTAACGACGAACGACAAAGTATAACCCTAATGTGGGCGGCACTTAAACATTCTTTGGATATATTGATCTCGGAAAATGAATCGTAATAGCGATCGAGTAATTACCCTGTTCCGCGGCAGCGATTCGAGTGTGGTTTGTGTTTATTTTGTAGTATACTGACTCTAATTCGACGTACAGACAGCAATTGAACGTCGCTTTCATTCCAAAATTCAAGTCCCAATGTCGGCTATTTATAGCCAGAAAATAGCATCTCTTACGGACCGTATGACTTCACCCTTACGGTCTGTAAAGGATGTGGTCAGGCTTACGGTCCGTATGGACCTACCCTTACGGTCCGTAAAGGGTTCAGTCTACTTCCCTAGCCTAGCTGATTTCGGGACTAGCTTAGCTGAATCATCAAACTTTCGTTTTTCAATTGTGACAACGAAAATTAAAGATAATTATCAAATAGGGTTTAACCCCCCTGAGTTTTAGGGGCCCTGATCCTGATTCCGATTGTTCCGGAAATTTTAGGGTTAGTGCGGAATTACTTGGGTGTCTCAATTAGGGTTTCTTTATTGACTAAGTATCATTCTAATTATTAATTTTAATGAGAGTTGTTACATTCTCCCCACCTTAAGAAAATTCTCGTCCTCGAGATTCACTGAAACAGATGAGGATACTTGTGCTTCATTTTTTATTCCAGTTCCCAAGTGTTTTCCGGTCCTCTCTTTGAATTCCATTTGACTTTTACCAGTACTAGTCGCTTGTGTTTGAGAAACTTGACTTTTCGGTCTTCTATTTGTAAAGGTTTTTCTATAAATTTCAGCTTTTCATTTACCTCTATGTCTTGAAGAGGTACTACCAGGGATTCGTCTGATAGACATTTCTTGAGATTGGATACATGAAATACATCATGTACTCCAGCTAGTTCTTCTGGTAATTATAAGCGATAAGCAACTGGTCCGATTCGTTGAATCACTGGGAATGGTCCAACATATCTTGGACTCAGTTTTCCTTTCTTACCGAATCGTACTACTCCTTTCCAAGGAGATACTTTCAAAAGTACTTTGTCTCCTATCTGGAATTCGAGTGGCTTGCGACGATTGTCTGCATAGCTTTTCTGGTGATCTCTGGCTGTTTTCAATCTTTTCTTAATTTGAGTTATCTTGTCTGTGGTTTCTTGCACAATTTCTGGACCTGATAATTGACTTTCTCCTATTTCCGCCCAACATACGGGTGTTCTGCACTTGCGTCCATACAGTGCTTCGAATGGAGCGGCTTCGATACTTGAGTGATAACTATTGTTATAGGAGAATTCAATTAATGGTAAATGATTATCCCAATTACCTCCAAAATCAATTACACATGCACGGAGCATGTCTTCCAGAGTTTGGATCGTCCTTTCACTTTGTCCGTCCGTTTGTGGATGATATGCGGTACTTAGATTGAGTCGGGTTCCCATTGATTCTTGGAAACTTGTCCAGAAACGGGAAGTGAAACGACTATCTCTATCCGATACAATGGAGAGTGGAACTCCATGTAAGGATACTATTTCATCTACATACAATTTGGCTAACCTTTCCATACTAAAGGTTTCCTTTATTGGTAGAAAATGAGCTGATTTGGTTAATCGATCCATGATTACCCAAATGGCATCATTACCTTTTCTGGTCTTGGGTAACTTAGTAACAAAGTCCATTGTTATGAGTTCCCATTTCCATACCGGTATTTCTAACTGTTGTAGTAGACCTGAGGGTTTTTGATGTTCGGCTTTAACTTGTGAACAGGTTAAACACTTAGATACGTATTCGGCTATATCCTTTTTCATTCCTATCCACCAAAAATTCTTTCTTAAATCTTGGTACATCTTATTGTTTCCTGGGTGTATAGTATACCTAGATTTATGAGCTTCTTCTAAAATCTTTGATCTTAAATTTCCTTGTTTAGGTACCCAAATTCTGCTGTTATGGAATTTCCAGATTCCATCCTTTCCTTGTTCTAATTCTTTTAGGTAACCTTTCATTCCTTCGGCATCGTTCTTAATTGCCGTTTCCTGAGCTTCCTTCATTTGTTCCATTAAATCTACTTGTAGATTTATTTTAAGAGCACGGATTCGCTTTTGCTTTTCATGGAACTTACGACTTAAGGCGTCTGCGACTACGTTTGCCTTTCCTTCGTGATATTGAATATCACAATCGTAATCACTCAGGATTTCCATCCATCTTCTTTGCCTCATGTTTAACTCTTTTTGCCCAAATATATATCTTAAACTCTTATGATCTGTATAAACAGTAAACTTACTCCCATACAGATAGTGTCTCCATATCTTAAGGGCGAAAACTATAGCTCCTAACTCTAAATCATGAGTCGTATAGTTTTCTTTGTGCTTTTTCAATTGTCTGGAAGCATATGCAATTACCTTCTTGCGTTGCATCAACACACATCCGTATCCTAATTTTGAAGCATCACAATATACCTCAAAATCTTCTGTTCCTTCTGGTAAGGCTAAGATTGGGGCATTGGTTAATTTCTGCTTTAGAATTCTGAAGGCTTCTTCTTGTTTATGTCCCCACTCAAACTTAGTGGCTTTACAGGTTAGCTTAGTTAATGGTACAGCTATTTTGGAAAAATCCTTAATAAACCGTCTATAATAACCGGCTAAACCTATAAAACTTCTAATTTCCATTGCAGTTTGCGGAACCTTCCAATTGGTAATTGCTTCTATCTTAGCAGCATCTACGTGAATACCTTCGTGATTCACCATGTGTCCTAAGAATTGCACTTCTTGTAGCCAAAATTCACATTTTGAGAATTTAGCGTACAACTTTTCTTTTCTTAACAAAGTTAAGAGTGCATGCAAGTGCTGACAATGTTCGACCTGACTTTTTGAATAAATAAGTATATCGTCTATGAAAACAATTACAAATTGATCCAAATATGGTTTACAGATCCTGTTCATCATGTCCATAAATGCTGCGGGTGCATTAGTTAATCCAAAGGGCATGACTGTAAACTCATAATGTCCATACCTAGTCCTAAATGCAGTTTTAGGTATGTCTTCTTCTTGAACCTTCAATTGATGATATCCGGAGCGCAAGTCTATCTTAGAAAAATATTTAGCGCCTTGTAATTGATCGAATAGATCATCAATCCTAGGTAATGGGTATCTATTCTTAATTGTAACCTTATTCAATTCTCTATAATCGATACACATTCTCATCGATCCATCTTTCTTTTTCACAAACAACACCGGTGCACCCCAAGGGGATGAACTAGGTTGTATAAATCCTGTGCTTAGTAATTCATCTAATTGCTTTTTCAATTCTAACATTTCGGTAGGAGCTAATCGATAGGGTGCCTTGGCTATCGGTGTAGTTCCTGGAATTAGATGAATCCTAAATTCTACCTCCCTATCTGGTGGTAATCCAGGTAAATCTTCTGGAGATATATCTGGGTATTCTGAGACTACAGGGATTTCCTTAAGTTCTTTTCCTTTAGTACAAATGATTACTGAAATCATATATACTATTCCCTGCTTCCGTTCATAATTAGCAACTTTCATTACTGATATGAACTTCAGTGGCTTTCGAGGTTTATCTCCTGAAATCTTAATTATCTCTCCAGTAGGTGCCTGAATTTCTATAGAGTTTCTATCACAAATGATTTGAGCATGGTTGGCTATTAACCAATCCATTCCTAACACAACGTCAAACTCAGCTAATTTTATAGGAAATAAGTTTGCAACAAATTTATGACCTGAGAGTTCTACTTCTACTTTTTGTAGAATCTGATTGACTTTTACCGAATTCCCATCCGCAGTTTCGACTGTAAAGATCTGCCTAACAGTAGTTAAGGGTAACTTAAGAGCTTGACAGAATGAAGTATTTATAAAACTTTGGTTTGCACCAGAGTCAAATAATACTTTTGCATAAACGTTGTGAACTAGAAACGTACCGGCGATCACATCCGGAATGAGTTCTGCTTCTTGAGTAGTTAGCTGGAATGCTCTAGCATTCTTCTTAGTAGCTCCTTCAGCTGCCTTGGGTTTGTTGTCTACTGGGTGAACTAATTTAGGACATTCTGGTTTGATATGTCCAGCTTCCCCACAATTGTAACAAATTATGGATTTCTTTCTGCAGTTTTCTTCCCGATGTCCTGTTGTTTTGCAAAAATTGCAAAGTTTGTTACATTTTCCAAAATGTTTCTTTTTGCAAATTTTGCAGAATGGCACAGTTGAAGATTGTCATGTTCCTCTCTTTTTGAAATTACTACTATTACCCACCCTAAATCCTTGGGTAATTTTCTGAGCTAATTCCTTCTTCCTATCTTCATCTCTTGTGCGTATCAGTTCATCAGTTAAGGTGTTAGCTAATTCTACTGCATCGTCAATAGTGCGAGGTCTCGCGGCCTTAACGATATTTCGAATTTCGCTAATTAATCCCCAAATATAGCGAGAAATGAGTACCGGTTCTGGCGAAGCCAGGTTAGGTACCACTCTAGCATATTCAAAGAATGTCGAAGTATAACCACGACAATCCACACCTATCATCCGATGAGTTAGGAACTTATTTGCCATTTGTTCCTTTTCATACTCAGGACAGAATTTTCTTTCTACCAGACTCTTGAATTCTTCCCAAGTCATAGCATAAGCCCTATTTCTTCCTTTAGCTTGTAACACAGTGTTCCACCATTCCAGTGCTCCTTCTTTAAACAGATTCGATGCGTACATGACCTGATCATCTTTGGCACACTTGCTTATTGCAATCACTGCTTCGGTTTTCTCTAACCAACGCAGCGATGCGGTTGCCCCTTCATTGCCTGCAAATTCAGTGGGTTTACAAGCAAGGAATTCTTTGAAAGTGCAACGAGGTGTTGTAGCTTTCTGTTTCTTAGGGAGCGGTGTGTGTTGGGATTCATTATCATGATTAACATGATTATGGCCACCGTTTATACTATTACTGAAGTTATCTTCAGTAGTACGTTTACTAGGAATGATATGTTGCGGTTCGATTGGACTTTTTACAGCAGCAACAAATGCTGGAATAGCATTGGCTATCCCTTGAGCAACAATATTTTCAATATCTTGTCTAGTCATATATTGATCCCTTGGATGTTGCTCTGACTGATTAGCTTCATTTACCGGTTCATTACCATTATTAGCCATCTGATAATATATATTAATTAGTATCTTGATAAATAGCAATTTATACACAAACAATCAGAAAATTCATAATGCATGTAAAGTCAAAACTATCGATTTATATTAGTTATAGTATGCATCAATACACACCAATATTTTACAATGTTTTATTTGTTATGTTACAGACTGATTTTGCTAATTACTTTTACTATTACATAACTATAGTTTTACCATCCTCCTATCCCTCGTCACTTGTCATCCTAAAAACGAAGTTCCCTTTCATCATACTTCCAAGCAATCTGTCCCCCTATTTCCCTGATTCTATTCCCTGCATCCATCAATTCTTCACCAAAATGGCGAAGTTCAGCCATATTCTCAGTGCTCATTGGTGGATTAGATAGGGGTTCTGTATCGAATTGCGGAAAGAAGGAATAAGGGTCCTTGACAATATTTTGAAATTGCCAATCATTCGTCCACCATTCTTCCATTTCTACAGGTTGAGCGTGGACTATTGGGTGTGGGATTGTTGGTGCAAAATTCATAGGGAGTGGATTTTCACTAGGATAGGTAAAAACATTCGTATTGACAGGCTGAATAGTTTCACAGTTTGCCAATAGAAAATCTATTTTATCCTGAAAAGTTATTCCCTGGTTTTGGTTTTGATTGGAGCTCTCTCCGATTTCTATCTGAGTTGGTCTAGAACCTTGTCCTACTTCCATTTCTATTTCCTTAGAATATTCCTCAAACTGTATTTCCATTTGCCTAGAATTTTTCCTAACTTCAGTTTCCATCTCTTGCTGTTTAGAACTCTCCTTGATTACAATTTCTTTTCCTTTTTCTAAAGGGTTGTTTATTTTAGGAAGTTTCGGAACTGGCTTTTTCCTACGAATACGACTACCCCATACATAATTCTTCTTTTTCTTTCGTTTTGGCTTTGTCAAAGGTGGAGCATGGAATTCTACAGGTTGGTCCACATCAGCAAAGTATCCAGTAAACTCTTGGGAAACTTCTATATTCACCGGGTAAAGATTGAGGTTCTGAAAAGCTTCAGATATCTCGCTCATGCTGTGTAGCATATATGCAAAATGCACAGAAATGCTAAGTTAAAACTTTGGAACAAAGTTTAACAAATAAACATCAAAGTTTTATTGCACACTATTTGTACAAAATACAAGAAAGAACACATACTCAGCTTTATTTATCTACTTACTGAGAAGTACTAGTACTAGATTTAGAGTACTTTAAAGATTTGCATTTTCCGCTACAGTAGCTAGCATATACAAATTTGTCCATTTTTCATCTAACTTATCTTCCCACGGTGATTTATTAATTATCTCCTGGGTTTCCTTTTTAATCCTCTTTTCTCGGATTTGCTCCTTACTTTTCTTAATAATCATACTCCTTTTTCTAGGAGAAAGTGGGTTTTCATACTGTGCTTTACGCACAAATATTCCTTCTTCAGGAATTGTAGGGAGCTTTGAAAATTTAGTTTTGGATGAACTTCCCTCTTCGTAAGCTGACCTATCTAATTTAAGATAGATATCTTGTAACTTTTGCTTACCCATACTGTAATTAACAAATAATCAGTTTAAATAAAACATATAATCACAGAATAGTAACCAGGAAAATTTAAGTATCGTTTAAATACTTAATTAGCTTAACTCAGTGGCTCTGATACCACCTTATTTCTGTCACGGCCCCCGACCCGGTTTGACCCGTTTCAGGAGCCGCGGGACAGAAATCCCGTGATATTTATTTATGTGATTTTAGCAGCGGAAATTTTAACATCAGGATCGTTGTAAAGCTAAAACTTTTCCCGATTATTCTATTTCACAATTCGGGATAAACCCCGATAATTTACAATACATAAGTTTTAGTGATAAATCCTTATTTCAAAACATATTTCTTTATTTTATACTGAGCCACTATTTTAAGCTTGAAATGCTCCTCAGCACTTTTCCTGATTTACAGTAGATCACCTGAAACATGTTTGAAAAAGGTTTTGTCAGCGGGGAAATACTGAGTGAATCATTCTATTTACTGAAAACGACACATTTGTTATAATTTACAGTATCAAGAGTTTTTACATACGTTTATTATCAACCAACTTTCAAGAATAGGTATTTGTCACAGACCAGCTCTGTGACTGTAGTCATATCACCATTGGCTGTCCCAATGAGTGACGTATATCACTTTAGGCTCGCCCATCTAATGTGAAGGAAACAATAATAATAATATTGTGCACAATACCCCACATACCGGCTATAATTTGGTGATTACATAAACTTAATCACTGTAATTATGACTCTGAAAAATGATATGGAGTATTGTAAAACATTTGATAAAAAGAGAATGACTCACATTGCAGATTTAGTATGGATAGAATATGATTTTAGCCCTGTTAACCTAATTTCAACAATAATGCACACAAAACAGGGTTAGTGATCAATACAGCAGTTACGATAACTCACGAGATCAAATTCTCACAATGAACGACAAAGTGCGATACTTAAACTCATTCATCGAATTAACGACGAACGACAAAGTATAACCCTAATGTGGGCGGCACTTAAACATTCTTTGGATATATTGATCTCGGAAAATGAATCGTAATAGCGATCGAGTAATTACCCTGTTCCGCGGCAGCGATTCGAGTGTGGTTTGTGTTTATTTTGTAGTATACTGACTCTAATTCGACGTACAGACAGCAATTGAACGTCGTTTTCATTCCAAAATTCAAGTCCCAATGTCGGCTATTTATAGCCAGAAAATAGCATCTCTTACGGACCGTATGACTTAACCCTTACGGTCCGTAAAGGATGTGGTTAGGCTTACGGTCCGTATGGACCTACCCTTACGGTCCGTAAAGGGTTCAGTCTACTTCCCTAGCCTAGCTGATTTCGGGACTAGCTTAGCTGAATCATCAAACTTTCGTTTTTCAATTGTGACAACGAAAATTAAAGATAATTATCAAATAGGGTTTAACCCCCCTGACTTTTAGGGGCCCTGATCCTGATTCCGATTGTTCCGGAAATTTTAGGGTTAGTGCGGAATTACTTGGGTGTCTCAATTAGGGTTTCCTTATTGACTAAGTATCATCTAATTATTAATTTTAATGAGAGTTGTTACAACAATAACTAAGATAATCTCTTAAACAAGTGCAAAAGTGCGAAAATAATCAAAGGTTATACTAATACACGAGTCGGATCCAAGTGATTCATCTTGTCTATCTGTTTTTATTTTTATTTTATTTTTCAGCATTTAGTTAGTTTTTATTTTCTTAGTTTAAAAACATTTTTCTCACTTTTTGATTTGATTAGACGTTGAGGATAAACCGGTATTAAAATTTCTTGTGTCCTTGGACGACCTCGGTATCTTACCAACACTATACTACGTCCACGATGGGTGCACTTGCCCATATGTGTGTTTAGTGTTAGTGAATATCGTGTTTTTATAAATTTAAAACTTGGCTAAAGGTGTAAAAAGGGCTTAATTATACATCTAAATTATATATACACCAACACACATCAAGTTTTTGGCGCCGTTGCCGGGGACACAAGGATTTTAAGAAAGCTTAAAATCGACGGCCTAATCAGTTTTTCAAGACCTTTTCAAAACATGCGCACATTTTTCTGCATTTTAGTTTAGTTTGCATTTACAGTAGCCTGAACACGGGGCCGTGCTCACTGAACACGCCCCCGTGCTGCATATTTTTAGTTAGATACCCAGATACAGAGTCTGACCACGGGGCCGTGCTCGCTGAACACGCCCCCGTGCTCAACGTGACCAGTAACTTTAATTAAAACGCCCAGATACAGACCCTGAACACGGGGCCGTGTTCACCCAACACGGGGCCGTGTCCAGCTTCTGTTTCCGTCCTTATTTTTGTTTTCTGGTCCCGAGGCTCAGTTGTGGTCTGTTGAGTGATTCCTATGGATCAATACTCAAGAGGCTACAACTACACCTATGATGAGGATGATTATAGGGGTAATTATTGCACTAATTGTCGTAACGCACGCTCGGTTCAATATAATACTTCATATCAACCATCCGATTCATACAATTATTATGAGGAGCCCAGGTACGAGCCATCAACTTCATATACATCCTATGAAGACTAAAGGTATGAACCTCCTCCCTCATACTCATATTTTGATGAACCAAGGTATGAGCCTTCATACTCATACTTTGAAGATTCAAGATATGAGCCACCACCTTCATACTCTTATTATGAGGAACCATGGCGTGAGCAACCGACCTCATATAAGTACTATGAAGAACAAAGTTTCGACCCTTATCCATCATATACTTACAATGAAGAACAATGGTGTGAACCATCTACTTCATATGAGTACTATGAGGAGCCAAGGATCGAACAACCGGATTCAAGCTTTGAGGATCCAAATTCGTTTTCTCTCACCGAAGTGACCAATAGGATATTAGAACATATTAAAACTATCGAACGTTACATGAAAGAATCTCGCGCAAGGGAAAAAGAGTCCCGCGCAAGAAAAGAGTTAAATAGTAATAATAACGTAGAGATAGTTGAAAATGTAAAAATGGAAGAACAAGAAAGTGAAAAACCAACACATGAGTTAAACAACGAAAAAGGTGAGTCCAATAATGTTAAAATTCAAGAAGAGTCTAATTTTGAAGAAATTAATCTCTTGTCACCTACTTTCGAAAATCATTGTTTAGTAACCCCTCATGCCAAGTTTTTAAAAGAGTTAAACACTAGTGCTAAAATCAAAAAATTAGTAAGTGTTAAGTTAACTAATGATCAAACTTCGCTAATAAAAGAAGACCCTTTTGAAATTAGCATTACACCGGTTCCATGTTTCTTTCAAAATTCATTTATTAGTAATATCACCATTGATAAAGATCTTTGTGTTAACATAATGCCTAACTACATTTTTGAAAAATTAAGTATTAGTGATTTTACTCCACTTCAAATACCCATTTTTCTATCCGATCGAAAAGTGATAAGATCAATCGGTGTAGTTGAAGATGTTTTGGTTCACACAAATCAATTGGTAATCCCAACCGACTTCGTCATCCTTGATGACGCCCCTCTAGTCTTGGGAAAACCTTTTGTACAAACTCATAAAGCATTGAAAAACCGGAAATTCAACAATCTACCTCTTCAATTAGGGGCATTCAAAAGGAGCATAGATCTCGAGCGTTCAATGAAATATCCTTTTGACAATAATGACCCCCTAATTGAAGATGAAGCTGAACCACCCGATACAAATAAAGAAGATGACCACTTTGTCGAGGAAGAGATAGCTATAGAACAAACCTTTAAGGTTCTTGATCTAGATGAGCCACAAAATAAGGTGTCTTCTAAAGACCCGCCCATTGAGCTCAAAGAACTTCCTAGAGGTTTGGAATATGCTTTCCTAGGCAAGGATGGTAGTTTACCTGTAATTATTTCTTCCAAGTTAAGTAACATAGAAAAAGAGAAGTTAGTTAATCTACTTAAAAAACATAAAAACGCGATCGCTTGGAAGCTTGTAGATATTAAAGGAATAAGCCCTTCCATGTGCAGGCACAAAATTTTAATGAATGATGACTACAAAACAGTAATTCAACCACAACGAAGAGTGAATCCCAATGTTCAAAAAGTGGTTAAAAATGAAGTCATCAAGCTGCTTGACGCCGGACTAATCTACCCTATCTCCGATAGTCCGTGGGTAAGTCCCGTCCAAGTAGTCCCAAAGAAAGGAGGTATGACGGTAATAACTAATGAGAAAAATGAATTAATACCAACGAGAACCGTCACAGGATGGAGAGTTTGTATAGATTATAGGCGATTAAATGAAGCAACAAGGAAAGACCACTTTCCTTTACCCTTCATTGATCAAATGTTAAAACGACTATCCGGTCATAAATTTTATTGTTTCTTAGATGGTTTTTCAGGTTACTTTCAAATACCGATAGCACCAGAAGACCAAGAGAAAACAACTTTCGCATGTCCCTACGGAACTTTCGCATATCGACGCATGCCATTCGGTCTATGTAATGCGCCCGCAACATTCCAACGTTGTATGGTGGCCATTTTCCATGATATGATAGAAAAGACAATGGAAGTCTTCATGGACGACTTTTCCATCTTTGGAGATTCATATGACCAATGCCTCGATAATCTTGAACGAATGCTATCCCGATGTGAGGAAACTAACCTCGCCCTTAACTGGGAAAAATGCCATTTCATGGTAACAGAGGGAATAGTACTCGGTCACAAAATCTCAAGCGAAGGAATGAAAGTTGATCGAGCAAAAATAGAAACTATCTCTCGATTACCTCCACCATCCTCCATAAGAGCAATCAGAAGTTTCTTAGGACATGCCGGATTTTATAGAAGGTTTATCAAGGACTTTTCAAAAATTTCAAGACCTCTAACAAAATTACTTGAAAAAGATGCACCCTTCATCTTTGACAAGGAATGCAATCAAGCATTTCTAACCCTCAAAGAAATGCTAGTCAATGCACCCATCATGATAGCGCCCGATTGGAAATTTCCTTTCGAAATCATGTGCGATGCAAGTGACTTTGCTGTTGGAGCAGTCTTGGGACAAAGAAAAGAAAAGCATTTTCACCCAATCTATTATGCTAGTAAAACGCTTAATGATGCACAAGAAAATTATACAACTACAGAAAAAGAATTACTAGCAGTAGTATTTGCTTTTGATAAATTCCGTTCTTACCTTGTTCTTTCTAAAACTGTAGTCTATACAGACCATGCAGCCATCAGGTACCTCTTCAAGAAACAAGACGCAAAACCCCGTTTGATCAGATGGATTCTACTCCTTCAAGAATTCGACATCGAAATCAAGGACAAAAGAGGAGCAGAAAACACTGCTGCAGATCATCTCTCGCGCCTAGAAGACCCAGCTTTGGAAACAACCAGGGACGAGTAAATCAATGAGAAATTTCCGACAGAATCCTTGGAGATGATGGAATGTAGACAAGAACCATGGTATGCCGACTATGCTAATTACCTAGCTAGCGGTATAGTCACCAAAGGATGGCCACATCATCAAAGAAAGAAATTCTTTGCTGATGTAAAGCATTACTTTTGGGAAGACCCCTATCTTTTCAAAATGTGTGCCGACCAGCTCATCCGAAGGTGTGTCCATGGTAATGAAGCACAAAGAATTCTCCGTCATTGTCATGAAGGTCCATACGGAGGACATCATGGTGCCGCAAGTACCGCACGAAAGGTATTTGATTCAGGGTTTTATTGGCCAACCATTTACAAGGATGCACAAAACCTTGTAAAGACATGTGATGCCTGCCAAAGATCAGGTAATATTTCTACCAAAAACGAAATGCCTCAAAATGGCATTCTCGTTTGTGAAATCTTTGATGTGTGGGGACTCGATTTTATGGGACCTTTCCCGCCGTCAAAAGGAAACAAATATATACTTGTGGCAGTCGATTACTTGTCTAAATGGGCGGAGGCCGAGGCTCTTCCAACAAATGATGGAAGAGTAGTGGTAAAATTTCTGAAAAAATTGTTTTCTCGCTTCGGGACACCAAAAGCTTTGATAAGTGATAGAGGAACCCATTTTTGCAATCATCAACTCGAAAAAATATTAACAAGGTATGGGGTCTATCACCGGGTCTCAACAGCATATCACCCTCAAACAAATGGGCAAGCCGAAGTGACTAATCGAGGTTTAAAACGAATACTTGAAAAAACCGTAGGATTAAATAAAAAGGAATGAGCCGACAAATTAGACGATGCTTTATGGGCCTTTCGAACCGCCTATAAAACCACTATAGGCACAACCCCATATAAGCTCGTCTATGGAAAAAGTTGTCACTTGCCAGTAGAAATAGCTCACAAAGCCTACTGGGCAATAAAAAATATGAACTTAGATTTAGAAACTACCGGTAAAAATCGATTCTGTCAAATGAATGAATTAGACGAACTAAGGAATTATGCATATTCTAACTCCGAAATTTATAAGGAAAGAATGAAAAATTTACATGATAAATATATTAAGTCTAATGAATTTCGGGTAGGAGATCAGGTTCTATTGTTTAATTCATGACTTCGATTATTTCCTGGTAAGCTAAAATCTAGATGGTCAGGACCTTTTTCCGTCACCCATGTTTTTCCGCACGATGCAGTAGAAATTAAAACTCGAAATGGGATACCGTTTAAAGTCAATGGCCAACGGCTAAAACTCTATCGAGGATCCATTGAGGATGAGAAATAGGAGATCTCACTTAAAACGGTTAACGAATAAACTCGTACCCGACATGTTACGAACAGGCAAGTGTACGTCAAAAACCGGTAAGTCTTCTAACCATTTTCGGAAAAAAAGGGGCATGCACACGAGCACAAAAAAAAAATTTCAAAAAACTTTGCTCGGCATGGGGCCGTGTTCGCTGGACACGGGGCCGTGTCGAGGCAACTGTCGGGATAAAACCCTCTTTTCATAACAGTTACCTCATTCCACACGCCCCGTATTGCCGAAAACGCTCTGGTTCCAGGCGATTTTCCGCAGATTTCCGACGTCACTACCACGTTTAACAACATCAAGGTATGATTCTATCATCTTTAGTAGTTAGATTAGTTACTTGCATGTAGTTAAAACATCAAAAATTGGGGAAAATCTAGGGTTCTTCGTGTTCATCCGGATCGAACTTCAAATTTTTGATGCAATCTGTTAGTAGTAGTTTAGATTAGTGTAGTAGAAAGTAAATAAACATGTATTGTTGATAGATTCGTTCGATTTCCCACAAAAACCCCAAACCCTTGTTTTTGAACCGAAAAAGATAAAATTGGAAGGGTAAAAGGTTTGTTTTGGGAAAAACGACACTTAGGGTTTCATTTTCGAGGGAAACCACTGCTATTGGGCTAAAAATTTTCAGGTTTTTGAAACCGGGACGAAAAATGAAGTTTTTGGGTTACAGACGCCTGGACACGGGGCCGTGTCCACTGAACACGGGGCCGTGTCCAGCCCACTGTTTGCAGTTTCGCTCCAAATATCCTATGTTCGTACTAACTTTTGGTGTATTCTTTCAGATGTCAAAGTTCACAAGGTTCAACGCAAGCGAACTCGACGCTAGGGCACGATATGAGACACTCCAAACAAGACCCGAGGAGTATCCTAGGCGAGCATGCACGGACCTGTTAACCATGGTGAACCAGCTAGACCGATTCAACAACATCGTGACAGGACCACTAGCAGTTGCATTGAACACTCGGCTTCAGTCGGTGCATCAATGCACCATGGAGTTCTACAGTACTTTCAATTTGACCTCGAGGTGCGACCCGTTTGACAATGAAGGGGTTGCATTTCGGTGTGGCGGGACAAGATATTCGATCTCCATGGCACAGTTTGGAGCTATAATAGGACTGTACGGGGAAGAGGAATCGGGGAATGAGGATAATACCGGGGGATTACGAGACTTGGATGTAAATGAACGTCAAGCCGCATGGGCTCAGATCGGTGAAGGAATCTACAACCCTAGTAGCACCAAGAGTACCAAACTGAGGGACCCGCTTTACCGCTACATTCACAGGCTCCTCACCTACTCGCTAAACCAGCGTCACGACAGTAGTGGCGTTGTAGGGTTGAAAGATTTGGTTGTCCTTCACTGCATCCATAACCAGAAGCCTCTCGATGTTCCATATCTCTTGTTACGAAACATGCACCTCAATCGCCTTGCTCACGCTCCAACGCCTATCTTCTTCGGGGGATGGGTGTACCGTCTTTTCAAGCATTTCACGAGAATTCCAAGGTCCTATGAAAGGAGTCCATGGTCGGGACGAGTTGACTACCACATTTGCCGAGCCATGAACTTACTTTATGAGGCGGAAGACGGGACGGTGAGCTTCAAAAGGACACAAGGCTATGCATGGAACCCACAAGAGGCCCTAGTTCTCCACGCACCACCTCCCCACTACCAGTACCAACCCCATGGTGATCCGGGTCAATCCTCCTCACAAGGAGGCGGTTTTCCTAACTTTCAAAGCTTACATAATCTTTTGCAGGAAAACCTCATGTATACCAGGAACACCTACAACCTCGCCAACAACACATACCACCGGGTTGGAGCTATTGAGCGCAACATCAACGATATACAAGATGATATCGGTAGCATCCGGGAGTACATGGCAGGGCATGGGGATGGAGGTGATGATAGCGGTGAAGACATGGACGTTTGAAGAGATAAGGGGCGGGTTGATGGTGAGCCCACAGGTTTAAGTACCCTTTTCTACCGAACAATTTATGGCCTGCATGCCACTTGTTGAACAATTTACTTTCCTTGACTACTTTTTTCCGTTTTATTTTTCTATTTTATGTTTGGAGACAATTAACTGTGGTAATGTAGGATGTTTTATGTTTGCTTGGTGTGGTATTAAGTGATGAATAGGGATGGCAATGGGTCGGGTTCGGGTCGGGTATTGGCAATCCCATACCCATACCCGGTTGTAAAATCGTGTCCCATACCCGACCCAATACCCGTCGGGTATATGTCGGGTAATTACCCGTCAGGTACCGAGTATACCCGCGGGTATCGGGTATACCCATTAGTTTGTTAAAAAAATATACATTGGGATTTCCAAATACATTTTTTACTGTTATAATTATTATATAATTTTATTTATGCAACAACTATTATAAATTAAAATATGCATTATATAGATATAAGTTTTAGCATAAATTAATAATAAATTTATAATATTTATACACTTATATGTATATACTTCACAACATACAAAATATAAATACTATCTCATCAAATACATATGCTAAAAGAAAATTTATTTTTCACATTATGAACATATTAAAATAAATCACTAATATATAAGGGTTAATGGAAAATAAAAAATATAAATTAAAAACTTCGGGTATTTGATCGGGTATATAGTTCGGGTAAACGGGTATGTGGTTTCGGGTAATCGGGTCGGGTATCACCTAATCCCATACCCGACCCATACCCGCGAAAATTTTTAAAACTAAACCCATACCCGGCCCAATACCCGTCGGGTATCGGGTATACCCGTCCCATTTGTGTCGGGTTTCGGGTATACCCGTCGGGCTCGGGTATTTTTGCCATCCCTAGTGATGAAACAGGTACAATGCAAGGGTTAGAGTGCTAAACTTTAGCACTTACAGGCCCAAAATGGAGAAACCGGGAGACGAAACCTGTTTTTCAGGCTCACAGACTGTCCACACGGGGACGTGTCCAGCCAACACGCCCCCGTGTTCATCTCCCAGACCTGCTGTTTGGTTACTGACCTGCAATTATTTGCCAGACACGGGGCCGTGTCCAGCCGACACGCCCCCGTGTTCATCTTCTGTAAGTTTTCAATACTGGCAGTTCGCCACGGGGTCGTGTCCAGTGGACACGGGGCCGTGTCCAGACTGCCAGTAACATAAATCTTTGCTTTTTAACACCACACCACACATCCAATCAACCTAAAAATTTATTTTTGGGACACATTGAGGACAATGTGTAATTTAAGTGTGTGTGGGGGGGGGGGAAGCTAACACTTTGAAATTTTGCAAGTCCTAACAACAAGCCTTACACAAAACTCTATTGGAACCGCTAAACACCCAATTTTTTTTCAAAAATCCTTTCATTTTTACTTGTCTAAAGTTTAAGTTAGGAATCACAAGATCAATAAGGTTATATTTTTATAAAATTTACAACCGAAAGCGTCGTGATACAAGAACCAACATAAGAAAATTACGAAACGGCATAAAAAGTCTAGTTAAAATTTAATTATATATACTTGATCACATTAAAAACCCATTCCCACAAAAGTGAGTTTTGAGCCTTTATTGAGCATACAAATTTACATCTTTAGACTAAATGCTCATTTTTCGTTTCTTGTGTGAATAGCCGCTTGGTTCTTACAACTCTAGAACTTGCCAAGACGATTCATTCCCGGTCCTTACCAACTTAAACCCAAGTAAGTAAATGATGGAGGCATTAGGACTAACCATTTTTTTTCTTTCTACACCATTATTTTTCAATTTTTTTTTACCACCTACCCAAAATCCCCCTAGTTAACCCCTTTGAGCCTAAACCTTTCATTTCATTACCCTAAAAACCTTTTTACCCACCAAAAATCTTTTTATTTTTCACCCCTTATTTTAGTAACAAAGCTCGGTTTTTCGCAAGCTCGTTCTTTTATGTGACTAAAAAAAATATATATATATATGAGGATGAAGTTAAAAACAAACAAAGCTATACAAACAAAAGCTTGTTTGGAGGAATACTTCAAAATAAAAGTCACTAAATTTTTTTTTTCGAAAACCGACGCTTTTTACGCTTTTCGCCCTTTTACTAACCACTAACCCAACCACCCACCTTTAGCCCAAGCCTAACCCTTCACCCAAAAAGTCCTCTTGATATTTACAAAGGTAAAAAGTTAAAAAGGAGGAGGATTGATTGCTTGGCAAGCCTATGGAAGGTGTGAGTTCCATGCCGCTCTCGAGTGATTCACTAAAAATACACCTACGGCCGAGTGTTGAGTGATTTATCCCGTGAGGTATGTGAGCTTGTATATAAATACAATTTTAAAAAAGGCAGGTTATGCCCAAATAAGTAATTTATCCTATGAGACGTTCTCAATAAATCATAACGAATAAAATTGTGAATAAATAAAAATAAAACCTAAAAAGATCTTGGATTCCCGACACTCTATGACAAGCCAAAAACTTTCTCTTCTACCTATTCCATTTGGGAGTATAAGCCACATTTTAAAGAGTTTTGCTTCAGGACAAGCAAAAATTCAAGTGTGGGGGTATTTGATGTGTGTAAAATGCAACATATAAATCGCATCAATTAAGGCATAAAACTAACCCTTTTTAAGTACTAATGTTGGAAAAAGAGTGTTTTTGTCTTCCTTTTGTATTTTCAGGATGAAATGAGCTCAAATTCACAAAAGAAGCAAAAAGACAACTAATTCTAGCATAAATACAAGGAAAGGAATAAAAGAAGACTGCCCGGACCCTCAACGGCATCCTCCAAAGCAAAGAAGAGAAAACAGAAGCCTGAACACGCCCCGTGCTCAGCCAGCACAGGGCCGTGCCCAAGAAGCAGCATAAAAGACAAACTGGTAGAAGCTTCCATTGCCCACCACGGGGCCGTGTCCAGCGAACACGGGGGCGTGGTGAAAGTACAGCAGGCGCATTAATTGTAATTGCGAATTACAATTAATGAGGTGAGAGAGTGTCAGACGGGCACGGGGGCGTGTCCAGCGGACACGGGGCCGTGCCCAGCCTTCTGTTCAGCCTATAAATAGGGGTGCTTGGTTTCATTCCATCTCATCCCTTGGCACACCACCTCTCTCACACTTCATCCACCACCCACCATCACCATAACACTATCATCCACCACCATCATCCATTGTCCATCGTAGAGTGTGTGAGTCGTCTCGGGATCCAAGATTGATCGTAAGAGTTCTTGACAATCAAGGCCATGTTTGCCTAAGTCTCTTACATCACTTGGTGAAGACAAGTGTTTAGTATAATAATTTTTATTTTTAATCTTTTGCACTTTTTATTTGGTTTTGTATTAATGACTTTAATAACTAGTTGCTTATGTTGAAGGTGATCTTTCCTTATCGTTTGTCCGTGGTGTCTTGGCATTATTTTACTGTCTATATAAAATAAAAGATTTTCACCATTCATATCTCCACGCTCTATATGGAGGTATGTTGGCTACCTGGTCGGGGGTTAAGGGAACGGTTTGGTAAGGGTCTTGCCCTTGTTCAGCGTTTAGAGGTCCTGCAAGGGACCCGGGTCAAATTTAGTAGGATCTCCTTCAATGCCCATAGGTATTGGATGGCGGGGATCCAAACTCTTTGACCCCCTCATAAGTTAACTACTATTAATACTATAACCCGGCTATTTAGGACTGTATCCCTGCTGACTCAGACTACTTAGTCGAGGGTAACGTCACCGCCAAAAGCGGGGCCTACCATAATTTGCATTAATAACTTAATTCATTATCTTCCAATAATCCGACCCTTTAGAATTGTATCCTTGCTGACTCAAACTACTGGGTTGAGGGTAACGTCGCCTTCAAAAGAGGGGCCTACTACAATAACTAAGATAATCTCTTAAACAAGTGCGAAAATAATCAAAGGTTATACTAATACACGAGTCGGATCCAAGTGATTCATCTTGTCTATCTGTTTTTATTTTTATTTTATTTTTCAGCATTTAGTTAGTTTTTATTTTCTTAGTTTAAAAACATTTTTCTCACTTTTTGATTTGATTAGACGTTGAGGATAAACCGGTATTAAAAGCTCTTGTGTCCTTGGACGACCTCGGTATCTTACCAACACTATACTACGTCCACGATGGGTGCACTTGCCCATATGTGTGTTTAGTGTTAGTGAATATCGTGTTTTTATAAATTTAAAACTTGGCTAAAGGTGTAAAAAGGGCTTAATTATACATCTAAATTATATATACACCAACACACATCAAGGGGCAGGGAGTAGAGCTTGGTTGAT
Source organism: Helianthus annuus (assembly GCF_002127325.2). Taxonomy (NCBI): domain Eukaryota; kingdom Viridiplantae; phylum Streptophyta; class Magnoliopsida; order Asterales; family Asteraceae; genus Helianthus; species Helianthus annuus. The sequence continues at coordinate 191,462,784 of NC_035448.2, forward strand.
AGTAGCTTGAACTGGGGCTTGACGGGGACCATAGCGGCAGTTCGTAGTGAAATGACCGCATAGGTTGCAGTGAGCGCAAAAACGACAGGCTAGACCCACTGGATGATGGTATAAGCATGTTGGAAGAGTGGGTGAGGACCTGTGTATGCACGCTTTGCTGGCTGTGCATTGATCACTGGAGCTGAGCGGTGGTGCTGCTGCGGTTGAGCTGGTACGGATTGGAGAGGAGCAGCAGTTGTTGCGGCAGCACAGCTCTTGTTGCTGGAGTTGTTGTTGTTCTTCTTCTTCCTTCTTGAAGACTTAGAGGATTGAGCAGAGGCGGTGTCGGTGGTTGTAGTTGTGGCTTGGTGCAGAGACTTGGCTTGCTTATCCCAAAAACCAGACTTAACCCGCTTGTCGTTGATCTCAGCGGCAAGTAGGTAAGTCTCTTTGATTGTTGTTGGCTTGGCGGCATGAACAAAATCCGCTACACAGTCTGGCAAAGCTCGAATGTACTTCTTGATGGTCTGATCTGGGGTCTTGACCTGATCGGGACATATGATGCTAAGCTGTTTGAAACGGGCAATGAGAGCAGCGTTGTCTCCATCTTTCTGCTTGATGGTCCAAAACTCGTCCTCCAGCTTTTGGCGTTCATGAGGAGGGCAGAATTCATCGATCATAATTGCTTTCAACTCCTCCCATGTCAGCTCGTAAGCTGTATCATTTCCGCGCTTGTTTCGTTCGGTCGTCCACCAGTCTAGAGCACGGGACTGGAAGACACCTGTAGCATTGAGAGTGCGGAGATTTTCAGGACATCCGCTTTGGCGCAGAGTGACTTCGACTGAGTCGAACCAATGGAACATGGCAGTAGGGCCATCTTCTCCAGTGAACTCTTTGGGTCCGCATGCTTTAAACTGCTTGAAGCTGAAAGCAGCCTTGTTAGCATCTTTGGGTACTTCTGTTCGCGACTCCTCAGATGACTTGCTAACGTTCTCGTAAACATCGCTCACAGCCTTCGCCATGCTTTTGGCGATGATAGCAGTGAGACGCTTGTCTCTCTTCTCTTGACGAATCAGAAGGTGTCGGGATCCAGATGACGACATGGTCTGCAACAGACATCGCCACAGGACTCGACACAACGAAATCGAATCTCACCTCACACGTCTAGACTACTAAAGCTCAGGAACACGAGTAAGGCACGAATCATATAAGTACATAGTCACGAAGGGCACAAAAATCACATAACCACAGAAGCACATAAGCATTTAAGGCACAGATTCATAGAAACACAGAAGAACACAAACATGTACACATTTGAGCACACAAGCAGTCAGAAAACAGAAACCTATCCTTCCAAGTTCGCGTGTCGTTCGCATAGCGATCATGTATAGCATATCGAGTAGCATAGTATAGCCTAACTTAGTCGTATAGCACAACATAGCATAGTATCGTCTAGATTGCAGCAACTGGATATCGAATTGAGATGGAATAGCAATACGAGTCGTGTGTGTTGATCGAAATGATAGCAAAAATCGAATAACTTCCAAAAATATAAACACGTACTCAGATAAAGGCACATGAAATCACATAAAAATCAATGAGTCATCAGAGTACACGGTCGCGGTCTTCAAAAATCAAAACACATAAAATCGAGAGATAGATTGTCTGCGGCTACTAGACATCGACTACCCAAAGCAATTCGACTATTCACAGTAGACTTGTCGTCACTTTCGACTTTAGAGGTCGTGTTTCTGCCTTGATTCTTGGGCATTCCACACGCGTGCCCTAGGTCATACTTGTGAGTTCAGGTCGTTGGAGTCCGTCAAATGCCCTGGTGAGATGAAATAATATTCGAAATAAATTGTCAAGGTTAGGGTTTCACCCCTGGCTTAACAATTTCTTCCTTGTTTTTAAGAAAATCGAGGAGTTTGGGCATTAATTCTGTCGAGAGTTTGCGGTTTTCACACCTATTCTCGATGAATAATCTCCTCCTTTTTGTAAATAAATTACAGGCTTGACAAATAATTTATTCGGGAGTTCGAGGCTTTCACACCTAATCCTGACTAAATCACTTGACTTTAATTGAAAATTCGAGTGCAGTGATAGCAAAGAATTGCAGAATAAGGCACATAAACTTGGTCTGTTGGTTCCTAGCTATGGTCTAGGTTTCTAAGACAGCGACCCGGACTAGGTCGTGTCCAACCTAATTCCCTATAGTTATGGCTCTGACCAATCTGTCACACCCCATCCGATGGCGGAATCATCGGGCGCGACACTGAGCGAAACAGATTGTCCAGAAGTTTTCCACAACAACTATCAATACAAATTCAGTTTAAAATGATACGTCCCATACCGTATCCCGAATATATAACAAGTTATTACAGATAACATCCAAACAATTAAATCTTGTCTCGACAACTCAGATCTTAATTATTACAAAACCAAATAAATAAAATATTGTTCAAATGTTCTAAGACCCATCTGGACAAGATCTACAGACAGCTATGCCCTAGACACTTGCTCAGACAACTATTTGTTGGGGGCCCTAGAGCTTTATTCTAGCCTCGCTTTCCCTAGCAAGCATACACCTTAAACACCTGTCACATACGTTAGAATAAAGTCAATACATACAATGTAAAGGCGAGTACACAAGTTTGATAATAGCATATAGAGTTCGAATAGTTTATCCATAAGCAGCACGTACACAGAGGAAAACGAAGCATGTTAATTATCGACATGGGACCATCGGTACCAACGACTGCGGGTTAACTGTCCGAGACAGTTCGCAATACATGATTACCACCGTAATCCATGCAAGTAATTGTCCTTAACAACCCCCGTGTGAACGGGTGCTGAGTCCAAACTATAGTACTATGAGGCTAAGGCAGGTAGACAGCATTCCATGTGTAAACATGATAAACAAGCATTCATTCAGTCACGTAATACATGCAATCAGTTAGCGTTCAAATAGTTTGTGTTTGATTGTGATTTGATAAGTAACGTATGTAACACCCAAAAGTGCTAAAGCAAAAAGGGATCGAGTATACTCACAGTGATTGATTATGGATTGAAGGGAGCGCTGAGAGTAGGTTAGCCTGAATAGTTCGATAGTATAACGATGAGTAACACGGAATTGCAAACAAGTGTAAGTGGATCGAACGGTATGGTCGATCGAACAGCATGTTCGATCAAACAGCACTATCCGTTCGGTTGGTGTAACCGTTCGGTTAGTCTGTTCGATCGGCCAGGAGGCTCGATCGGCTTGGACAGTTCAAGTGGATTGTTTCTTCCTTTGAGAAGGATGTGTTTGTGTTTGATGGTTTGAACTTTTGAGGTTTTTGCAGCATTATTTGGAAACATTGAAGTATCCTTACCTTTCAGGTCGGTCGATCGAATGGTTCGTTCGATCGGTAAGTCCCACCGATCGGTTAGGTACTTCACGATATAGTCCTTAGCAGGGTGTCACTTGATCGGACGGTATGTTCGATCGGGTGGCACTCCAATGCGTCAGACGAGTTAAAAAGTGATTTAGTGTTGAAGCATAATATCTCATGACCCGAAGAGTAATGTTTATCAATCGTGTAGCATATTCGATCGGACATCACATCGTCAATATTATACTTCATGAAGTTGGAAAAGTGTGGGGCCATGTACTAGCCCTCGGCTGGCCCGGTCGATCGGCTGGTAGGTCCGATTGGCTGGACTGTTCGCTCGAACAGCCTAGCCGTTCGGCCAGCATTTCTGACCTGGTCGGCCTTTCGTCTAACACTTGGCTATTTTGGTTTGTTTTGATATGATTTTGAGGTATTTTGACAACGAGTTGAACCATAGAACATGGGTTCTTACTTGTTTCACTGGTTCCGGCAGGAATCACCCAAGTCCGGCCAGTGAACTGTTCGGAACGGTAGTTTACCGTTTAACCCGAAATCGGTGAACCTCGTATTTAGAATCCGAACCTTGAACCACGTGGTTGTTAGAATGATTAGTGAGCTGGTTCAAGCTCCGTTTCTACCGGTTCTAAGGTGTTGAGTGTAAAAGAGTTGAAAGAAAGTCGGAAAATGCGTCTTTCAACCTTCCACACCATGAAATGTTAAGATCTATGATAGATTTTAGTTTGTTAATGTGGAAATCGGTTAGATCTAAGCTATTCACGGTTGAATGAGGCCAAAGTATGAGGTTCTTCAAGAACACCATGATGACATCATCCAAGAACACTTAGATCTTGGTGATTTCACTGTTAGAATCCAAGTTTTGAAAGATAGAAAGGTGTAGAATCGTGTAATGATTAAGAACGTACAAGATTTAGGGTGAAAACTTACTGGAGTTGAGAGAAATCTGAGAAAAGGTGAAGAACAAGGACTGGTTCGGTCAGAGCTTTCCAAAAGTGGAAATGAAGACAATGACAACCCTATTTATAGGCTTCCAAAAGAGGAAAGTGGTAACCGATCGGCCAGGCTTACTGATCGAATGGGCTGCTCGATCGAACAACATGTTCGATCGGCTGGCCTGTTCGATCAGGATGTCCTGTTCGATCAGCAAGTGCTTTGCGACGATTTTTGATATTTCGATTTCGATGAACGAGGATTCGAGTACGGTAGAGTTTCCTAATCAAATTACTTTCAGTCCCAACTACTATATCTAACATAAGCATCCTAGTTTCACATTTCGGTTTCGGTTTCGATTGAGTTCGATTGCTTTTCGAGTTTCGATTCGATTTGATTGATCACCACACATATCAACATAAAGTAAACACGCACAAATAACACATAAGGCACACACACACATATAACAATACCAAAGTTCGCATAATTCGAGGTTCGAGTTTGATGATCGATTCGATTGGCTTGATTATCGATTAATTAACTTTATCTCATTGATACTTCCTACTATTCGAAGTCGATTAACGATTCACATTTCGATTATCATTCGATTAACATTCGATTATTTAGATTAGACAACACTTACTCCACATAATACAAAAATTAAAATAAACTAATTACAGATAAAAGTCAAACTTTGACTTTGACTTTGACATTCGAAAATACGGGGTGTTACATGACCAAGTTGATGATGCAAGTTGAGTAGAGATTTGGTAGTGGTATAATTTATTCGTGGATGGACCTTACACGAATAATAGTAGACATCATGCTTGTTGATTCCCCGCATTAGGTGCGCCCCCGTGTGAAGGTCCTTCACAACAAAATAAGAGGGAAAAAATTCAACAGAGACATGGTTAGTTTTGCAAAGTTTTGCAACGGAAACAAGATTTGTACGCAATTTTGGAACACATAAAACATTGGGAAGGGATAGACATCGAGACGATGTTGGAATAGAAGTATGACCAGTATGAGATATGGAAAGACCTGTTCCGTCGCCGAGAATTATTTCTTCCGGACCGCCATAATCCGATAAAGAATGCAACTGTGAATGAGGGGAAGGAGCATGTTCGGACGCGCTAGTGTCAAAAAGCCAAGAGGGTGGGATTGAGGGTGCACGAGTTGTGGCGGTGTTAACGACCGGGTCGTTGTTGATGGTAATGTTGTTGTCGCGAAGAAAACGGGCGAGTTTTCTACAATCTTTGGTATTATGACCATTGATTGAGCAGAACTGACAGAAGCTGGCTAAACGTGGGCTGTTACGAAATCCATTTTGTTGGGATGGCAGTTCCTGCCAGTGTGCTCGCTGAAAACGTGCACCATTGTAACCGGTTCGATTACCCGAAGTTGGGCGAGATGCATGGGTATGGTGAGCCGTGATGACAGCAGGTGAGGGTTGTGTGGTTGCTTGGATTTCTCTTTCATGGTCCACAAGTTTAGCATACATTTCAGAATAAGAAACTGATGTGTCACGGGCTTTGAGTGCAGCAACAATGGTTTTGAATTCTTCACCCAATTGATTCAGCACAAATCATCAGGTGCTCATCTTTAACCGGTTCTTGGGCCAAGGCGAGTTCGTCCGCAATTGAACGCATCTCATGAAGGAAGTCAGAAACAGGCCGTGACCCTTTCGGGTTTGAGGTGAGTTTCGACTTAAGTGAGATGATTCTTGAGCGAGATGTATTGGCATAGGCTGTTGTTAGCCGCTGCCATGCTTCACGAGAAGTGGTGGCTGATGAGATTAGAGGCTGGATTGCATCTGTGCAACTGCCTAGTAGGGCGCTAAAGAGAATCTGGTCTTGCTGATACCATTGGGCGTACTCGGAACTCGTGGCCGTTGGCGGGCGGGAGTTGCCATTAATGTGGTGATTAAGATCCAAGCCAATTAAGGTGGATTCTATCTGTCGCCGCCTGGTCGGAAAGTTGTTTTGGTTGAGTCAGATGATGAAGTGAGCGGAGGCGGTAAGGTGGATGATGGCCGGAGAGGTTTGTTCATCAGATTTGGGCAGCATGTTTACTGTTGTGGGTTGTGAAAGAGAGGAGAAAAAAAAGGAAGGGGAGGATGAAAGAGATCGATATTATCTCAGAGGAGATATTGAGTGGCTTTAGATACCATATCAAGGTTATTCTTTCTATATTTCTATGTGTCATACAAGACAATAAACAGTAATATATATGCATGTACAAAGAGGATTTCAAGGATGTTAAGTATGGAAAAGGTAATGATGACCACAATGATTGACCACACAATAATGCAGATGGCGAGATTTGTGGATGTAGATATCATCAATGAGGATTATTTGTGATAGACCCTACACGAAGCTTGGAACGAAAGCATTCAAAAAGGGGTCTCGGAAGACTTTTGGTGAATATGTCCGCTACCTGGAGCGTGGTAGGCACAAATTTGGTATGTAGACGACCGGTGGAGACCAATTCCTGAATCAAATGGTAATCAATATCAATGTGTTTGACTCGTTTATGAGATACCGGGTTTTGACTTAGGAAAAGAGCACTTTTATTGTCACAGAAGAGGGTTGGGCGACCGGGTGGGAGAGCATGTAATTCTCGTAAGAGGTGGGCTAACCAAATAATTTCAGCTGCGGTGTTCGCCATGGCCCGATATTCAGACTCGCAGCTTGAGCGCGCAACATTTGGTTATTTCTTTGCTCCAAGAGACGAGGTTGCCTGCTAAATAAATTGCATACCCATAAGTTGATCGACGAATTTCCATACAACGTGCCCAATCCGCATCGGAGTAACCACCTAGTGAGGTTTTAATGGGTCGATCAAATGTTAAACCATATGATAATGTACATTTAACATATGTTGGTGCACTACATCTGTCGACTTCGTCTTGGATCGAGTCTTAGTCTTAGAGTGTTAGATCAGGGCACGTTATACGAGAAAATAGGATATTGTTTGTATGTTAAGAGATAGTTTCGCTCTTAGGGACATAGGAGGTTTCGCTTATATGTTCAGTGTAGTTCCGCTTTTATGTCACTAGGAGGTTTCGCTCATACGTCATGTATGTTGGAGCGAAACCTCATGGCCTATAAATAGATGCCATTCGAGCGAAACCTGAAACACAGTCTTGTAACTCTTACCGAAGTGCTGCCGGTTTGAGAATTGGATGTAAACTGTCATTATTCAATACAGAAGGGTGTTTAAAGTGATTTGTAAGCTGTTTCTACGTTGATTACTTGTTTTCCGCACCTGTAATTGACGAAAACTCCTCTGAACGACTCGTTCGGGTCGAAACACGATCCTACAACATACCGTAGGATTCGTTTGACAAGTTGAAAGTGAGCGGTTGTTGAGTTTTGAAGAAATTGGCTAGCTTGGTTTACCGCATAAGATAGATCGGGTCGTGTTATGGTAAGGTGTTGTAGAGAACCTACCAAGGAGCGATATAATGTTGGGTCATGGAACGGTGTACCCGAAGAGATCAAAGTATCTGATGTGGTCAGAGGTGTTCCAACTCGTTTTGCATAAAGAAGACGTGCTCGTGAAAGGATATCATAGGCATATTTTGCTTGACTTAGAAAGAGTCTGGATGAATTGAGAGGACTTCCAGTCCAAGAAAATAGCTTAACATGCCTAAGTCCTTGATTTTGAATTCTTTGTGTAGGCTCCCCGTAAAGGTTTTGATAACATGTTGATTGTTTCCTGCGATAATTGTGTCATCTACATAAACCAGTAAATAAATTAAGGCCTTGTCGATTTTGTACATAAAGAGAGATGGGTCGGCTCGACTACATCGAGAACCAAGTGTAATAAGAAAGACACTTAACCGTTGGAACCAAGCTCGTGGAGCTTGTTTGAGGCCATAAAGAGCACGTTTGAGGCGACACACATGGTTTCAGAATTTTGAGTTCACGAAACTTGGTGGTTGTTCCATATACACGGTTTCATTTAGATGTCCGTTTAGAAACGCATTGTTGACATGGAGTTGACGAAGTTGCCAATTATAGATAGTGGCAAGACAGAGAACTACTCGAATTGTTGATGCTTTGACAACAGGGCTAAACGTATGTGAGAAGTCAAGCCCAGGAACTTGCGTAAAACCTTGAGCCACTAAACGTGCTTTGTAACGGTCAAGCGAGCCATCGCGGCTTTATATTTAATGCGATAGATCCACTTCGAACCCACGACATTTGAATGAGTTGGTCGTGAAACAAGATCCCATGTGTCGTTGTCTTGAAGAGCCATGAGTTCATCTTTCATAGCCAATACCCAAAGTGAATTTTTTAAAGCTGTTTTGATGCCTTTTGGGATATGAGAAGTAAACAAGGCATGATGAAGATGACTTGTTGAGAAATCACTTAAGTTAGCAAAATGCTTTGGTTTAAAGATCCCCAATTTTGAGCGAGTATGATTGGGATGAGTGGAGGCCATAGGTTGAGGGTGAGGTTGTGTATGGATAGGGTCGATGGTAGTGGCGGAACTGGTGGGATAGGATTGAGGGTGGTGGTGGGACCGGTTGGAGTGGTATTTGGGGTCAGTATAGGTGGATGTGGAAATGGTGGGTGTAGGGGATTCGGCGGGAGTGGTAGTAGAGGTTGATGGGCTGTTTATAGGTATTGGGTTGGCATTTGCTGATGGGTCGATGGGGTTAATATGAGTTTGGGTTGGGCTTGTAAGGTGAGGTGGACAAATGGTGCATAGTGTAGGGGAGTCACATGTAATGGATTTGGCAACGGGGTTTTTTTGTGGTGTGTTGCGGGTGAGGTGTCTGGAGATGGTATAGATTCCTCAAAATTTGACATAAGAAGTTTTGATTCATTAATGTTGGTTACAATTCCCGAAATCGGAAAATTGTCTTCGTCAAATTTCGCATGACGTGTCATATAGACACGAGATGTGGTTGGGTCTAGACAATGGTATCCTTTATACTATGGACTACACCCGATAAAAATGCACGGTGCACTCCTAGGAAGGAGTTTGTGCTTGGTGTAATCTCGTAAATATGGAAATACCCGACACCCGAATACACGAAAATTTGAGTATGATGGTGGATGATGAAATAATAGTTCAAATGGGGATTTGTTGTCTAGGATGGGCGTGGGTAGACGGTTTATGATGTAGGTGGCGGAAGTGAACGCGTCTAGCCAAAAATGAGTCGGGACATGGGCGTTAAACATCATGGCCAAACCGGTTTCGGTAATGTGACCGTGTTTGCGTTCGGCCCGTCCATTTTGTTGAGGTGTATGTGGGCATGAAAGCCTATGAAAAATGCCATGTTGTTGGAAAAGATTATGTACCCTATTATTTGTGAACTCGGTACCACCATCACTTTGGAAAATTTTTACTTTGCTTGTGAATTGATTATGAACAAAGTTTAGAAAAGTCACAAGTATGTTGTAAAAATCCGATTTGAATTTTAGTGGGTAAAGCCATGTGAAACGAAAGGAATCATCGATGAATACAACATAATATAAGTACCCATCCGTAGAGGGTATTGGTGAGGGACCCCAAAGATCATAATGAATTAGATCTAACACGTGTGATGACCGTTTATGATTTTCAAAAAAGGTAATTGTTTTGCCTTAGAAAGGTGACACGATGAACATAAGCCCGGTTTGGGTAATAAGGACGTAACAAACACTTGTCCAAGTTTATTTAAAATTGAAATGACATCAAACGAGACATGACCTAAACGGTTATGCCATGTATCAAACGAAGCACGAAGATGAGGAGCAGCAAGGGCAGCAATGAGAGACTTGTTTGCTAAAGATTATATATTGATATGTAATGTAAGAATATCGTGTTTGTTTGCTAATTTTGGCTTTGGTATTTGGTCAAACTATTTGACTGCAGGTGGTATGCCAAACAAGCTTCCAACTTCACTAGCCCATCTCAAACATCTGCATTTGGATAATTGGATGTGTGCTTTATGGAACAAATCGAAATATCTTCTGCCATCTGTATGATCAGGAGCTCCCCGGTGTTAGAGAAAATTGTTTTTCTGGTAGTTAATTAGTGTTGTTACTTATGATAATGGCTCTGAATGACTTTATTGACATTCTTTTTCTGATCAGATGTGTGATAACGAGAAGCTGCCAGTTCAACAAACTTCCAGCAACTTTTTTGATTCCAAAGACTACTCAGATTTGAAATTGGATCATCTTGAGACGTTAGAGATGAAAATGTTTAGTAACTTACCTCTTGAGATGGCATTTGTGAAGCTCATCATGGCCCAGTCACCCGTGCTAAAGAAGGTACGGATTGAGCTTAGTGACAATGTTTCTGTTGACGAAGAACTGAAGATGCTTAAAGACATGCTTCTACTCCCATTTCCACGAGCATCACCTTCTGCAAAACTAATATTTGTACTCCCATAAACGTCTTTATGAAGGCTGTTATTTTGTAGATGCTACTTAATATCCTTGGTTAGGATTAAGGATCGTCATTGCATGGTGCAAAACTGAGCCTTTACCCGTAGAGGTAAATCAAACTATGTTATGTTCTTCCAGAAGTTTAGGTGTATTTACTTCTTAAACTGTGAATTGTTTATAGTTTGAATTTGGTATGGTTTATAACTACATGTTCGCATAAAAGAATAACCATCACATGTTTGTTGGCTATATCTAGCATGGTTATCGATAAGGATCATCTTGTTGGACGAGCAGGCTTAAACTTGCGTTTCTTGACAAGTTATCTCCTCTTCATTGAGATAGCAAACAACTACAATCATGTAAATCACAGGAATAACAAAGAGTGTTTGCAACATTATTAGTCTGTGAGTGTTCCATAAGAATTAATTAAATGCCAGCTTTGTTGCAGAGAAAATTAACATATATAGACTTTAATGTAGCAACTTTGACTCATTTACTCATCAATGGTTCGACTTGGGTTCTTTATTTCATGTTCATAAAATTGCAAAATTTAGCTCATGTGCCAAATGAGCCCATCCAGTTGAAAGTTTGAACAACCTTGAAATGAAATGGGTCAATAAACTAGACATTACTATTATAAAAAGATAGTTCTTTGTTCACATGTTTAATACATTAGTTACTTATAAGATTTCAAGAAAGTGGATAAATAAGCAAATATACATACAGAATAAAGTTACATCATATCTCTTTACTATACAGTACTTATGCTGAACAAGAAAATATTTTAATGAGAATGTTTAAAGTCTCTCTCAATTGTTGCAGCTAGTTAAACCACTGTTATCACTTATTCACGTTGACATAGAGATCGGCGAAGGTGAGAAATCTTTCAACAAAATCACCGAATCATCAACAACATCCATTCTTCTCCCGGCTTGAATTTCCATCAAGACATCCAACACCTCCTTCATTGTAGGCCTCATATCTGAATCAAATTGTAAACATCGATAAGCCAACTCTGCTGCTGATGTGATCATGACCTTGATTTCACGATTCGAATCAGATACTAATGCCGGGTCGATTAATTGATCAATTTCACATCTTTGGATCCTGTTTCGAGCGAGATTTGCCAAATAAATCTCTTCTCTGGGCCTACGTTTATCGACTGCCACCATTGATGATATTAGTTCAATCAAGACTACACCAAAGCTGTAAACATCACTCTTATCACTTAATTGATATAATTGGTGATATTCAGGATCCACGTATCCTGGGGTTCCCTGAGGAGCTGATGATATATGAGTGACACTATTCGGAGAGACCCTTGAGAGACCAAAATCTGCTACTTTGACACTGAAATTTTTATCAAGAAGAATGTTGTTTGTCTTGACATCTCGGTGTATAACATCACTGGCATGGAGATACACTAGTGCACTGGCGGTTTCAATGGCAATTTTCAAACGTATGGCCCATGTTAGCCGGCCTGGAATTGCTTGTTTCCCATGCAGGTGGTCGGTAATGGTGCCATTGGGAATGTACTCATAAACAAGGAGAAGGTCTCGACTTTTTTGAGAGGTGCAACCGTAGAATAGAACAAGGTTTGGATGTCGTAAATGTCCCAAGATTTGAACCTCATTCATGAATTGTTCGACTATTTTGTGTTTTTTCTTATATAATCTCTTAACTGCAACTTCTCGCATGTCAAGTTTACCTTGATAAAAAAGATGTGGTATGAATACAACTAATGGAAATGAACAACCATTGATTTTATTATGCGTGATTCATTTTTTATGAGCAATAAAACAACTTTTGTTTTTAGATGATCCCTTTCAACTAGCGGATGTGAATAGTGCAAAACTCTATGGGATTTGCTAGCGAATGTGAAAGGTGTAAATATATATAAAAAAAATGATGACTATATGGTACTGTTCACATCCTCTAGTTGAAGGAGCGCATCATTTTGAAACAAAAATGGTATAAAAAGACCACCTACAAACCATGTTTATAATTCCAAAGAACCTAGAACAAGAACAAGTTCGTTAAGTTCTCACCATAGTAGACGGCTCCAAAACCGCCAGCCCCTAGTTTGTGAGAAGGGCTGAAATTTTTGGTGGCATCTTTAAGCTCCAAGTAGGAGAAAACAGATGGCCCAGAATATGAGAGATTTATTTTTTCAAAGCTTGTAGATGGCCTTTCTTCTTCAAAGCTTGGAGATAGACTTTCTTCTTCAAAGCTTGGAGATTTGTTCTTTGATGACACATTGCTCTTGTTGCGACGCCAGATTATAGAGATGGCAGACGAGAGCATGCGGGTAAGGGACTTTCCAAGGAGACCTAGATAAAGAGACATCTTTCAGGCAAAAGTGTATGCTAGTGTTTGTGTAAACACATAAGGGGTGAAGATACCTAGTATCAGTTTTATTTTTATTTTTATTTTTTGTCAGACTATAGATAATTGAAAGTGTTTTGAATCTAGGTAATCTGGTAGTTAAACTAGTTTGAATTTGAATTATTAAAATAATAATTCAACAGAGAAAAATAGTATATATTCAAATTAATTATTAAAATATAATAATGGGAACTAATAATCACATATGTTAAAAACTTATTATCACAGGTTGTATACGGGTCGTATAAGGTTATAAGGTCCATATAGAATAAAATGAACTGACAAAGGCTGCAGTTTATTTTATTTTATACGGACCTTATAACCTTATACGACCCGTATACACCATGTGAGAATAAGATTTTAGGGTGGTCGTATATAACGTATACGATACCTTTATACGGGCTGGGCCATATAAGGTTATATAGTCCGTATACTTCAAATTTCGATTTTTTTTATTTTAACTGTTTAACTCAACATATTATTTCACGATACGCGTGCGACTAGACGTAAGATTCTTCGATTCGATGTTATATTCCTCGATTCTCATGCGAATTATGTGATTAGACGTTAGATTCCTCAATATTCGTGCGAGTTATTTGATTCGGCGTTAGATTCCTCAATTCGCTTGTTAATCATTTAAAACAACGATGTAATATCTCGTAAAAAACATCTATATAAACGACACTAATATTATTCATTTTCATTTTCATTCAACTGCTATTCATTTCTTCTATATTTCTCTGTATTCAAATTATATTACGCTATCAATGTCGTTTTGGGGTGACGGTAACTTTTTCCGTAGTGACTCGGCTAGCGAGTCGAATTAGAGGAGTTACGATATCAATCAAAATAACAATCCGGGTTTGTTTGATCTAAATGTTCCATTCGATCTCAATCTTGCGTCAGATGCAAGTCAGGATCCTTGGAGTTTGGATGCCTATCAGGGTAATTATACCGGTTATTATCCACCGCCGCCCGGTAGTTTTCAATCCCCTCCTAGTAGTGGTGGACCGCTGCCCGGTAGTTTTCAATCTCCTCCCGGTAGTGTGGACCGTCCGAGGGTCCAAACGGTGACCAAGAACCGGGTGGCGCACTATTGGGACCGGGGAGTTCCAAACACCACGTTCGCGATCCCGAAGGCGCGGGTGTCACACGTTTACGACCCGTTACACCGATACCTACATCAATGTATCGTCGTGACGATTGCAGGTTGGCACGATAGTAAGGAGTGGGTCAACAAAAATGACTTGTTCTTCCTGCACGACTTACTTACCGGCGCGGGGGGGGGGGGGACTTGGCATACAAGTTGGCCACATACTTCGCCGAGTACGCTTTTAAGCGTACCTCTAGCCACATTAGTTGTGGCGGCTTCATCACCCGTCTAGCGAAGCACTGGCCACGCCGCTTGTACCCGCAGGTGGCTCTGAATATAACCGTCACACACCAGGTTGATCCGGTAGGTAGGGCCACAACATGCGCGATGAAGATTGCTCACGAGGTGCTACCGGACAAGGTCCGGGTTATTTGGTCGTATTATGAGGGTCGTATCGAGTGGTACCCAGGGCAGCCACTACCGAGGGAGGCGGGACAGGGAGGCGAGGGTGATGGTGAGGGTGAGGGAGGCGAAAGAGAGGGAGGCGAAAGAGAGGGAGGCGAGGGAGAGGTAGGCGGGATACTGAGGCAGTTCATGTTGCGGTCGACAGATCACATATGGGTGTCGAGGAAGTGCAGGTTGATCGCCCATACGATCGACGGAGCGTGCGACCTCGTGTGATGCCTCCATCGGGGATAGAGAAGAAACGGGCTCAGGTCGTGTCGGATGTAGCTGCTGTACGGGTGGACGTATCCCGTATACAAAGCGACGTATAGTGGATGGTCGAGGAGATTATTGCTATGCATTCTGGCGCGCCCCTACCCCCACGAGCTAGCGCTGCACCACCACCACCACCATCGCCGTAGTTGTTTATTGTATTTTGGTTTTATTGTTTTACATTTGAAACATTGTAAATATTTATCTTTTGTTGTTTTAGATGTAAAGCATTGTAAATATTAATCTTACGTTTACATTTTATCTTGTTTGTGTAATAATTGTTATCGTATTGTTTATCATGTTCACATATTTTGTTTAACAAAATGGAAAATTACTCAACTTTATTAGTACGTTTAATTACAAACTTATAACATAATCCGATAAATCTAAATAATACGGCAAACTCTATCTAAACAGTTACTAAAACTTATTAACCGATTACTCGGTTTCACACAAAATAATAATAATAATAATAATAATAATAATAATAATAATAATAATAATAATAATAATAATAATAATAATTATATACCGGTCGTATAACATTATACGGCTCGTATATGTTTGTTAAAAACCAAAAAACCTGATAAAACCTCACAAAAAAAACTCATTAGGCTGTATAACATTGTATTACCTGTATAGAATTGTATACGACTCGTATAATGTTATCCAACCCGTATACATATAAAACAAAACAAAAAAACATTCCACTACATCTATTTCTGTGCAACAACATTTTATACGGTCCGTATAAGGTTATAGGGTCCGTATAAGGTTATACGGTCCATATACGTACACTTAGGGATGTGAAAATAAGAAAATAGGGGGTGTGAGAATAGTACTTGCAATAATAATATAAGCAAACAAGAATGTACACAAACCACGTCTGCTAATGAAAGTTACAAATAGGACTGTTCAAATCGCTCGTCGCTCATCGCTCGGAAAACACTCGGAATATGCTCGCTTGGTTTGGTTCGGTTTGCAAACGAGCCAAGCATGAGCAAAGGTCCGCTCAGAACGGTTCGGCTCAGATTAATTTTTATTAGTTTATTACGTATATAATTATATATGCACACACAAATTACATGTATATTCATATTTTATACATACCGCTCTATTAGATTTGGACCACTATACTCAAATATACAATTATATTTATCCATACTAGCCTAATCAAACCAATAAAAAATTGGCATTTTTCTCTCATCAATCGCCAGTCGTCAATCGTCTCTCGCTCTCACCATACGCCACAATGCGACAATTGTTCTTTGTTGTATATTCATCGCCTCAACCAGAGCCTCATCCTCGGACGATCCGATCTCAATCTTAGCGTCATCCTCGGACAGTTGGACCTTATTCGTGACCCGATAGCGGAGACATCGAAGGAAACATGTTCTTTGTTGTATATTCATCGCCTCACCTGCCTCAACCAGAGCCTCATCCTCGGACGATCCGATCTCAATCTTAGTGTCATCCTCGGACAGTTGGGTCTTATTCGTGACCCGATAGCGGAGACATCAAAGGAAACATGCTAAATCTATGGTTGTCCAAATTACTCGTTGCTCGTTTCTCGCTTGCCGCTCGCTCGGAAAATTACACGCTCGAATTTGTTCGTTCGGATTTTTCTCGGTTGTACACGAGCCAAGCATGAGCAAAGGTCCGCTCGATTTGGATCGGCTCGTGAACAGCCCTAGTTACAAATGTTACAGTCACATCATCACATCCGCTACTTCAAGTAGCTGATCAACTAGATTAATAATAAGTTTAGTATTATGTTGCCAAAAACTCAATTTATCTTTTATTTCCCACCTAGAATAATAAAAATAATAATTTTAACAGTTTAATGGCAACAAACAAAGAACTGAAGATAAGTAATTATATCAAAGGATAGGATTCACCTTCATGAGATTTATGACGGGGAGCTAGATCAGTGTATGAAGGTGGCGCATTGTAACTCAAATAATCACCGGCGGGTTGAGAATCACCTCTACCGTGTACCATAAGCCCCATAGAGGGCGCTTGGTTGTTGCTGTTATAAAAGGTGTGGGTGAGCTGATCTTGTGTTCTTTGGACCCGCGCCATAGCTCCAATGGAGACCGCTTGAACACCATCATCATGGATCTCGATGGGCTGATCTATATCCTCAAACGATGAGTCAGGTCTCACCACCACCGACGTAAGCGATGGAGGTCCGTCCATTTGCATAAAGAAAATAAGGTGGTGAATGTAAGGATTTTAAAGAAACAAAAACACGGAGTCAAGGTCGGAGGCTATGGAAAATAATTAATCAAGAAATTTCGTCTTAGTTTTCCTAGAAGATAAAGAATTTGGGCGTTGACATGATCAAAAGGGATGGCCAACATGAATTTCATTACAATACCTGTCACAAAAGTATATAATTAAAATACCACTTAATATTTTTAAGGGGTATTGGATTTTAATAATTTTAAGTTTCACTAATTGGCCGGTAATAATCCCAACTTCAAAAATTGCCTACAACAGTCCCAACTTGTAAGATTTTGGTCACCAATGATCCCAGTTAGTTTTTTGAAGTTTTGAGCGGCGGAGAAGGTCACTAGAAGTTGGAGATGACAAGTGGTGGTCTCCTTTGGTGGTTTCAGGGGTAAAGAAGGTCGTCGGAATAAGTTGCAGGTCACCGGAGTTGCGTAGATGGTGGAAATTTTAAACTTTTGAGAAGCGGAGAAGATTACAGGAGGTCGGAGATGATTGGTGGTGGTCTCGTTTGGTGGTTTCAGGGGTAAAACGGGTCGCCGAAATAAGTTACAGGTCACCAGCCCAACAAGGTTATAACCCAGTTAGACAAGGATCATTGGTGGCCAAAATCTTACAAGTTGGGACTGTTGTAGTCAATTTTTGAAGTTGAGATTATTACCGACTAATTAGTGAAATTTAGGATTATTATAATCCAATACCCCTATTTTTAATAGAGCAATATACTTGACAATTATAATAGAGAAATATTGGAAGGTCATATACATCTATCTATCTATTCTAATAAACAAAATACATTTTATGGGGAAGGATCCACTAAAAAGTGGATTTTGCCTAAGTAGTCTAAGAAGGATTGTGATGATGACATGTGGCACTCCTAATAAGTAGGAATGAAGGGCATTTTTGTTCTTATAAATAGGAGTAAAAATGACATGTGACACCTCTTTTGTTTTTTAAAAATACAACAAAAAAATCTAGTACAAAAACATTTAGCACAAAAAATATAGTACAAAAAAATATAGCACAAAAAAATCTAGTACAAAAAAATATAGCACAAAAAAATTCATCAAAAAATGTAGTACAAAAAAATCCAGCACAAAAAAATTGAGAAAAAAAAATTAAGACAAAAAAATCTAGCACAAAAAATTTAGCACAAAAATATAGTAAAAAAATATAGCACAAAAGTGGGTTTTTATAATTTTCATATTTTATATAACAATATGGTACTCAAATTAAAGATAAAAAGACGCTTGATTTTACGGTGAAATTTTTATGAAAAAATAATGTCGTATAAAAAAGTTATGTACGTTTAAAAAACGGGGGTGGAATATGCATGTGCCTTGCATGTGGTGAGAGAAAGTCTATAAATAGGATTTTCCCAAGATACCCTTGCACTACTCCTTTCTCCTACATTTTCATCTTAACCATTGATTTGAAAAATGAATGGTTAAGATTACTTCTTATCCTACTTAGCCAAAATAAACTTTTTATTTGATTTTTCCCTACATTTTATACCACTTGGCATTATACTAACCCATTATTGCCAATTTCCAAATTCTAAATAAACAACCTACTTGGGGGAGGGGGCACTAGCGGGTAAACCCACCGCGGCTTCGAACTCGTGCCAGCACGGCCGACTTAAAAAAATATCATTTTTTTTTCCTTGATTCTAAATCATCATTTGCTTATTGGTTGACCCAATTGCAAATTGATCCAAGAGCACAAATGTAGAATTGATGCCTTGAATCACATCGATTGCGCCGATTCTTACATAACCAGGAGGTACGATTTTGGTTTCATATCACCCTTTTATTCGTCCCTTCAACACACCAGGTTGATATTAAATGTGTGATTTCTTTTATCATGATTGATATCATTTTGGGGGCACATGTTGTTTAATCTGCAATCTTCCTTTGCTTTTCTAAATGTTTCTGTTAGACCACCCGTAGTGGTAGAGAAAAATAATGCCCCCACCATGGGGCATTATCCGACACGTGGCATCCTAGTCAGCGTTGGGCATTATAGCAAAAGTGGCGTAGTGGGGCATTATTCCAATAACGCCCCTTCCAATTGTTAAACAAAAAAAAAAAAAAAAAAAAAAGCAAAGAGATGGGATTGGCTGGTCAAACTTGTGCACATGCAATGGTGGGTGATTGTCATACATGCTTAACATTGATTGGCCCCCCAAAAATTAACAAAGCGTTATAAATAAAACGCTGGAACCAAATTTTTGAAATTTTTTTTAAAAAAAACGCCCCATGTAATGGTGGGAGGGGCGTTTTTAGGCGGTTTTTCTCAATTTTTTTTTAAAAAAACGCCCCACTACGGGCGGACTTATGGGCACATGATATTTCAGATTTCAATCCTAAAAAATCAATACAACATTTTCTGATGTAATGTGTGAGCTTAGATTCACTAATTACTAATATGAATTATTGTGACGACACTAAATTAATCTTGAGCATATTGATAATTACATACAAACTGGAAAATCAATAATGATGAATTATCGAGCAAAACACCAACATATATAAAGAATTGTGTTGTATAAAGATCATAGGAATTTAGAACTTGAAACCAAACAAGTTTCAAACTGCAGTTTCTGTCTTTCTTAATTTCCTCATTCTTTAAAAAAGGATAAATCCCATTTTCAAGTATAGTGCAATGAGATAACATGATTTTTCTAGTAATTTTATTTAATTCTATGAATCAGGTTTTCTTAATTTGATTAAATTGCTTAAATTAAACAACCAATTGATCTAATTAGCTGCTTTTAAACTAGATATATAATTTTACTAGTGAGCCAACCTAATTGTTCTATACAAGTGTTAGATATTATTATTTGAAGCAAGAATTCATATTTCTTACATTTGTTTGGTTAAATATGTGTGGTTAATTTGTAAAGTACGTAATGCAAATGGTTATTTTTTGTTTTGCTTTTTTGCAGTTCTACTTGTTGGTGCACTTGTGTCTGTACTTTGTCTGTATTCGATCACGATGTAAAACGATGTTCTTGTTAGTCTTGTAAGTTGACCAAGTCAACCATCCTCCGGTTTGACTTGGCCAACAGTTAGAATATGTTTGTTGTAATGTTTGTGTCGAAGGATAGCTCATCGAAGGATATTGTAGATCGTTCGATGAACTCGAAAGATGAACTTTCGATGGATGACTGATGGACCTCGATAGATCATCCTTCGAGGTCCCTGTGAATCCTTCGATAGCCATCTGATCGAAAGATGACCTTTCGATCAGTAATCCTGATCCTTCGACCAGACTTGCTGTGCTGGGTATATATATACCCATGCAGTGTATGTTCAAGGACATGTAGATGCACATAGATAGACACACACTCACTTGAGAGCATTCTGTCCAGGAACACACACACACTTAGAGAGTTTGCAAAACTGATTTGTAAACATTGAGCTTGTAACCGGAACCTTTCATTCGCATTAATACAAGTGGTGTTAATCGGTGAATCTTGTGTGTATTGTGTTTGTGCTTGTTTCATCCCGGTTTGCATACTAGCTTGGATTCCGCACTAGCTAGTGTGTTAGTATAACAAGGTTTAGGTTCGTCATCCTCGAGAGGGACCTACAAGTGGTATCAGAGCTGTGGCTCTTACCTTGTTTAAAACCGGGTTTGTTCAAGTCTTGGTGTGTTTGGACACTTGGTTTAGTACCCGTTTTTGGTGGATTTTCTTGTATTTTTAAACATAAAAACGTGTTCTAAACCTTTCGGGTGTGTTCAAAGGCGGGTTGGGTAACTTAAAACTTGATTTTAAGATATTTGGTAATTTCCGGCCATAATTCCGGTGGGTTCCGGTGACCGGATTTTCTGGATAAGGTTTTCCTTTTTGGGAATATTTTATTTCAAAATCAAAGTTGGTAGAAAAGGCATGGTCTGTCCATACTCTTTTGCCGAAAGTTGACTTCACCAACCCATCACCTTTTCACCAACCTGTCATATCAGTGTCAGTGTGTCAGAAGTATTCGAAAGATATCCTTCGACATCGAAAGATCATCTTTCGATCAAGGAAGCCTCGACAGATATACATCTTCGAAGTCTGAGTCATATCTTTCGATCCAGGGAATCTATTCGAAGGATAGTTGTTCGAAAGATAAGGATTTATTTCGAGAGATAAGGATCTTTCAAATTGTGAATCTTTCGAAACCTTTGCTCGAAAGTCAACAGTGATCTTTCGAACATTGTTGATCCTTCGAACAAGATTTGATCCTTCGTTTGTGGTCCTTGTAGTTTAACAAGTTTCTGTTTTTCAGATCTTTCGAGCTTGGATCTTTCGGTTGTTTGTCATCCTTCGAAATATTGATATAGAATTTATTTTTCTGATCAATTATGAATCCAAGTTGGTGGAATCCGGCTCCAGACAGTGGAAAATATGCCAGTACAGGTTCCACTCCCTCATGGTGGGGTACACCGGCTCCCGATAGTGGCAAGTACACAAGTACAAGTCTATCTCCTTCATGGGCCGAGTCTCAGGTGTCGACGTCTTCTCAAGCAAATCAATGGGCATTGGTATCGAATCAAACTCCGAGTATTCAAAGTATTCTCTTAAGCGAAAGCGAAAGAGGAAGTTTGAATCGACCTCCGAAGTTGATGCACTTAAACGAGTATCCGGGTTGGGTTGACAGATTCCGTACATATGTTCTGGGTCAAAATACAGAGCTGTGGATACGTTTCACCACAGATTTCGATCAAGCTATCGAGGTTGCTGCTTCGTCGACTGCTACTGTTGCCGATCTTCCAGAGGATCAGAAGAAAACATATGATCTGGAAAAGAAAGCATACGCCATTCTCACTCAGGCGTTAAGCAAAGACATTTATCATCAGTTTGTCAGCTTCAAGACTACGAAGAAGTTGTGGGACGGGTTAAAAACCAGAGGAGTAGGGAATGAAGCAACACGCCAATTGCGTCCTGATCTCCTCAAGAAGGAATTTGACGGTTTCGCATGCTTAGATAAGGAGTCTTTGGGAGACATGACAAGCCGGTTCTATCACTTGCTTACTGAGTTGAACAACTTTGGAGTAGCAACAACTCAAACAGAAGTGGTGAAGAAGTTTGCTGATGCACTGCCACCCCAATGGAATAGTTTCTTGGAGATTTTGAAGTATAATGGGGTTATGGCTACTACAAATATCAACGACTTCGTGCAGCTTTTGGAGAACAAGGATCAAGAAGAAACCTTGAAGGCAAAGAGAGTTCCAGTGCCACAGAACCCAGAAATGTATTATGGAACTACAAGTACTTCTTCTGCAAGAGCCATTGTGCCAAGCAACCTTGGTTCACATGCTCCACTACAGACAGCCTTTGTTACAAGCACAGATATGTATGGCAATACAGTGCAAGTTCCTGTTAAGCCTCCTCCTACCACAGACATGTATGGAAATCCAATACAACCACCTCCTCCTGCTCAAGCTTGTTATGGAAATACATCATCTGCTGGTCAGCGATCAAAGCCAGATACAGTGCGGCTCAACACTTCAAGCTTCTCAAAAGTCAGTGTGGAAGTAGCTAAGGAACACATGGAGCTGCTTAACACTTTAGTGAGTGCGTACTGCGGGCTAGTGGAAGGTCAGATTGGCAACATTAATCTGACACAAGAAGACTATCAGCAGATTGATAAAGAGGAGATGGAAATGATGGATATCAAGTGGGCCTTTGCCAGTGCTGTTAGAAGAGCAAAGGATTTCATGGAGAGAACAGGCCGAACCAGCATGGAAAGCAAGAAAGACACCAAGTATGGGTTCGATAAGCAGGCTGTGAAGTGCTTTAACTGTGGAGAACGTGGCCACTTCAAACGTGAATGTACAAGGCCATCTCAACATGGAAATCAAAACCCATTCAGAGGACAAGGCAATCGGGCAAATCAGAACCAAGCAAGGAACAATGAACGCACATTGGTACCGGTTAACAACCAAGCGGAACCATCAAATGCCAACCAGGCACTTGTGGTTCAAGTAGATGAAGGTTGTGATTGGTCAATTCAGCTGAGTAGTGATGCTCCTGATGGAACAGCTTGTTTTGCTAAGGTTATAGAAGATCAAGTTCACACCAGTGGTGGAGAATCTTCCGCCAATGGTGGTGGATCTTCTGAGGATGAAGACTCCTCCGGGTATAGCAGGAGTTCAGATGAAGAATCCTCACGGTCAGGCGATGAGAATGTGGGTGAGACATCTAGTGCTTCGGTTGATGCTGATATTGATGAACTTCTAGAGGAAGCTGCAGCAAGAACTAATAGAAGATCTATTTTGGTGGATCAAGCTGCTTATACTTCGTCTTCTCTCCATTCAGCCTTTATGGCTAATGTCGACAGTTCTTCAAGTCAGGTATGTGTCGATGAACCCACTGCTGTAAATTGTGATAACTGTGATAGCTTGCATGTTAAATGTGCTGATTTAGAGGCAAACATGTCTGAGTTGCAAGGCAAACATGATGCTTTACAAGCTAGTTTGTTTGACTTGCAAGACAAACATGGTTCTTTGAGTGCCAAGTGGTGTGAATTGCAAAGCAAACACGAGGCTTTGCAAGAAAAATATGATGTGACATTCATCCACAATCAGAAGTTGACTGTGGACCTTTCCAAATGCACAGAAGCCAACATGTTTTACGAAAACCATGAAAAGGAATTTAAGTCAGTAATTGAAACATCAAAGAAAGATAAAACTGAACTGACAAAAATGGTTTCACGAAAACAAACTGACATTAATTTGTATATATCTCGTCTTGAGATTATGCAAAAAGAGATGGCTTGTGTGAAAACTGAAAGTGATGCAATTCAACTTAAGCTAGACAGTTATTTGAGCTCTAGCTATGTGTTGGATCACATCATTGACGTTCAAAAGGAGAAAAGGGATGTCACATGCATAAGCTATAAAAAATGTCCACCACCAGTTAGACACAATTATGATGCCATGCCTGATGAGGAGGATAGAGTGTTCTTTGAACCATCTGTTCCCCTTGATGTGAAAGAGTTTGCCACGGGACTCGGATACAAGAAAGAAGTATCCTCAGATTCAGATACTTCAGCAGATACAAGTGTGTCTTCTGCTGAACTGAATCAGGATCCTCCTGTCATTATTGAGGATGCTGATTCTTCTGATGATGAATCTGATGATGCTATCATAGCAAAGTCTGATGCGGTAGTCAAAGATGAGGACATACCTCTTGAGAATTACATTCTATGTGATCCTCCTGTACAACCCGCTAAGACTGTTGCAATCGAGTCCTCTGCTGAGAAAGAGTCGGAGAGTGTGAACTTTCTGTACACTCTTGTTGGTGATGAGAAAATTTATTCTGACAAAGATTTTTCGATTAAGAATGTTAATCAATCCTTAATCAGCAAAGTCTTTGAAAATTCGACTAGTAAGTTTTTGGAAAAGACTGGACCACATGTTACAGTTACACAGTGTCCTCCTATCCCAAAAGCCGAAATCCGAAAACAATTTGGGAACAAGAAATTACCAACAGTGGAAAAACAGCAAAATCACACCAAGCCAAAAGGAAAATCACCGGCTCAAGCACAAAATAAGCCGAACCAAAAGAAAAAGAAGAATGTTAACTTTGTGAAATCGAAGGGAACAGACAAAATTGAAAAGTTTGAAAACCAATCTAACTTAGATTTTGTCAAGAAAGCTATTGTACAGAAAAGAAATGAACCAAGCAGTTCAAAGCCTAGTACCTCGGGTTCACAAAGTTCATCATCATCGGCTAGACGAACACATGATTCTTCGGGGTTTGTTGAACGAAGATCATGTTTTGAATGTGGAACAATTGGACATATTATTAGAAATTGCCCATATCTTCATAAACAAAAAGAAAAGGTTGATGTTCCCCGTGATCAAACTGACCGTAGGCGATGTGTTTTTGCAAAACAAGATCCCCGCCTTGTAAAAGAAAGGGAAAAGAAACAGAAACGCCAACAGGTCAAGAAAATTGAAAAAGCAATTAAAACCGATGTGGTTCAAAAACAATCTGTTTCTGTAAAACCAGATAATTCAAAAACTTCAAACAATCATGAAGTTAAAATTTTAAAGAAAAACACTGGTGAAACAAAACAGACCTGGAAACCAAAAACGGTTACTAAATCAGGGGGACCATCACAGTTCACCAATCATCAAAGACAAGAAGTTATTGTTATTGATGAAAATGGAAGACCCAAGACCACAATGGCTTGGGTCCCCATCTCCAACTAATCATTTGAGTTCATGTGCAGGGTGTTCCAGGAGGAACTATCAGTAGTCATTGGATTGTTGATAGTGGGGCATCCAGGCACATGACAGGCGACATGAAGCTTCTCTACGACGTCAAATCTATTAGAGGAGGTTATGTTGCTTTTGCTGGAGATAAGGGTGGTTATATTACGGGTGAAGGAATGATATCCAACGGGATTGTCAGCTTTGACAAGATCAACTTTGTGCAACAACTTGATCACAATCTTCTCAGTGTTTCTCAAATTTGTGATAAGCAATTCTCAGTACACTTTGATGCTAATGGATGTTATGTGCTGAAACCCGGCTTCAAAATTCCAAAAGAATGGATTCTCTTGTCTGCTCCAAGGATAAATGATTTGTACGTCCTTGATATGAGCCAGGCTATTACTACGTCTGCACAAGCAACATGTTTCGTTTCTAAAGCCACAGAAAAAGACACTATCTCTTGGCACAGGCGTATGGGTCACATTCACTTACGCAAAATGAATCATTTGGTTTCAAATGAATTAGTGAATGGTGTTCCTCTCAAAAATTTCCATCTTCAAGACGTCTGTGTTTCGTGCCAAAAGGGTAAACAAACAAAGAAGAAGCACCCTACAAAGAAGATCAACACGGTGGCAGTTCCCCTTGAACGTTTGCACATGGATTTGTTCGGTCCTGTCAAGCACAAAAGTATTCGGGGTGATCAATACTGTCTCGTGATTACTGATGATTATTCAAGATTTTCTTGGGTGGCGTTCATGGCACACAAGAGTGAAACCTTTGGAATTATCAAAAACTTGATCGTTCAGATTGAGAATTTGTATAAATTGAAGGTGAGGCGGATTCGTAGCGACAATGGTACTGAATTCAAAAATCATGCCATGGCGGAGTTTTGCACTTCAAAAGGTATTCTTCATGAGTTTAGTGCAGCTTATACTCCTCAGCAAAATGGCGTCGCTGAACGTAAGAACCGCACATTGATCGAGACTGCTAGGACAATGTTGGTAGAGTCGCAGTTGCCCATTCCATTCTGGACTGAAGCTGTGGCCTCTGCATGTTATACATTGAACCGAGTCCTTATAGTCAAAAGGCACAACAAGACCTGCTTTGAGCTTATTAACAAACGGAAACCAGATTTGTCTTATCTTGAACCGTTTGGAGCTCCATGCACAATGATCGATCCTAATGGAAAGTTTGGGGCAAAAGCAATTGAGGGATACTTTCTTGGGTATGCCACCCCTAACTTACGAGTCTGGAATCTAGAGACAAAAAGGGTCGAAGAATGGTCTGAGGTCAGAGTACAAAGGCATACATTGCCAGTCAAATGTCCTGGTCAGCCTTGGATGTTTGAGTACGATGACTTTTTTAATTCGATCAATGTTGAAGCCGTTGAAGAAAATGTTGCGGCAAGGATGTTTTTCGAGAGTGACAATGCAACAGTTTCACCGGTGGTTCGTCCAATTCTTGTCAATCAAGAACCATCTTCTTCGGTGAACAACAATACTCTCAACAATGAGGATTTTCATGATGCAACCGAATTGAACGAATCTTCAGAGGATGATGAATTTCTAGATACAGATCAAGAAGTCCCTACTACAGCAGTTCATGGTACTTCAGAGGGTACTCCTCCAGTGGATGCCCATAGAACAGCTGAAGCTACTGCATCATCTTCTTCGTCAATTCCGGGCCTTGATTTGGTTGTTGATCTTAATCTCAACAACCTGGGTATAAATATTCCAGTTAGAGATAATCCTGAAACGAGGATTCATAATACCCATCCTCAAGAAAACATCATTGGAAATGTGCAAAGTGGCATTCAAACAAGAAACATGTTGCGGAACAACAACAATGCAGGCCTGTATGCAGCAATTCGAGAATCTAGGCAACAAAATGATTGGTCTTTCGCGTGTTATGTCTCACAGGAAGAGCCAAGAACTTGGAAAGAAGCCATGAAAGATAACTCTTGGGTGGAAGCAATGCAGGAAGAATTGCAACAGTTCCAGAAGCTGGGTGTCTGGAAACTTGTAGAGAAACCTGCTGGATACAAGAAGATTGGTACCCGTTGGGTTTTCAAATGCAAAAAGGATGACCGCGGAGTTGTTATCCGGAACAAAGCGCGTTTAGTCGTTCAAGGTTTTCGTCAGATTGAAGGGATCGACTACAACGAAGTGTATGCACCAGTTGCACGTCTCGAAGCAATTCGAATCTTTCTAGCCTATGCGTCTTTCAAAGGATTCAAGGTTTATCAGATGGACGTGAAAAGTGCATTCTTACATGGTGTGGTTGAAGAAGAGGTGTACGTCGAACAGCCTCCGGGTTTTGAAGATCCTATCCATCCCGATCGGGTTTGGTTGCTCAACAAAGCTCTATATGGTCTTCATCAAGCACCGAGAGCTTGGTACGCAACCTTATCTAACTATCTGCTGGAGAACGGTTTTCGAAGGGGTCTTATCGACTGTACTCTTTTCATCAAAGAACAAGATGGAGATCTTCTTCTTGTACAGGTATATGTTGATGATATTATTTTTGGTTCTACTAATGATGTCTTGTGTATGAATTTCGAGCGCATTATGCAGGATAAATTCGAGATGAGTGCTATGGGGGAAATGAACTTCTTCTTGGGCCTACAAGTGCAACAAACGGAGTCTGGGATATTCATCCATCAGACTAAATATGTTGGTGACATCTTGAGCCGGTTCCAGATGTCTGATGCAACGCCCATTGGTACCCCATTGCCAACAAATCACGGAATTACTCCTGACTTGAAGGGTGAAGCTGTTAGTCCTTCACACTACCGCGCAATGATCGGATCTCTTATGTACCTCACAGCATCAAGGCCAGACATAATGTACCCAACGTGCCTGCTTGCCAGATACCAAGTGAACCCGAAGGCCTCACATCTTGCAGTTGTTAAAAGGATTTTTCGTTATTTGAAGGGTTGCCCTGACACCGGTCTATGGTACCCTAGGGATAATAACTTTGAACTGGTTGCATTCAGTGATTCTGATTTTGGCGGATGCAAAATCGACGGTAAATCCACAACGGCTGGATGTCAGTTTTTAGGAAATCGCCTAGTCACATGGCAGTGCAAGAAGCAGACGTGCGTCGCTACATCAACATGCGAAGCTGAATACATTGATGCCTCAAGTTGTTGCTCCCAAGTCCTTTGGATTCAACAACAATTGCGGGACTACGGTTTTGAATTCCTAACTACTCCTATTTACGTTGATAATTCTGCTGCATTACAGATCACTAGAAATCCTGTGCAGCATTCAAAGACCAAACACATTGAAATCAAATATCACTTCATACGTGATTGCTTTGAGAAAAGGCTAATCGATGTTGTTAAGGTCCACACCGATGACCAACGTGCCGACCTTTTTACCAAAGCATTTGACAAATCAAGATTTGACTTTTTATTATTGGTAAACGGCATTAAGGTCAAGCCAGAGTAAAACCAACATCGGAAAATCATTTTTGCAAATATCTTTGTGTTTTAAAATTTGTTTTAGTTTGTTGATTTTAGGGGGAGTAAATCCAAAATCTAAAAATCCAAAAACATCGAAAAATTCCAAAAACACAAAAACAATAGAAAAACAAAAATGAGTTTCCTGGCGAACAAAAGAGAAAGTGATAGTACATCAGTGGTCTATCCAAACCTCTTTAAACCTTAAATGAAAAACGATAAGCAGCTCTATATAAGATGTATTGGTAGGCTCACAATCATTTTAAAGTGTGCAGGGTGATATAAATCTTAAACCGACTGAAGACCAGGCGGGAACCATTCATTGGCATATGGTCTTAGTACCGAAATTTCGTTTGATAGATTGCCGAGGTTCTGAGATATTCGGTCTTTTTGCTGCTTATCATCTGGGTATCATGGTTGTATCTTTTACCGAAAAATAACGGGGACGCAAGTCTAGATCTTCCATGATACCATACATACGTGTACATATTGCATTCGACCTCAATAAGTGATCAACAATCACATGTCCAAACAAATAAGTGATAATATATCACATCTATCCGGGAGTCAAGTTCGTCTCTCTGCTGTACGAAAGTACTGACCTGTTCACGGACTTGCTTCTGTGCCCTCATGCATATGAAAATCAAGTTCCTCATTAATAAGTGATTGTATCATATAGGGCTTGTTTTCAAATCAAAATAAGTGAGAATCTCACATCATATACGGTCAAACAGATGATAATTGGTATACTCACGGGTAAGATGAACCCTCGTGCATACCTTGATACGGGAATGTGTCGTGATGTGGATGAACACCGGTCGGTAAGTATAAATCATACCTTAACGTATCCCCTCGCCATGATTACATCTGATAAGTTGAGTTTAAGTGGACAACAATACCGATAATTGTTATAGGATGCTTATCTAAATGTTAACTAACTGAACAACAAGAGCGTTTTGGCATGACCGTACACTGATATGATTCTCTTACCCTCGAAACTCACAAAAAGAATGTCTGTACATATTTATTTACTGCTTTCAGTATTTACATTTGGAAAATTCAAAAATACCAAAAAGATTTTATTTCTATTTTATTTTCGATCGTACGATGTTGGAACTTGAGTCTTCGTTGCCTGAAACCTGAACGAAAACCGAATTGACTAAATCTTCATAAACGGTCGAAATTTGCAAGTTTTTGAAAGTTGGAAACTGAAATTGATAAATTTTAATAAACTTTCAGACTGTCGGACGGTGTTTGATTGTGACATGGTCATACGTGTGACATTTGTTTATGCTAACTATATTCCAAGCAGTTGTTCTCATTACGCGTTTAGATTTCTTGCATGTGCAGATTCTAAAGGCAAGGAGAACATGGTCGATGACAAGCTTCGGAATGAAGACACGACGAGAAGGCGCTCAAAAAATGAAGATGATCGAGTTGCCGCTGGCCATCATCAACACCACAAGGATCTCAACTCATAAAGATCAAGTCTTTCACCAGCATAACTCAAGGGGGAGTTTATGCCAAGGGGGAGTTTGTCAACATACTTCCTACATGATACGGGTAGTTTGTTGATACACTCTCTGCTTTCAAGACGTGAGGACTTTGAAGATCCTCCGACATTGAAGACTTGAAAGGACATCAGAGTTTTGAAGACTCGAAGACCAAAGACCATCGAAGATCGAGACAAAGCTACAGCCAAGGGGGAGTTTGTTGGTGCACTTGTGTCTGTACTTTGTCTGTATTCGATCACGATGTAAAACGATGTTCTTGTTAGTCTTGTAAGTTGACCAAGTCAACCATCCTCCGGTTTGACTTGGCCAACAGTTAGAATATGTTTGTTGTAATGTTTGTGTCGAAGGATAGCTCATCGAAGGATATTGTAGATCGTTCGATGAACTCGAAAGATGAACTTTCGATGGATGACTGATGGACCTCGATAGATCATCCTTCGAGGTCCCTGTGAATCCTTCGATAGCCATCTGATCGAAAGATGACCTTTCGATCAGTAATCCTGATCCTTCGACCAGACTTGCTGTGCTGGGTATATATATACCCATGCAGTGTATGTTCAAGGACATATAGATGCACATAGATAGACACACACTCACTTGAGAGCATTCTGTCCAGGAACACACACACACTTAGAGAGTTTGCAAAACTGATTTGTAAACATTGAGCTTGTAACCGGAACCTTTCATTCGCATTAATACAAGTGGTGTTAATCGGTGAATCTTGTGTGTATTGTGTTTGTGCTTGTTTCATCCCGGTTTGCATACTAGCTTGGATTCCGCACTTGCTAGTGTGTTAGTATAACAAGGTTTAGGTTCGTCATCCTCGAGAGGGACCTACACTACTTGAGGAAGCCAGTAAAAAGATGAGCTCGGATATAATCAGCACCCTTCCTAATAACATAATTGAAAAGATTCTAACTCTTATGCCAATCCAAGATGCCTTGAGAACGAGCATTTTGTCAAAGAAATGGCGGTATAGCTGGCGGAGCATGCCTAAACTTGTCTTTACAGACAATATGGTCACAATGTCATCTAATCATCTATGCGGACAATTGAGGAAGTATAAACTTGCCAGTGCCATCTTCCATGTTTTGTTATTCCACAATGGTCCAACAATACTAAAGTTCAAATTTTGTTGCTTTGGACTCCAAATGGATTCTGAGTTTGACCAGATTATAAGTTATCTTGCAAGGGGAAATAAAGTGAAAAAACTGTGCTTTGTTATTAAAAAAACTGCTACAAGCTACCGATTTCTTTCTTTTCATTACAGGAATTAGAAGTTATACATCTTGAAAATTGTATCTTTGAACCACCATTAATATTCGATAAATTTAGTTGGTTGAGGAAAATGAAGTTTATGGATGTTGACGTTTCTGCTCAAATGCTTGAACGCTTCCTCTCCAAATGTCCGCTGCTTAAGCATATTAGTTTGGTAAGGTCCATATAGCCATTTATGTAACTCCATCAATTAATGATGTTATTATAAAGGTATCTTCATGCAGGATAGATATAAAGAAGGCACTGACTTTGTAGCAGGGGTAATTGCACGGTACCCCTGACCGCGGAAGGGATCTCCCTTCCCAGTTCACCACCCGACAAGGATCCCTGGCGGCAAATACCCATAGCCATCAAAGAGGGGTAAGAAACATGTTTCAAACCCGAGACCTCGAGTGTCCTCGGTCCGGCTTAAAGCGGGTGTCGGTGGCCACCAAAGTGCCACTAATGGGAATTGAACTTGGGTCTCCATTGGAGAACCCAAGTCACTCCACCACTAGGCCACTTGTGGTGCAGGTGGAAACAAGTTTACATTTGTTGATCTATTACAATGTGTGCCTTTGATTCAGGATTTGGAAATCGCAGATAGTTATATGAAGGTAGCATTTGGTTTAATATTACATTTGATGTAAGGAGTTTGAGTTTGCTAATTTTGACAATGGTTATCGGTTAAAGTACCTGTGTCCAGGTGGCATGCCACATAAGCTTCCCACTTCACTAGTCCATCTCAAATATCTGTGTTTGGATGTGTGCATGACAGAACAAAATGAGATTTCTTTTGTCCTCTGTATGATCAGGAGCTCCCCGTTGTTGGGTAAACTTACTTTACTGGTAAATATATAGTGTTAGTATGTTAAGTGGCTCTTTATACTTTTATTGACAAATTTTAGATGTTTTCTAATTAGATGGGTGATAATGAGAAGTCCTTGGTTCCACAAACTTCCAGCAACTTTCTTGATCCGGAAGATGATATGTATCAGATTTGCAATTCCCAAATGGCCAGAAAATAGAAGGGATTCTTGAAAGAAAACGAGAGGGAATTTAGACTTAATTTCTCAGCTTCAATAAATTGCAGAAAAAAGCCCTTTAAAAAGGGTTTACAAAGAAATAACTACTACTGGAACACTACTAGAACATGGATGAAAATGGCATCCCATTCACCCTTTATTTGCTACCCACGATCCTAACATTAAAAGGAAATCAACACATGCTGAATTGAAATAAACAAATGCTGAGAATTATCCGGTGGACGTGTTGACCATATCATTCCACCCCGCTTGAGTTCACCTTGTCCTCAAGGTGAAGATTGGGTTCGTCCGTAGGATCGACTAAAACAGTTGTGGTTTATCACATTTGTGTCTCCGTCGGTACCTTTCACCACAATAAAAACATAGCCCTTTAGTACGCCGGTCTCGTAACTCAGCACTTGAGAGTCGCCTGATCGGATTAGGGGCTGGAAGGGCTAACGGAGGAGCGGGATTTGGACCTAAGAGGCCAGTAGCATTAGTGGAAGGTAGCTGGGTCAAAGATGGACTGCCCATTTGTCTATGGTGCTTCTCTTCATTCAAGAGTAGCCTGATTGTTTCCTGCAAATTCCGGGGTTCCTTAAGTTTAAACTCGAATCTGATTTCATCCTTCAAACCTGCAACATAGCAACCAATTAAATAAAATTCCGGTAGGCCATTGATTCGGTTGGAAATCTGCTCAAACGACTCAGTATAAGCCGCCACTGTTTATTAGATAATTATATTCATATTATAACCTAGATAGTGTGACATGTATTATATATATTTATATAACCTAAAGTTTGCAGCGGTTATACTCTCGGCCGCTTGTATATGTATTACTCGTCCTGTACGGATTGTTTTTTATCGATTCATATGTTTTCTGTATGAACAATTCATCCTAGACGAAACCCTAGAAATCCTTACAAAGTGGTATCAGAGCCACACGCGTCGATCAATTTCTATCAAGAACCAAACTCCAGATCTCGTTTCTTTCCTTCAAATTACTCTCTGATTTCAAAATGATTCCAGCGACCGGATATCAAACTCAAATCCCAAAATTAACAGGGCAAAATTACTATCACTGGAATATTCAGATGAGGGTTTTATTGGAATCTCAGGAATTATGGAATATAGTAGAAGACGGATATCAAGAACTAGGAACGAATCCATTGGAAGAAGCCACTGCTGCATACCGAGATTCTACGAAAAAGGATAGAAGAACGCTGCATATTATTTTCCAAATGAAACAGTCTTCGTACGCATAGCAATGGTGAAAACATCTAAGGAAGCATGGGTCACACTACATAAATCCTACAGAGGAGAGAATCGTGTAAAAACGGTAAAGTTACAAACTCTTAGATGTAGTTTTGATTCTTTAAAGATGAAAGAGGGCGAAACTGTTGAAGATTATTACAACAGAACAACCCAAATTGTGAATCAATTAAGGATGAATGAAGAAAAAATTAGTGAACAACGAGTAGTAGAAAAAATTCTAAGACGTCTGACTCGAAATTTCGAGTCCGTAGTCATAACTGTAGAAGAAACGAAAGATTTGGAAATTCTGTCCACTGAAGAACTCATGGGTATACTTCAATCTCATGAACTGCAGATGAAATTATATGACGATGTTCCTATGGAACATGCATTTCAAATGCAGAATTCGAGTACGGATAAAACCGGACAAGCAAGGGGACGGGGTAAGAATTAAGGCAGAACTTGGGGCTCAATTAGATGTTTTAATTGTCAGAAACTCGGACACATGGCAAAGTTTTGTCCGAAGAAAGACGTAGATGATAAGTCTGACAATGTTTTAATTCATAAGGAAGATGAATTAGAAGAGCACCAAGAAGATACCATGTTTATGATTTTTAACATGGAAGAAATGATTAAGGATGATTGCTGGTATCTGGATAGTGGGTGTAGCAATCATATGACAGGCAATAAAGGTTTGTTTGTCAAGTTAGACGATTCACCTCAAAAGGAAGTAAGAACGGGCGATGATAAAAGATTAGAAGTTCAAGGGATCGGGGAAGTAATGATCTCAATAAAAGGTCAAAAAAAGAAGGTTCAAAACGTGTTTTATGTAAAAGGTTTAAAACACAACTTATTAAGTGTAGGTCAACTGCTACAAAAGGGTTACAAAGTAGAATTTGTTAAGGAACGATGTATTATTAAAGATACAAACGACAGGATTGTAGGGAACATCAAAATGTCAAATAATAAGATGTTTCCTTTGAACCCTGGGAATGACATATCACTTGCACTGTCCATGAAAACAACTGATATCTCTACTCTTTGGCATGAACGATTTGGGCATGTGAACTATGATACTTTGCTTGAAATGGGAAATAAAGAATTAGTTCGAGGAATGCCTAGAATCACAAAAAAATTCGGATATTTGTGAAGGATGCATATCGGGTAAGCATGCTAGAAAGCCATTTCCAAAGAAATCGATGTGGCAAACTAGTGAACCTTTACAAATAATTCATTGGATATTTGTGGCCCCATGAAGACAGAGTCTATTGGTGGATGTAGATATTTTATCACATTTATTGACGATTTCACGCGGAAAACATGGTTATATTTTCTCAAGCTCAAATCAGAAGCTCTGAGTTATTTTATACAGTTTAGAGCGCTTGTAGAAAAACAATCGGATCATCAAATAAAGACACTAAGATCTGATCGTGGAGGTGAATACTGTAGCAAAGCATTTCAAGACTATTTAATGACAAAGGGAATACACCACCAATTAATAAATAGTTACACTCCTCAACAAAATGGGGTGGCAGAACGGAAAAACAGAACTTTGATGGAACTTAGTCGAAGTATGATGAATATGAAGAATTTACAATATAAGTACTGGGCCGAAGCAGTGGCCTGCACTACGTACATATTGAACCGAACAGTTACAAAAACAAGACCTAGTATGACGCCATATGAAGCTTGGAATGGACGAAAACCAAGTGTGGAGCATTTCAGAGTATTCGGATGTTTGGCATATGTACATGTTCCAAAACAGCTTCGTAGTAAGCTTGATGTAAAAACGGAGAAAGCCGTGTTTGTAGGGTACAGTACAACCACAAAAGGGTACAAGTTATATAGTCCTCCCACAAATAGAATCATAATCAGTAGAGATGTCATATGTAAGACATGGACACCCGAATTCAACACCACAACGATACCATTTATGATGGATAATGAAAGCAGTTCAGTCATCAGATCTCGGTGGAATCAAGAACCAACACATGATGCCTCTAATGAAATTCGAGATACTCCCGAAAGCTCCAAAGTCAATGATAGAAACAGTTCGGGTGGGGTTGAAGTAACTGGAACTTCCGAAAACACAGATTCTAACCCCACAGATCAGATCCTACTGAAAGTAGTGATAGTTCATCTACTGATTCTGAAAATGAGATTATCAAAACACGAAGTATTGGAAGCATATACAGGAACACACGGGAACTCACAAATGAAGAGATATCTCAAAAATATGGTAACAGCCAATCAGTCAACTTTGTTTTCTATGTCAACACAGATCCTTTGTCATATGAAGAAGCATGCAAAGATATGAAATGGCGAGAGGCTACGGACAAAGAAATAGAGTCTATACACAAAAATCAAACATGGGAATTAGTAAATCCTCCAATAAATCAGAAACCGGTTGGAGTAAAATGGATTTACAAGACTAAGTTTGATGAGCATGGAAATGTAGACAAGTATAAAGCAAGATTAGTAGTAAAAGGATATAAGCAAAAGTATGGGATAGATTATCAAGAAGTTTTCGCCACTGTAATTCGATTTGAAACAGTTAGGATAGTTCTAGCACTAGCAGCAAGAAACGACTGGTATCTACATCAGATGGATGTAAAGACGGCCTTTCTAAATGGAAACTTAAATGAACAAGTATATGTGAAGCAACCTGAAGGATATGTCAAGAAAGGACATGAAGAAAAGGTATGTCTTCTTAGATGTGCTCTATATGGATTAAAACAAGCCCCTAGAGCCTGGTATAGTCGAATAGACAACTATTTCAAATCAAATGGGTTTAAGAAGTGCACGTATGAACACACGTTATTTATCAAAGATACCAACGAAGGAAAGTTGGTGATATGTGTAGGTCCCTTTTCGCGGAGGATTACGAAGCTAAACCTTGTTATACAAACTCACTAGCGAGTGCGGAATCCAAGCTAGCGAGCAAACCGGGATGATGCAAGAACAAACACAAGAACACACAAGACTCAACGATTAACACCACTTGTATTAATGCGTAGAAAGTTTCCGGTTACAAGCACAATGTTTACAATCAGTTTGCAAACTCTCAAAGTGTGTGTGTGTGTGTTTCGGACAGAATGCTCTCAACCTCTTTTCTGTCTGTGTGCATCTGTCTTTCACACTACACTGCATGGGTATATATATACCCATACATAGCAGATCTGATCGAAGGATCCGATAGATGGTCCGAAGGATCATCTATCGATGACAACCTGTTCGAATGATCAGCAAGGACCTCGAAGGATCATCCTTCGAGGGCCATCAGTCGAAGCATATCTTTCGATCACCTCGAAGGATCAACAGTATCCTTCGAGGCTATCCTTCGATTCAGACAAGCATATTACAACTTATTTGCCAAGTCTAACTAGGAGGATAGTTGACTTGGTCAACTTACAGACCAACTTTGGACATCGTTTATATACAGACCGAATACAGACAAAGTACAGACACAAGTGCACCAACAAACTCCCCCTTGGCTGTAGCTTTGTCTTTATCTTCTATAGTTGTAGACCCGTCTCGAACTTCGACGGTCTTTGGTCTTCGAGTTACCAAAACTCTGATGTCCTTTCAAGTCTTCAATGTCGGAGGATCTTCAAAGTCTTCACGTCTTGAAAGCAGAAAGTGTATCAACAAACTACCCGTATTATGTAAGAAGTGTGTTGACAAACTCCCCCTTAACATAAGCTCCCCCTTGAGTTATGCTCGTGAAAAGACTTTATCTTTATGAAGTGAGATCCTTGTGGTGTTGATGATGGCCAGCGGCAACTCGATCATCTTCATCTTTTGAGCGCCTTCTCGTCGTGTCTTCATTCCAAAGCTTATCATCGACCATGTTCTCCTAGCCTTTAGAATCTGCACATGCAAGAAATCTAAACGCGTAATGAGAACAACTGCTTGGAATAGTTAGTATAACCAAAAGACACACTAATGACCATGTCATAATCAAACACCGTCCGACAGTTTGAAAGTTTAATAAATTTGTCAATTTTAGCCTTTAACTTTCAAAACTTGCAAATTTCGACCGTTTATGAAGATTTAGTCAATTCGGTTTTCAGTCAGGTTTCAGGTAACGAAGACTCGAGCTCCAACATCGTACGATCGAAAATAAAGTAGAAAGAAAATCTTTTTGGCTTTTATAAAGTTTATATTAAAACAAGCCTAAAATCTTTTTGGTATTTTTGAAATTAAAAGACAACAATTTAAAATCCTTTGAGTGTTATCAAACGACATCACCGCTAATGTCGTGCTGATATGCACCAAACGACGAAACTGTTTAAAAGAAAAACAATAAAAGTTAAGCAGTAAATAAATATATACAGACATTCTTTTTGCGAGTTTCGAGGGTAAGAGAATCATATCAGTGTACGGTCATGCCAAAACACTCTTGTTGTTCAGTTAGTTAACATTAAGATAAGCATCCTATAACAATTATCGGTATTGTTGTCCACTTAAGCTCAACTTATCAGATGTAATCATGGCGAGGGGATACGTTAAGGTATGATTTATACTTACCGACCGGTGTTCATCCACATCACGACACATTCCCGTATCAAGGTATGCACGAGAGTTCATCTTACCGGTGAGTATACCGATTATCATCTGTTTGACCGTATAAAATGTGAGATACTCACTTATTTTGATTTGAAAACAAGCCCTATGTGATATAATCACTTATTGATGAGGAACTTGATTTTCGTATGCATGAGGGCACAGGTGCAAGTCCGTGAACAGGTCAGTACTTCCGTACAGCAGAGAGACGAACTTGACACCCGGATAAAATGTGATATTTTATCACTTATTTGTTTGGACATGTGATTGTTTATCACTTCTTGAGGTCGAATGCAGTATGAATATGTACACGTATGTATAGTATCATGGAAGATCTAGACTTGCGTCCCCGTTATTTTTCGGTAAAAGATACAACCATGATACCCAGATGATAAGCAGCATAAAGACCGAATATCTCAGAACCTCGGCAATCTATCAAACGAAATTTCGGTACTAAGACCATATGCCAATGAATGGTTCCCACCTGATCTTCAGTCGATTAAGATTTATATCACCCTGCACACTTTAAAATGATTGTGAGCCTACCGATACATCTTATATGGAGCTGCTTATCGTTTTTCATTTAAGGTTTAAAGAGGTTTGGATAGACCACTGATGTACTATCATTTTCTCTTTTGCTCGCCAGGAAACTCATTTTTGATTTTCTATTGTTTTTGTGTTTTTGAAATTTTTCGATGTTTTTGGATTTTCTGATTTTTGGATTTACTCCCCCTAAAATCAATAAACTAAGAGAAATTTAAAAACACACAAAGATATTTACAAAAATGATTTTCCGATGTTGGTTTACTCTTGCTTGACCTTAATTCCATTTACCAATAATAAGAAGTCAAATCTAGATTTGTCAAAAGCTTTGGTAAATAAGTCGGCACGTTGGTCATCGGTGTGGACCTTAACAACATCGATTAGCCTTTTCTCAAAGCAATCACGTATGAAGTGATATTTGATTTCGATGTGTTTGGTCTTTGAATGCTGCACAGGATTTTTAGTGATATCTAAAGCAGCAGAATTATCAACGTAAATAGGAGTAGTTAGGAATTCAAAACCGTAGTCCCGCAATTGTTGTTGGATCCAAAGAACTTGTGAACAACAACTTGAGGCAGCAATGTATTCAGCTTCGCATGTTGATGTAGCGACACACGTCTGCTTCTTGCACTGCCATGTGACTAGGCGATTTCCTAAAAACTGACATCCAGCCGTTGTGGATTTGCCGTCGATTTTACATCCGCCAAAATCAGAATCACTGAATGCG
Organism: Helianthus annuus; assembly: GCF_002127325.2. Lineage (NCBI taxonomy): Eukaryota > Viridiplantae > Streptophyta > Magnoliopsida > Asterales > Asteraceae > Helianthus > Helianthus annuus. The sequence goes on from NC_035448.2 coordinate 191,502,464, forward strand.
ACCAAGTCAAAGTTATTATCCCTAGGATACCACAGACCGGTGTCGGGGTAAGCCTTCAAATAACGAAAAATCCTTTTAACAGCTGCAAGATGTGAGGCCTTCGGGTTGACTTGATATCTGGCAAGCAGGCACGTTGGGTACATTATATCTGGCCTTGATGCTGTGAGATACATAAGGGATCCGATCATCGTGCGATAGTATGAAGGGCTAACAGGTTCACCCTTCAAGTCTGGAGTAATTCCGTGATTAGTTGGCAGTGGGGTACCAATGGGCGTTGCATCGGACATCTGGAACCGGCTCAAGATGTCACCAACATATTTAGTCTGATGGATGAATATCCCAGACTCCGTTTGTTGCACTTGTAGGCCCAAAAAGAAATTCATTTCCCCCATAGCACTCATCTCGAACTTATCCTGCATGATGCCCTCGAAATTCCTACACAAAACATCATTAGTAGAACCAAAAATAATGTCATCAACATATACCTGTACCAGAAGAAGATCTCCATCTTGTTCTTTGATGAAGAGAGTACAGTCGATAAGACCTCTTCGAAAACCATTCTCCAGCAGATATGTAGATAAGGTTGCATACCAAGCTCGTGGCGCTTGATGAAGACCATAGAGAGCTTTGTTGAGCAACCAAACTCGATCGGGATGGACAGGATCTTCAAAACCTGGAGGCTGTTCGACATATACCTCTTCTTCAACCACACCATGTAGAAATGCACTTTTGACGTCCATCTGGTAAACCTTGAATCCTTTGAATGAGGCATAAGCCAGAAAGATCCGAATAGCTTCCAGACGTGCAACAGGTGCATAGACTTCGTTGTAGTCGATCCCTTCAATCTGACGAAAACCTTGAACGACTAAATGAGCTTTGTTTCGAATAACCACTCCACGGTCGTCTTTCTTGCATTTGAAGACCCATCGAGTGCCAATCTTCTTGTAATTCTCAGGCTTTTCAACAAGCTTCCAAACACCAAGCTTGTGAAATTGCTGTAATTCTTCCTGCATGGCTTCAACCCAAGCACTGTCTTTCAATGCTTCTTTCCACGACTTTGGTTCTTCTTGTGACACGTAACACGCGAAGGACCAGTCATTTTGTTGACCAGATTCTCTTATAGCTGAATACAAACCAGCATTCCGGTTGTTTCTCAGCTGATTACGCGTCTGCACGCCGCGATGGACATCTCCTATGATATTCTGCTGGGGATGGGTATCGTGAATCCTCATTTCAGGATTATCTGGCACACGAGCATTGATACCCAAATTATTCAGATTAAGATCAACAACCAACTCCACACCAGGAATGTGGGTAGAGGTGGATGCATTCCCTTCAGCAGTATCTATATTCTGCGTATGAGGTGTATCTACAGAAGCACCTTGAACAGGAGCAGCTGGAGCTGAAGATCCTTCGGCTGCATCATGATATTCATCATCTTCAGAAGAGTCATTATAATCAGCAGCATCTTCATAAACCTCATTTTGAACCATATTGTTGACAGACGAAGAAGCTTAAGGGTCAACAACAATAGGTCTAACCAAAGGCGAGACAGCAGCGTTGTCACTTTCCAACAACATTCGAGCCGCTGCTGATTCTTCGTCAAAGGTTGGCAGATTGAAGGAGTCAAATAGCCCATCATAATCGAACATCCACGGATCACCCGGAGCCCTAACAGGACTCGTGTACCTTTGAACCCTAACTTCGCTCCAAAGCTCAATCTTTTTGGTAGCTAGATTCCAAACACGAAAATTCGGAGTAGCATATCCAAGGAAGAAACCCTCGATAGCTCTTGCACCAAACTTTCCATCCGGCTCAATCATAGTACATGGAGCACCAAAAGGTTCAAGGTAAGAAAGATCCGGTTTCCTTTTCTGAAGGAGTTCGAAGCAAGTCTTGCCATGTCTCTTTACTGTAAGAACTCTGTTCAACGTGTAGCAAGCAGCCGATACAGCCTCTCCCCAGAATTGAATAGGGAGTTCCGACTCTACTAACATTGTTCTTGCAGTTTCTATAATCGTCCGATTCTTCCTCTCAGCGACACCATTTTGTTGTGGAGTATAACGAGAACTGTACTCATGAAGAATGCCTTTAGAAGTACAAAACTCATCCATAACTTGATTCTTGAATTCGGTTCCATTGTCGCTTCGGATCCTTTTTACTTTCAACGTATAGAGATTCTCCAACATTGTAAGAAGATCCTTGAGGATGCCAGGAGTTTCACTCTTGTGTGCCATGAACGATACCCAAGAAAATCTAGAGTAGTCATCAGTAACTACTAAACAATAAGCATCGCCAAACGTTGTCTTGTGCTTCATAGGTCCAAAAAGGTCCATATGAAGACGTTCGAGAGGCATGCTGACAGTGTTGATTTTCTTCAAAGGGTGAGACTTCTTTGTTTGCTTCCCCTTTTGGCACGAGACACAGATATCTTGCAAATGAAAACTTCTTACAGGTACACCATTCACAAGATTATTTTTCACCAAATGGTTCATTTTTCTCAAGTGAATGTGTCCCATTCTTCTGTGCCAAGATATAGACTCCTTTTCTGTTGCTTTTGAGACAAAGCAAGTGACTTGTGCAGATGTTGTAATTGCCTGGCTCATATCGAGAATATAAAGATCATTAACTCTCGGAGCCGATAAGAGAATCCATTCTTGTGGAATTTTGAATCCAGGTTTCAGCACATAGCAGCCAGCGTCATCAAAAATCACTGAGAACTTTTTATCGCAGATTTGCGACACACTCAGAAGATTGTGATCAATTTGCTTCACATAATTGATCTTATCAAAGCACACGATACCATTGGAGATACTTCCTTCTCCAGTGATGTACCCACCTTTATCACCCGCAAAGGCAACATACCCTCCTCTAATATTTCTCACGTCATACAGGAGCCGTAAGTCGCCAGTCATGTGCCTGGATGCTCCACTATCAACAATCCAATGACTATTAATAGTTCCTCCTAGAACATCCTGCACATGTCAATTAAACACATCAGTTGAGAATGGGGACCCAAGCCTTAGTGGTCTTGGGTCGTCCCTTGGCATCACGAAACGTAAGCTCGATCTCTTGATGGTTTTCAAGAACAACTGCTCCCCCTGAATTGTCACCCGACTTAGGTAACCAAGTTTGTCTTTGCCTACCAGTTTTTGAAGATTCTGGTTTTACAGGTTGTGACACTCTTGGTTCCTTTTGAACTGTTTTAACTTCAGATTTTAAAGCTTTTTCAACAGTTTTCATGTTTTTACGTCGTTGTTTAGTTTCTTGTTCTTTTACAGTTCGTTTATCTTGTTTAGGTGAAACTGATCGACGTTTAGGGTGAACTGTTTCAGGTGGAGCTTTTTCAACAAATTTCTTCTTTGGAGCATTTGGGCAGTTTCTGATAATGTGCCCAATTTCTCCACATTTGAAACAAGTTCTCCTTTCAACAGACTTAGGAGAACTTGATCGACTACCAGATGTTGAACCTGTAGAACCTGAGGTACTTGCTCTTTCATCACACCCGTTTGTGTGTTGGGTGTAATTGTTATCACTGTTACGTTTCAAAATCTTGACTTGTTGTACAAAATCAGTGTTTGATTTGTTTTCAAAAGTCTCAATTTTATCTGTACCTTTTGATGCTACAAATTTAACATCTTTTCCTTTCTTCATGTAACGAGCTCCTTTTGATTCAACCTTAGCCTTTGGCTTTGGAGCTCGTTGTTGTTGTTTACCCTTAGAAGCAGTATGTTGTTGAGTGGTTGGAGATTTTTGATTACCAAACTGTTTTCTAATCTCAGCCTTAGGAATTGGATCACATTGTGTTACAACAATTCCCGGAAGTGTTTTTCCCAAAAATTTGTTTGTATTGTCTTCAAAGACTTTGTCAATCAAAGATTTATTTACATTTTTAATTGGAAAAACATGATCTGAGTAGATTTTATTATCTCCAACCAAAGTGTACAACACATTACTGCTTTTAACAGTAGACACACCTGTCTTATCAACCTTGACAGGATCAATCACTTGCTTCTTAACAGATGGAATCTCAGGAGTATCAGGATCACAAAGGATGTGATTCTCTCGTGGAATATCTACTCCTTTCATCTTGCTAAGTGATTTATCCTGATCTCTTACAGCCACTTCTGATTCATCATCCGATGTCTCATAGTCCTCGATAATTGGAGGACTTTGCTTCATGGATGATGAAGTTTCTTGTTCCTTGGAGGCTGTGTTTGAAGAATTGTCCGGTTTGAACCCAAGGCCAGTAGTAAACTCCTCAACATCAAGAGGCACACTGGGTTCATACCGAGGCATTTCTTCCTCATCAGGCATCTTGGTATAGTTGTTCATCAAGGGGGGCGGACATTTATTATACCCTATGCCTTTCTGATTTCCCTTTAGTTGTTGAACATCGATGATGTGATCAAGCACAAATTGGGAGTTAGAATAACTATCCAATTTCTGTTTGATCGCATCATGTTCGCATTGGGCAATGGCTAATTGCTTTTTAGTTTCTTCCACAATGTTAATATATTCATTTATACTCACTTGCTTGTGGTAAACTACTTTGTTAACCTCGGACACATTTTTCTTTAAAGTTTCTATTACAGATTTAAATTCTTTTTCATTCCGGGTTAAAGCCATGTTTGCCTCTTTGCATTTCGACAGTTCAATAACCAAATTCTGGTTATGACTATGAAGCTTTTCTGATTCAAGCTTCATCTCTGCACATGATTTACAAATACTAGGAGCAGGAGGTTCAGAAGTTACCTGACTAGTAGAGGCTGAGCCGTTTGCCATAAAGGCAGTTTGAAAAGAAAAAGCTCCATCTTCAGAGAATAGCTTTTCCATTTCCTTTGATGCAGTATCCGCCTTTCTAATCAGAATTGATTTCTGACATTTAAGCTCATCAGCCTCATTCAGAAGATCCTGAATATCTTCACCTTCTTCCTCCTTCTCATCAGGCTCTGAGTGATTATCCCCAGAAACAGAGCCTTCTTCATCCGAACTTCCAGAATAACCAGAACTGTCATCACTCCCAGAAGATTCTTCTTTATGAACCTGCTCGATGACCTTAGCATACAATGCAGTTCCACTTCCCTGATCTCCTTCACCAAACTGCACTGACCAGTCACATCCTTCATCAGCTTGAACAGCCAAAGCCCGATTGTGATTGGTAGTTCCAGGCTGTCCCTGATTGTTATTCACTGCCACCATCCTCCGTTCACGGTTTTCTTGTTGGGCATTCACATTAGTCTGGTTTCTGAAAGGGTTGTGATTGCCGTGTTTTGTTGGTCGAGTGCACTCACGTTTAAAGTGCCCTTTCTCGCCACAGTTAAAGCACGTGACGGCATTAATATCAAACCCATACTTCGTGTTTTTCTTTCCTTCCAACGAAGTTCTTCCAGTTCGTGCCATGAAATCTTTTGCCCTTCTAACCGCACTAGCAAAAGCCCATTTAATATCCATCAACTCCATTTCTTCCTTGTCGATCTGATCATAATCTTCATTGGTCATGTTGATGTTTCCAAGCTGACCTGCTACCAAACCACAGTAAGCACTGACCATGGTGTTGATAATCTCCATATGTTCCTTAGCAACTTCAATGCTAAGGTGTGAAAGATTTGAGTTGTCGACTCGGATTGTGTGATGACTTTGGGGTTGAGGTTGAGGATTGCTTGTATAGTGAGCTTGCTGTTGTTGTTGTTGAGGTTGTGGTTGTGGCTGTGTTGGAATAGGAATGTAAGACCTCGGATCGAATTGAGGTTGTGGTGGAGCAGCCGTTGACTGAGGAAACGGAAAGGAACTTGAACTTGTATTGGACACAAATGCAGTCTGCAGCTTAGGTTGCTGTTGCTGAGCTGCAGCGGATCTTGCCAAAGCATCGAATCCTGGAAGATACATTTCTGTATTCTGAGGAGCTGGAGCACGCCTTGCTTTCCTAATTTCTTCATCATTTTTATGTTCCAGCTTTTGAATGAACTCATAGATGTTGACTTGATCTAGAGTTCCGGTATGCTTTAACAGTTCAATGAAAGAACTCCACTTTGGAGGTAAGGCATCAGCAAATCTACTCACCATGTCTTGTTGAGTAGAGACAACTCCATAAGCACACATCTCACTAATCAAATGATAGAAACGTGTGATCATATCATTCAGAGTCTCGTTTTCCAAAAACTGAAAGGATTCAAACTCTTTCTTCAACAAATCATGCCGAGATTTTCGAGCAGCTGCATTGCCTTCTCCTCTAGCAACTAAGGCATCCCACAATGCTTTCGTGGTCTTGCAATATGAGAACTGATGGTAGATGTCTTTGTTGAGTGCTTGAGTAAGTGTGGCAAAGGCCTTTTTCTCCAATTCATAAGCCTTCTTGTCATTTTCAAGCATATTGGCATAACCCTCTGAAGTTGACGCAGCAGTTTCAAGATTAGTATTGAACGCATTGATGAAACACGTCCAAAGATCAGTGCTTTGCCCTTGAACATATGTGTGAAAACGGTTTTTCCATGATGGAAAATCGTTCATATGGTTCAACTTAGGTGGACGATTGTTGCTGCCAGTTTCACTCTCACTAATCAGAAGGTTCTGAAGACTTTGACTTTGATTTGATACCAAAGCCCATTGACTTGGACTGATTGAAGGCTGTGGAATCATACTCTTTGCCCAATCTGCAGCAGTGACTAACTCTTGATTGGTTCGTGAGTCCAAACTCCAATCCCAAGGACTTGTACAGCTCATTTTGATCAAATAATAATTGAGAACCTTCACAAACACAAACTGTTAAAAATACAAGCAACTAAGAATCGAAAGATACTGACTTGTTCGAAAGATCAATGCTTGTTCGAATGATCAACAAGGTTCGAAAGATCCCTGTTGAGTTTCGAACAAAGACTTCGAAGGATTGAATTCGAAAGATTGATCACACGAAGGATCCTTATCTTTCGAAAGATGATTTCGAAAGATTCTCCTTATGTTTCGAACACAGGTCTCGAAAGATTCACAATGAAAGATCCTTATCTTTCGAACACTAATCTCGAAAGATTCACCAACACGAACGATCCTTATCTTTCGAGAAGATTCCAAAAACGAAAGATAATGCTTAGACTCCGAAAGACTAATCGAAAGATGCTTATCTTTCGAGCTGCCTTTGATCGAAAGATGTCGAAGGATATCTTTCGATGTCGAAGGATATCTTTCGAATGCTCTGACACACTGACAAAAAGTACGACAGGTTGGTGAAAAGTTGATGTGGTTGGTGAGCCAACTTTCGGCAAAAAGGAATGGTCAGACTGTACCTTCCTTACCAACTGCGATTTTGAAATAAAATAAGCCAAAAATGGAAATCTTATCCAAAACTTGTTCACCGGAATACTGACCGGAGATATGGCCGGAATTTTCCAAGACACTTAAAAAAAAAAAAAAGTTTTCAAGTTACCCAACCCAACCTTGAACACTCCCGAAGGTTTAGAAACCGTTTTTCAGTTTAAACAAGCAAGAAAACCACCAAAAACGGGTGCTAAACCGAGTGTTCAAACACACCAAAGATCTTGAACAACCCGGTTTTAAACAAGGTAAAGAGCCAAGCTCTGATACCACTTGTAGGTCCCTTTTCGCGGAGGATTACGAACCTAAACCTTGTTATACAAACTCACTAGCGAGTGCGGAATCCAAGCTAGCGAGCAAACCGGGATGATGCAAGAACAAACACAAGAACACACAAGACTCAACGATTAACACCACTTGTATTAATGCGTAGAAAGTTTCCGGTTACAAGCACAATGTTTACAATCAGTTTGCAAACTCTCAAAGTGTGTGTGTGTGTGTTTCGGACAGAATGCTCTCAACCTCTTTTCTGTCTGTGTGCATCTGTCTTTCACACTACACTGCATGGGTATATATATACCCATACATAGCAGATCTGATCGAAGGATCCGATAGATGGTCCGAAGGATCATCTATCGATGACAACCTGTTCGAATGATCAGCAAGGACCTCGAAGGATCATCCTTCGAGGGCCATCAGTCGAAGCATATCTTTCGATCACCTCGAAGGATCAACAGTATCCTTCGAGGCTATCCTTCGATTCAGACAAGCATATTACAACTTATTTGCCAAGTCTAACTAGGAGGATAGTTGACTTGGTCAACTTACAGACCAACTTTGGACATCGTTTATATACAGACCGAATACAGACAAAGTACAGACACAAGTGCACCAACAATATGTTTATATGTCAATGATTTAATCATAGCAAGCAACTCTATGAATTTGATCAATAATTTCAAAACATGATGAAGGAAGAATTTGAAATGACAGATATGGGGAAACTACACTATTTTCTTGGAATGGAAGTTTCATATGAAAATGGAAACATAACACTTTCTCAAAGAAAATATATGCGAAGTTTATTAAAAAAATATAGAATGACACAGTGTAGTTCAGTTTCTACTCCTATGGAATATGGAGTAAAATTATCAAAAGAAGATTCGGATACATTTGCAGATGAAGGAATGTATCGAAGTCTAGTTGGTAGCCTCATGTATCTTACCAACACCAGGCCAGATATCACGTATGCAGTAACTAAGATCAGCAGGTACATGGAAAATCCAAAGAAAAATCACTGGGAAGCAGGCAAGCGAATACTAAGATACATTAAAGGAACTTTAAATCAAGGTGTCATCTGCTGATAGGGTTCAGTGATAGTGATTACGCAGGAAATATAGATGACAGCAAAAGCACATCAGGTCACGTATTTCTTCTAGGGTCAAGTCCTATTTCCTAGCAATCCAAGAAACAGAAGGTTGTGGCATTATCATCTACAGAAGGAGAGTATATGGCCTTATCTTTAGCCGGATGTCAAGCAATTTGGATCAAAGGCATATTAGATGAAATTCAAGGTAAAATAGAATATCCAATACCAATTTATTGTGATAACAAGTCAACCATCTGCCTAGCAAAAGATCCAGTCTATCATGGCAAGAGCAAACACATTCGTGTAAAGTACCATTTTATCCGGGATCAAATCAAGAAGGGAGAAGTAGAAGTATTATACTGTACAACTAAGGATCAAACAGCAGACATTATGACCAAGGCATTGCAAAACAAGGACTTCACAAGACTAAAGACTCGTCTAAACATGGAGACTATCAAGCTTACGAGAGGGTATTAGATAATTATATTCATATTATAACCTAGATAGTGTGACATGTATTATATATATTTATATAACCTAAAGTTTGCAGCGGTTATACTCTCGGCCGCTTGTATATGTATTACTCGTCCTGTACGGATTCTTTTTTATCAATTCATATTTTTTTTGTATGAACAATTCATCCTAGATGAAACCCTAGAAATCCTTACACTGTTGTCGACTGATTCAAAAGGGAGAGGGATTCAGACGGGTTGTCAAAATCCGTCGGCCAAATTCTTTGCAGAACCGCTTGAGTGAGTTCCTCCCACGCGATCGGACCCTTCAACTTGGTATACCAACGATACCACCACTGAAGAGCAATTTCCTCTAAATGAAACGAAGCCAATGAAACTTGTTCGACCGGAATCTTCGCGAACTCAAAGTACTGCTCACATAAACAAATCCATCCAACTGGGCCGGTTCCGGTGAATTTGGGGAAGAAAAGTTTGGTTTGGGGCTGATTAATACCGAAAGGGGAAGTCGTGTCTTTTTTTGATGAACCAGAGGAACCGTGGGAGGACCCACCGGTGCGGTTGGTCTCCAAAGATTGCAGGCGGGCCTCCATGGATTGTAGTTTGGTGAGAATGGTTTCAAAAACGGTGTCGTGACGGTCCAGGGCGGCTTGCTGGCGGGTCATGAAGGTCTCCATATCTTGACGGAATTCAGCGTTTGATTTGGTGCGGGTATCCATAGGAAAGTCGGCTCTGATACCAAATGATATGTATCAGATTTGCAATTCCCAAATGGCCAGAAAATAGAAGGGATTCTTGAAAGAAAACGATAGGGAATTTAGACTTAATTTCTCAGCTTCAATAAATTGCAGAACAAAGCCCTTTAAATAGGGTTTACAAAGAAATAACTACTACTGGAACACTACTAGAACATGGATGAAAATGGCATCCCATTCACCCTTAATAACTACTACTGGAACACTACTAGAACATGGATGAAAATGGCATCCCATTCACCCTTTATTTGCTACCCACGATCCTAACATTAAAAGGAAATAAACACATGCTGAATTGAAATAAACAAATGCTGAGAATTATCCGGTGGACGTGTTGACCATATCAGAAGACTACTCAGATTTAAACTTGGATCATCTTGAGATATTGGACATAGACATATATAGTAACTTACCACTTGTGAAGGATTTTGTTAAACTCATCATAGCCAAGTCACCTGTGCTAAAGAAAGTGCGAATTGAGCTTAATGACAATTCCAACTTTCTTGATCCAGAAGACAACTTAAATTTTAAGTTGGATCATCTCGAGACATTGGAGATAAAAATGTTTAGAAACTTACCTTTTGAGATGGAATTTGTGAAACTCATCATGGCCAAGTCACTAGTGCTAAAGAAGGTACTAATTGAGCTTAATTATAATGTTTCTGTTGATGAAGAAGTGAAGATGCTTAGAGACTTGATACTACTCCCATTTCCGCGGGCATCACCTTCAGCAAAGTTAATCATTGAACGCCCGGAAGCTTCATAATGAAGGATGTTATTTTGATGATGCGCGCAAGTTAATTTTTTTCTTAGGATGAAGGATTCTCATCGCATAGTAATCAAGGACCATTTTGTATGTGTTTTGATGATCTCGTTTTGTGTTTATGAAATATTAGCTTATATGCTTTGTAACAAGTCCGAAGCTTTCGTTTAAAGAAAATCTTTAAATCATCTTGGTTTTGAATCATGACGGCCTAAAACGCAATAGACATATTTTCTTTGTTTGCTACTATTTACATAGATAAATGTTATGCCAACACTAACTATTATAACACTAACTATTTACATTTACGAAAACTTCTGAGTAAGGCAGGTCCGCCGGGCATGTATCTCTAACTATGTACTATTAGCTATTTCCAAGTGAATCTTGTGTATATGTTTTAGTTTTATAACTATTTTGTTAAAGATATCAATTGTTGACTATAAAGTAAAGATGCTAAGAGACTTGCTGTGCGTCTACTAGAGCACAAATCAAACGTTCCAAAGTCACCTTTAATACTATTATATTTGTTGCATGGAACCGAAAATATGCATCTCTAACCGGTTCCAAACTTAAATTGTGCACCTCTAACTTGTTCCAAACCGGTTTTAACGTAGGAGTTCTCAAAACAATCTCAATCGACAGTTCTGTTTGAAACCATGACTAGTTTCACCAAAACCGGTTTCATAATCAATTTCAAGTCTTTTTTGGAACTGGTTTGGATTCACAAACTGTTTTTTTGTCCACCTCTGGTTTCAAAACAAATATCATAATATGATTTCTGAATTTACTAGGCCTGTGATTACGAACCCAAACATAATAAAGCCCAAGTGGCTTATTAGGGCCATAAAAAGTCTTATGGGCTGAATTTAGTGCCTACCCAAGTTCATACATGCATGAAATCAATGTGTTTTTATATAGGTGCACAAAACTGAGTTTTTTTATACATGGGTTCGGGTATGGACCCGAGTATGGTATTTTCGGGTATTAAAAATAATCGGGTTGTGTTCGAGTTTGGGTATTGGCCTGAAAAACCATACAAGGTGTTACAAGTTCCAGGTAGGGTATGGGAACTGGGTACCCTATACCCCTTGTAATACCCTATATTCGGGTATGGGAATATCCCGGAAGCCAAGTATATTTCGGGTATAGATGGGGTTTTTAACGGTCCGGGCTGCAAATATATGTAGATTTTGGGTATTTTACGGCTATTTTTGAGGTATTTAGAAACCCGGGTATGGGTATTCACAAAACCAAGGTATGGGGGTATTCATTATAACCGGGTTTAGAGTATTTTCCGGGTCACAAAAACCGGTTCCGAGTACGGGTTTTGTAGCTAAAGGTTATACCCGCTGAATACCCTATCGGTAAAGTCAGGTACGAGTTTAGGTACCCAACATACGGGTCTTCCAATACTCGGCCCCGTATATTTTTTTAGGTTGTTTGGAGTTTTTTGTGCACCACTAGACTCTTATCTCCCAAAAATATATGTATATATGTATTTTGGTCAAATAACATTAATTTAATAGATTTGAGTAATGGATGGAGTTAATTAAGGGGATGTTTGACAACTTCTGAATGGGTAATTGTTGAACTAGTAAGAGTAAGAGGTCTGAACCATTAAAAGCTAGTATAATGTTTAACCGTTCAGATACAAATGTCTGACCAATTTAGATTAGAGGTCTTAACAAATGTTTTAAAAACCAGTAAATACCGGCCCGTTATACCGGTATTACCGTTTTCAAATGTAAATCCGGTACGAAACACCTTGGTAAATAAGTGAAACGGCATAAGGTTTGTACCGGCGGTAAAATCCGGTATACCGGTTTGAAACGTAATACCGGTACCGGCTCAGGGTTATTTTAGTTTGGGTTGTTCCTTTTTTTTATATATGTTACTTTTTCTTATGTAATTTTTATATATATTATTATTATGACTATTCGTAACTAAAAGTTCTTATTTAATATTGTATGAAACGAAAATAGTTGATGTATTCAACACTCAAATGACTTAAACATATCGTACACTTTCATTTAAAAGAGTTTGTTGGAAAATTGAATGGTTTTCGATTATCTTTTGGATTATTTTTTATTATGGATTTACTTTTATATTATCTTTTAATATGTAATCAGGCATTTTTGGATTAACTTTTGAGTTGATGTTATAATATATGAAATTATAGAGTTAGCCAATCAACCCGGTTGAACCGCTCGGTACAACCTGGTTCAACCATTTTTTAGCCTAATCCGGTTTGATTAAAAAACCGGTTTTTAAAACATTGGTCTTAACCATTCAGACTCAGTGTAATGCTTAATCATTAAGAGGCAAATGTCTGAACCATTTAGACATCTGCTCACGAAACAAACAGTCTAAACCATTAAATTAAGTGCTGAACCAGTAAGAAGTAAGAGGTCTGAACCATTAAAAGACTGTTATGTGCTTTAACCATGCAGGTGGGGTCAAGCAAAGTAAGAACAACGGTGTCATGCAACGTCTGATGCATGGCTTATTCAAGTGTCTTCTATCTAGTTTTTTATTTAAGTAATTAAGTTGTTAGGAGTGCAAGAATAAAGGAAATATTGAGGGATGCCTCTTGTTTCCACGTAACTTCTTTTCCCAGTTCCTAGGATCTAGGTTGACTTTGTTTGTGTATCTCCTTTATATGGAGACCTTTTTTGTTTGGAACGATGATTAGAAAATTTACTCCAATTACTCTCTCTAATTTCTGTCTAGCCTCTGTCTCTTTTCTTGGCTATTGAATCAAACCGTTCGACCCACATCAGTGGTATCAGAGCAGTCTTGATCCACTCCTATGGACGCTCGTGAATGGAAGGCTTCAATGGATCGGATTGAGTCGACTCTTTTTGAAACAAGCAATCTTCTAAAAAAGGAGTCCCGAAGATGGGCAACGTCACCCATTTTTTCTACATCACCACCTGTTTCCGTCATCGCACCGCCAACCTTGTTAACCATTGCCGTTTCATCACCACCAACTTCCGTTCCCATACCATCAACTCCGCCAGCAGTTGTTTCCACCAAGACACCAAAACAAGCTTTCGCCGCCACACCTCTAACAACCGTCATTCCAAAACCAACCCTAAAACCTATACCAACCCCATTGGATCCAACTCTAACACCCGTTCTGTCGCCGCAAAAAGCCACTGCGACCAGGCCATCATCCAAACTAACACCTACCAAAATTCTGATTAAGTAATAAATGGTTTCTTCTAGGTTGAAGAAGGTTGTGAGTTCACTGCCAACAACAAAACCAATGAAATCAATCCAAGAAGTAGCTGGGGTACCCGAGTGGCGCCCGTCACGGCGTTTGATGGAAACGGCTCCGAATGCTACCGTACGAGCCGAGTGGCGTCCCCCGTGGTTTCCACTAAGGCCTATCCGGATTTTCGCCTTGAGGACAAGGCGAGTTCGAGTGGGTGGATTGTTAAGGGCCTTAACCATGCAGGTGGGGTCAAGCAAAGTAAGAACAGGGGTGTCATACAAGGTCTGATGCATGGCTAATTCAAATGTCTTCTATCTAGTTTTTTTATTTAAATAATTAAGTTGTTAGGAGTGCAAGAATAAAGGAAATATATTGATGGATGCCTCTTGTTTCCACGTAACTTCTTTTCCTAGTTCCTAGGATCTAGGTTGACTTTGTTTGTGTTATCTCCTTTATATGGAGACCTTTTTTATTTGGAATGATTATCAGAAAATTTACTCCAATCACTCTCTCTAATTTCTTTCTAGCCTCTGTCTTTTTTCTTAGCTATTGAATCAAACCGTTCGACCCACATCAGTGGTATCAGAGCAGTCTTGATCCACTCCTATGGACGCTCGTGAATGGAAGGCTTCAATGGATCGGATTGAGTCGACTCTTTTTGAGATAAGCAATCTTCTAAAAAAGGAGTCTCGAAGATGGGCAACATCACACATTTTTTTCTACACCACCACCCATTTCCGTCATCGCACCGCCAGCCTTGTTAACCATTGTCGTCTCATCACCACCAACTTCCGTTCCCGTACCATCAACTCCGCCAGCATTTGTTTCCACCAAGACACCGAAACAAGCTTTCGCCGCCACACCTCTAACAACCGTCATTCTAAAACCAACCCTAAAACCTATACCAACCCCATTGGCTCCAATTCCAACACCCATTCTGTCGCCGCAAAAAGCCACTTTGACCAAGCCGTCATCCAAACCAACACCTACCAAAATTCTGATTAAGTAATCAATGGTTTCTTCTAGGTTGTAGAAGGTTGTGAGTTCACTGCCAACAACGAAACCAATGAAATCAATCAAAGAGGTAGCTGGGGTACCCGAGTGGCGCCCACCATGGCGTTTCATGGAAACGGCTCCGAATGCTACCGTACGAGTCGAGTGGTGTCCGCCGTGGTTTCTACTAAGGCAGATCGCATATGGGTGTCGAAGATGTACAGGGTGATCGCCCATACAATCGACGGAGCGTGCGACCTCGTGTGATGCCTCCACCGGGGATAGAGAAGAGACTGGCTCAGGTCGAGTCGGATGTAGCTGTTGTACGGGTAGACGTATCCCATATACAGAGCGACGTATAGTGAATGGTCGAGGCGATTATTGCTATGCATTCTGGCGCGCCCCTACCTCCACGAGCTAGCGCTGCACCACCACCACCACCATCGCCGTAGCTATTTATTTAATTTTGGTTTTGTTGTTTTACATTTGAAACATTGTAAATATTCATCCTTTGTTGTTTTAGATGTAAAGCGTTGTAAATATTAATCTTACTTTGTTTGTTTAATAATTGTTATCGTATTGTTTATCATGTTCACATATTTTGTTTAATAAATTGGAAAATTACTCAACATTATTAGTACGTTTAATTACAAACTCATAACATAATCCGATAAATCTAAATAATATACAGCAAACTCTATCTAAACAGTTTCTAAAACTTATTAAACGATTATTCGTTTTCATAAAAAATAATAATAATAATAATAATAATAATAATAATAATAATAATAATATACTGGTCGTATAACATTATACGGCTAGTATATGTTTGTTAAAAACCAAAAAACCTGATAAAACCTCACAAAAAAAACTCATTAGGTTGTATAACATTATATTACCCGTATAGAATTGTATACGACTTGTGTAATGTTATCCAACCCGTATACATATAAAACAAAACAAAAAAACATTCCACTGCATCTATTTCTGTGCAACAACATTTTATACGGGCCATATAAGGTTATACGGTACGTATACACTAAGGGATGTGAAAATAAGAAATAGTGGGTGTGAGAATAGTACTTGCAAAAATAATATAAGCAAACAAGAATGTACACAAACCATGTCTGCTAATGAAAGTTACAAATAGTATTATTCAAATCGCTCGTCGCTCGTCGCTCGGAAAACACTCGGAATATGCTCGCTTGGTTTGGTTCGGTTTGCAAACGAGCCAAGCATGAGCAAAGGTCCGCTCGGCACGGTTCGGCTCAAATTAATTTTTATTAATTTATTACGTGTATAATTATATATGCACACACAAATTACATGTATATTCATATTTTATACATACCGCTCTATTAGATTTGGATCACTATACTCAAATATACAATTATATTTATCCATACTAGCCTAATCAAACCAATAAAAAATTGGCATCTTTCTCTCATCAATCGCCAGCGCCTCTCGCTCTCACCATACGCCACAATGCAACAATTGTTCTTTGTTGTATACTCATCGCCTCAACCAGAGCCTCATCCTCGAACGATCCGGTCTCAATCTTAGCGTCATCCTCGGATAGTTGGACCTTATTCGTGACCCGATAGCGGAGACATCGAAGGAAACATGTTCTTTGTTGTATATTCATGGCCTCACCTGCCTCAACCAGAGCCTCATCCTCGGACGATCCGATCTCAATCTTAGCGTCATCCTCGGACAGCTGGACCTTATTCGTCACCCGAAAGCAGAGACATCAAAGGAAACATGCTAAATCTATGGTTGTCCAAATTACTCGTTGCTCGTTTCTCCCTTGCCGCTCGCTCGGAAAATTACACGCTCGAATATGTTCGTTCGGATTTTTCTCGGTTGTACACGAGCCAAGCATGAGCAAAGGTCCGCTCGATTTGGACGGCTCGTGAACAACCCTAGTTACAAATGTTACCGTCACATCATCACATCCGCTACTTCAAGTAGCTGATCAACTAGATTAATAATAAGTTTAGTATTATGTTGCCAAAAACTCAATTTATCTTTTATTGCCACCTAGAATAATAAAAATAATAGTTCTAACAGTTTTATGGCAACAAACAAAGAACTGAAGATAAGTGATTATATCATAGGATAGGATTCACCTTCATGAGATTTATGACGGCGAGCTACATCAGTGTATGAAGGTGGCGCATTGTAACTCGAAGAATTACCGGCGGGTTGAGAATCACCTCTACCATGTACCATAAGCCCCATAGAGGGCGCTTGGTTGTTGCTGTTATAAGAGGTGTGGCTGAGCTGATCTTGTGATCTTTGGACCCGCGCCATAGCTCCAATGGAGACCGCTTAAACACCATCATCATGGATCTCGATGGGCTGCTCTATATCCTCAAAAGATGAGTCAGGTCTCACCACCACCGACGTAAGCGATGGAGGTCCATCCATTTGTATAAAGAAAATAAGGTGGTGAATGTACGGATTTTAAAGAAACAAAAACACGGAGTCAAGGTCGGAGGCCATGGAAAATAATTAATCAAGAAATTTTGTCTTAGTTTTCCTAGAAGGTAAAGAATTTGGGTGTTGACATGATCAAAAGGGATGGCCAACATGAATTTCATTACAATACCTATCACAAAACTATATAATTAAAGGGTGGGGATCAAATAGAAAGTTTATTTTTGCTAGGAATGATAGGAAGCAATAGGATTATGACATGTGGCAAAATTTAAAATAAAAAGAAATGGTATTTTAGTGAATCCAATCCTTTCTTCTTCTATCTTCTCCCGAGTAACTTCAAAACCCACCATTTTCAAAACCCACCATCTTCAACATTTTCTTCACTTACTATCTCAATAATCACTACATTATAGTGCGATTTTCGTCATCAATCAATGATTCAAACACCCGATCAACGTGTTATTCAACTCTTTTTTTTTAAGAGAACCCAGTTTAATTTCATTCAAAATCTCGTTTTTCCCGTGATTTTGAAGATAATCACTCGATCCGTTCGATTCGATCGCTGATAAGTATTTCTATCATTCAAATTTCGTCAATCGTTAAAGAAATCGGGTTCGATCTATGTAAGAAATTCTTTAATTTCATTTTTACGATCTGGGTTTTTAATTTAGTCATTGCGTTTTACGATCTTGGCGGGGGTCGAGCTTTAATAAAAAGGCATCAGAAAATTTAATTTTTCAGAAATTGGCTCATTTCGAAGACAGTAAGTCGTAGACAATTCAGACAATTTTTGATTTGCTACTCTCTGGTTCAGACAATTCACAGACAGTTTTATCTGTCCATTGGTTTTGGAAATAAGAGAGTTTTATGTGTTTTCTAGGCATTACGTTTTAGAAAAAAAAACACATTTTTAAGTGTTTTAGTTATTGCGTTTTAGCTAAAACACATTTTTGAAGTGTTTTTAGTCATTGCGTTTTAGGTAAAACACATTTTTAGGTGTTTTCAGTCCATTGAGTTTTAGAGAGAACACTTTCTTTTGTTTTTTTAGGCCATTGCGTTTTAGAAATGAGACATTTTAAGTGTTTTCTGGCTATTGAATATGTCACAGAATAGTAACCAAGTTTCAAAAGTGTTCTAATTAAGTCACTCATATCGTTTTTATCCCAATTAGATGACTTAACATTCAAATCGAGTCATGTCATTTTTTCTATGTGTCAAGAAAAAAATGAAGAATAAGATGTTGGGGTCGGATTATTTTAATATATGAAATTATATTTCTTAAAAATAAAAACACTTTAATTACATTAAAAATTAAAAAAGCAAGTTACAATTCACATCATCACCCAAAGTTAGCATCAAATAAAAGGGAAAAAAGAAACAAAAGTCCACATCACTATGATTACTTATGAAATGGATGAAAAAACCCTTAATTTTAATGAAAAATGAATGTTGAGTGACCTGATTGGAACACTTTTGAAACTTGAGTGGCCTAATTGGAACACTTTTAAAACTTGGTTACTATTCTATAAAGTTACCCCTTTTATAAATAAGACATTTCTTTGTGTTTTTTGTGCATTGCATTTTAGGTAAAACACATTTTTATATGTTTTCAGTCCATTGCGTTTTAGAAAACAGACATTATAAGTGTTTTCTGGTCATTGCGTTTTAGAAATATGACCTTGTTTGTGTTTTGCTGCATTGCGTTTTAGGTAAAACACATTTTTATGTGTTTTCAGTCCATTGTGTTTTAGAAAGTACAATTTCTTTTGTGTTTTTAGGCTATTGCGTTTTAGAAATAAGACATTTCTGTAACACCCCGTGTTACGAAAGTTAAAGTCAAAGTCAAGATTGAAGTCAAAGGAAGAAAAGATTGCTAATAGCGATCTGTCACTCCTTGCTCAACTACTGTTTTGACTTCTTTGACCTGTAATTGAATCTTTTACTTTTGTCGCTTTAGTTGTATTATGTGGAGTATCTATTAATAATTGAGGTTTAATCAATGTTATCACATGTTTTATCGCCTTATCGCTAATCGCATCACAAACGCATTCGCGCCTTGATTGATAGATTCTGAATATTGTTTTACGTGTGTGTATTACCTATGTGTTACTTGTGCATCTTTTCTTTATGTTTGTGATGATTAATCGAAACGCAATCGCAACTCTATCGCAATCGCACAACGCAAGTTATTTATAGTGATTGTATGTTAGATATAGTAGTTAGATTATTTGTGTAACTAATAGGTAATTCTAACGCATCGCAACAATCAAAACACGAATCAAAACGACAGAACTTAACACGCCGGACACCTGAATCGAACGGCCGACCGATCGAGTGGCCATTCGATCGGATTGCCATCCGATCGAGGCGCCATCCGATCGGTGGCCAATCCGACCCTTGTGCACTTTCCTCTTTTGGAAACCCTATAAATACCCTCCTGTCACATCCTTTGTGATGTGACAGCTGCTCTACTCGACCAACCCCACTCAAGCCCTCATTTCTCTCGATTTCTCGCGATTCTTGTAAGTGTTCAACCAAAATCTTGTACTTCTATGATCTACACGCACTTCCTCATCATTTTCTCTTTTGAATGTTAACTTTTAACCGTGAAATCAACGGATTTGAGGTGTTCTAGGGTGATGTCATCATGGAGTTCTTATGAACTTCAAGTCTTGACCTCATTCCATCAAGAATAACTCAGATCTGAAGGATTTCCACATGATTAAACATTGTTTTCGCATAGATCTACACATATTCATGGTTAAAAGGATTAAAAGATGGTTTTTCTAACTTTCTTTTAACTCTTTTACACTCAATGCACTCAAAACCGATAGAATCAGAGCTTGTACAGACCTTCTACTCTTTCTTAGTGATGTGTTGGTTCAAGATTTGGTTTCTATCAAAGAGACAACCGATTTCGGGTTAAACATTAACAACCATCTCGAACAGTTAACTGATCAGATTAAGGTGATTCCTGTTCGATCGGATCACTTGGGAATGATGGGGTTTCTGTTGTTTAGCATGTTATCACACCGCCTTGATCAAACCGCAAAACCTTCAAAACTTAACAACTTCCAAGTTTGCAAAAAGATCAGATCGCGGGACGGATTGCCGTCCGATCGGATTGCCAGCCGATCGGATTGCCATCCGATCGAACAGCTATCCGATCGGCTTGTACTAGGTTTCACACTTAAACTTTTATTCAAACTTTCAAAGATCTAAACATCGAACGGATTGTCGTCCGATCGGATAGCCATCCGATCCCACGACCATCCGATCAGTGATGTTTGGAACTTCGACACTTAATCATTTTTATAATTTTCAAAGATCATCAGTAACTAACGGATTGCCAACCGATCGGATTGCAATCCGATCGAGTGACCATCCTGCTGTGAACTTGTTCTCACTAAGTGTCCTGCCAATCAGATCGCTATCCGATCAAACGACCGTTCGATCGCTCGACCTGAAGGGTAGAGATACTTCTCTGTTTTCAAAATGCTACAACGAAAACTTCAAATCCATCATACACAAACACATCCTTACCAAACAAATGTCAATCCTAACGAATGGCCATCCGATCGGATGACCATCCGAACGGATTGACATCTGATCAAATGGTAAACCGATCGGATTGCCATCCGATCGGGTTACCGTTCGACACTTGGTCACTGCTCACCATTTTACGCGTCACTCATCGCTTACGCTATCGTTAACTGTTCAGGCTAATCTCTCAGCGCTCCCTTCAATCCAAGACAGTGTTTATTTGTTAAACACTATCTGTGAATATACTCGAACCCTTTTTGCTTTACGCACTTTTGGGTGTTACATACGTTACTTATTCTAAATCACCAACGACACACAACGCAAACACTATTTATACGCTGACCGTTATTGCATGCTACGTGTTATTCGATGAATGCTTGTATGTTATGTTAACACAGTGATTGTTGCCTGACACATTAGCAACGATAGTACTATAGTTTGGACTCAGCACCTGTCGTGGACAAGGGTTGTTAAGGGCTTTACTTCACCTGTCCCAGTGGGGATATGTGTTGCGCATTCTACAACTCGCAGTCACGTCTGTGCATATTTCTCTGTCGATAACCTAATTGCCTTCACTTTGTACATGTTACGTGTTGGTTATGCGTAAACGATTTCGAACTCTATTATACTATAAAAGTCGTGTGCTCACCTTTACACTACGTGTATTGACTTTATTTTAACATATGTGGCAGGTGCTTAAGATGCTAGGATTGATGTGCTTTGGTGAATCAAGCTAGGGGTCTAGTTATGTCACGCTTAAATCTGAGTCTTCGGAACAATATTTGTTTTTGAGACAATTAATTGTAATAAATGTTTTTATTTGGATATGTTGTGGTATGGGACATGACTTTTAATTATCTGGTAATGAATAGTTGTTATGGATACCCATAGACAATCTGTTTCGCTCAGTGCCATGCCCCGATGTTTCCGCCATCGGTTGGGGTGTGACAATTTCTTTGTGTTTTCTGGCCATTGCGTTTTACAAATAAGACATTTCTTTGTGTTTTTGGTGCATTGCATTTTAC
Organism: Helianthus annuus; assembly: GCF_002127325.2. Taxonomy (NCBI): domain Eukaryota; kingdom Viridiplantae; phylum Streptophyta; class Magnoliopsida; order Asterales; family Asteraceae; genus Helianthus; species Helianthus annuus. The sequence continues at coordinate 191,524,349 of NC_035448.2, forward strand.
AAAAATGTCATTTTTTAGGTTTTTTTTTCATTGTGTTGTACGCAACTGGGTTTTTTCTATGGCGTTTTACGCAACTGGGTTTTCGAATTTTTTTTTTTGAAAATATAGCAATAGTTTTAAAGATAAAAAACACTCGTTTTTTGGTGCAATTTTTATAAAAAAATAATGTCGTATGAAAGAGTTATTAACGTTTAAAAAATAGGGGGAATTGGAGGAGAGAGAAACTATTAACTTGGATTGACTAGAATGCTCTTAAACAAACTCACGCGCCTCTTTTTTTTCCTTCATTTTTACTCATTTAATCTTAGCCCTTAATTAAATAAATGGATGATCAAGATTACTTTCTAGGCTTTCTACCCAAATAAACTTCCTATTAATAAGACTTCCTAAACCTATAATTAAAATACCACTTAATATTTCTAATAGAGCAATATAATTAACAATTATAATAGACAAATATTGGAAGGTCATATACATCTATCTATCTATTCTAATAAACAAAATATATTTTATACCACTTGGCATTATACTAACCCATTATTGCCAATTGCCAAATTCTAAATAAACAACCTATTTGGGGGGACTAGCGGGTAAACCCACCTCGGTTTCGAACTCGGGCAAGTACACCGCCGCCACCCTTGCCGGTTAGGCGTGCGGGTATGTTAAGCCAACTTGAGTACCCACTTGAGATTAATTTGTTGATTTCGATGTTGGTTGTTGACTTCCAATGGTCATATGACCGTTTACACTTAAAAAAATTGTTTTATTTATTTTTTTTAACCTTATACTAACCATCTCTTTCTCAAACCATTTTCACTTTAAACCATCTCTTTCTTACTAAACTCTTACTCATTTCCATTCTCATCAATCTTTTTCTCAATGGCTAATCACTCATACGAAGACTTAAGTATTTACTTACTGCCAAACGAATGCGAAGATCGATAGTAACTTACTTTATTTCGTACGGATTGAGCTTAATGACAATGTTTCCGTTGACGAAGAAAATACGATGCTTAGAGACTTGCTTCTACTCCCATTTCCGCGAGCATCCTCTTCTACAAAATTAATCTTTGTACGCCCATAAACTTGCTTATGAAGGCTGATTTTTTTATGGTGATACTTAATTTCCTTGGTTATGATAGGACTAGATGTAAAACCCGTGTAAAAACACGGGTAGTTTTTAGAAATTTTACATACCATATTTTATTAAACAATGAATCGCTATACATTTTTCTCATCAATCGCCAGTCGTCAATCGTCTTTCGCTCTCACCGTACGCCACCATGCGACAATTGTTCTTTGTTGTATATTCATCGCCTCACCTGCCTCAACTAGAGCCTCATCCTCGGACGATCCGATCTCAATCTTAGCATCATCCTCGGACAGTTGGAACTTATTCGTGACCCGATAGCGGAGACATCGAAGGAAACATGCTAAATCTATGGTTGTCCAAATTACTCGTCGCTCGCTCGGAAAATTATACGCTCGAATATGCTCGTTCGGATTTTTCTCGGTTGTAAACGATCCAAGCACGGGCAAAGGTCCGCTTGATTTGGATCAGCTCGTGAACAGCCCTAGTTACAAATGTTACAGTCACATCATCACATCCGCTAATTCAACTAGCTGATCAACTAGGTGACAACTAGATTAATAATAAGTTTAGAGTTAAATAATAATTCTAACTGTTTAATGGCAACAAACAAAGACTCAATTTATCTTTTATTGCCCACCTAGAATAATAAAAATAATAATTCCAACAGTTTTATGGCAACAAACAAAGAACTGAAGATAAGTGATTATATCATAGGATAGGATTCACCTTCATGAGATTTATGACCATGGCGAGCTACATCAGTGTGTGAAGGTGGTGCATTGTAACTCATATAATCACCGGCGGGTTGAGAATCACCTCTACCGTGTACCATAATCCCCATAGAGGGCGCTTGGTTGTTGCTGTTATAAGAGGTGTGGGTGAGCTGATCTTGTGATCTTTGGACCCGCGCCATAGCTCCAATGGAGACCGCTTGAACACCATCATCATGGATCTCGATGGGCTGATCTATATCCTCAAACGATGAGTCAGGTCTCACCACCACCGAAGTAAGCGATGGAGGTCCGTCCATTTGTATAAAGAAAATAAGGTGGTGAATGTAAGGATTTTAAAGAAACAAAAACACGGAGTCAAGGTCGGAGGTCATGGAAAATAATTAATCAAGAAATTTCGTCTTAGTTTTCCGAGAAGGTAAGGAATTTGGGCGTTGACATGATCAAAAGGGGTGGTTAACATGAATTTCATTACAATACCTGTCACAAAACTATAATATTAAAATACCACTTAATATTTTTAATAGAGCAATATACTTAACAATTATAATAGAGAATATTGGAAGGTCATATACATCTATCTATCTATCTATTCTAATAAATAAAATATATTTTATACCACTTGGCATTATACTAACCCGTTAATGCCAATTGCCAAATTCTAAATAAACAACCTATTTGGGGGACGGGGCACTAGCGGGTAAACCCACAGCGGCTTCGAACTCGAGCCAGCACGGCCGACTTAAAAAAAATATCACTTTTTTTTTCCTTGATTCTAAATCATCATTTGCTTATTGGTTGACCCAATTGCAAATTGATCCAAGAGCAAAAATGTAGAATTGATGCCTTGAATCACATCGATTGCGCCAATTCTTACATAACCAGGAGGTACGATTTTGGTTTCATATCACCCTTTTATTCGTCCCTTCAACACACCAGGTTTGATATTATCGTGTTTAATTTTTCTTTTCTGAGAAATGAATATTGTTTTAAAATGTGTGATTTCTTTTATCATGATTGATATCATTTTGGGGGCACATAACGTTTCTGTTATGGGCACATGGGCATGCATGCATGTACGTCTTGATATTTCAGATTTTAATCCTATAAATTCAATACAACATTTTCTGATGTAATGTGTGAACTTATTAGATTCACTAATTACTAATATGAATTATTTTGACGCCACTAAATTAATCTTGAGCATATTGATAATTACATACAAACTGGAAAATCAGTAATGATGAATTATCGAGCAAAACACCAATAAATTTAAAGAATTGTTGTATAGAGATCATAGGAATTTAGAACTTGAAGCCAAACAAGTTTCAAATTGCAGTTTCTGTCTTTCTTTCATTCTTTAAAAATGGATAAATCCCATTTTCAAGTATAGTGCAATGAGATAACATGATTTTTCTACTAATTTTATTTAATTATATGAATCAGGTTTTCTTAATTTGATTAATTTGCTTACATTAAACAACCAATTGATCTAATTAGCTGTTTTTAAACTAGATAATTTAATTTAATTACTAGTGAGCCGAATTAATGTTCTATACGAGTGTTAGATATTATTATTTGAAGCAAGAATTCATATTTTTTATATTTGTTTGGTTAAATATGTGTGGTTAATTTGTAAAGTATGTAATGCAAATGGTTATTTTTTGTTTTGCTTTTTTGCAGTTCTACTTGAGGAAGCCAGTAAAAAGATGAGCTCGGATATAATCAGCACCCTTCCTAATAACATAATTGAAAAGATTCTAACTCTTATGCCAATCCAAGATGCGTTGAGAACGAGCATTTTGTCAAAGAAATGGCGGTATAGCTGGCGGAGCATGCCTAAACTTGTCTTTACAGACAATATGGTCACAATGTCATCTAATCATCTATGCGGACAATTGAGGAAGTATAAACTTGCCAGTGCCATCTTCCATGTTCTGTTATTCCACGATGGTCCAACAATACTAAAGTTCAAATTTTGTTGCTTTGGACTCCAAATGGATTCTGAGTTTGACCAGATTATAAGTTATCTTGCAAGGGGAAATAAAGTGAAAAAACTGTGCTTTATTATTAAAAAAAACTGCTACAAGCTACCGATTTCTTTCTTTTCATTACAGGAATTAGAAGTTATACATCTTGAAAATTGTATCTTTGAACCACCATTAATATTCGATAAATTTAGTTGGTTGAGGAAAATGAAGTTTATGGATGTTGACGTTTCTGCTCAAATGCTTGAACGCTTCCTCTCCAAATGTCCGCTGCTTAAGCATATTAGTTTGGTAAGGTCCATATAACCATTTATGTAACTCCATCAATTAATGATGCTATTATAAAGGTATCTTCATGCAGAATAGATATAAAGAAGGCACTGACTTTGTAGCAGGAGGAAACAAGTATACATTTGTTGATCTATTACAATGTGTGCCTTTGATTCAGGATTTGGAAATCGCAGATAGTTATATGAAGGTAGCATTTGGATTAATATTACATTTGATGTAAGGAGTTTGAGTTTGCTAATTTTGACAATGGTTATCGGTTAAAGTACCTGTGTCCAGGTGGCATGCTACATAAGCTTCCCACTTCACTAGTCCATCTCAAATATCTGTGTTTGGATGTGTGCATGACAGAACAAAATGAGATTTCTTTTGTCCTCTGTATGATTAGGAGCTCCCCGTTGTTGGGTAAACTTACTTTACGGGTAAATATATAGTGTTAGTTTTATGTTAGCGGCTCTGTCTACTTTTATTGACAAATCTTAGATGTTTTCCAATTAGATGTATGATAATGAGAAGTCGTTGGTTCCACAAACTTCCAACAACTTTCTTGATCCGGAAGCCTACTTGGATTTAAACTTGGATCATCTTGAGATATTGGACATAGACATATATAGTAATTTACCTCTTGTGAAGGATTTTGTGAAACTCATCATAGCCAAGTCACCTGTGCTAAAGAAAGTACGAATCGAGCTTAATGACAATTCCAACTTTCTTGATCCAGAAGACAACTTAAATTTGACGTTGGATCATCTCGAGACATTGGAGATAGAAATGTTTAGTAACTCACCTCTTGAGATGGAATTTGTGAAAGTCGTCATGGCCAAGTCACTAGTGCTAAAGAAAGTACGAATTGAACTTAATGATAACGTTTCTGTTGATGAAGAAGTGAAGATGCTTAGAGACTTGGTACTACTCCCATTTCCGCGGGCATCACCTTCAGCAAAGTTAATCATCGAACGCCCGGAAGCTTCTTAATGAAGGATGTTATTTTGATGATGCGCACAAGTTACTTTTTTGCTTAGGATGAAGGATTCTCATCACATAGTGCATTTAATCAAGGACCATTTTGTATGTGTTTTGATGATCTCGTTTTGTGTTTATGAAATATCACCTTATGCTTTGTAACAAGTCCGAAGCTTTCGTTTAAAGCAAATTAATCTCTAAATCATCTTGGTTTTGAATCATGACGACCTAAAACGCAATAGACATATTTTCTTCGTTTGCTACTATTTACATAGATAAATGTTATGCCAACACCAACAACTATTTACATTTACCAAAAACACTTTACTTCTGGGTAAGGCAGGTCCGCCGGGCATGTATCTCTAATTATGTAGATACCCTATATTCGGGTATTGAAAATAATCGGGTTGGGTTCGAGTCTGGGTATTGGCCTAAAAAACCATACAAGGTGTTACAAGTTCCAGGTAGGGTATGGGAACTGAGTACCCTATACCCCTTGTAATACCCTATATTCGGGTATGGGAATATCCCGGAAGCCAAGTATATTTCGGGTATAGATGAGGTTTTTAACGGTCCGGGCTGCAAATATATGTAGATGTTTACGGTTATTTCCAGGTATTTAAAAACCCGGGTATGGGTATTCACAAAACCAAGGTATGGGTATTCATTATAACCGGGTTTAGAGTATTTTTCGGGTTACAAAAACCGGTTCCGAGTACAGGTTTTGTAGCTAAAGGTTATACTCGGTGAATACCCTATCGGTAAAGTCAGGTACGAGTTTGGGGACCCAACACACGGTTCTTCCAATACTCGGTCCCGTATATTTTTTTTTAGGTTGGTTGGAGTTTTTTGTGCACCACTAGACTCTTATCTCCCAAAAATATATCTATATATGTATTTTGGTCAAATAACATTAATTTTAATAGATTTGATTAATGGATGGAGTTAATTAAGGGGTTGTTTGGCAACTTCTGAATGGTTAAGTGTTGAACCAGTAAGATGTCTGAATCATTAAGAACCAGTATAATGCTTAACCGTTCAGAGACAAATGTCTGGCCAATTCAGATTAGAGGTCTTAACCATTCAGACTCTGACTCTGTATAATGCTTAATCATTCAGAGGCAAATGTCCGAACCATTTAGACATCTGCTCACGAAACAAACAGTCTAAACCATTACGTGCTGAACAAGTAAGAAGTCTAAATCATTAAGAGATAAACAAACAGTCCCTAAGTCTTTAGTCTGAAACGGCAAGTTCCGGAAAGTACGATGTCGTTTGGCAAAATAATAATAAGAATAATAAATCTGACCAAACCACGTGTACCGAAACAGATATTAACAGTATCCACAAAGGCTTAAGATGGGCCTGGTCCATGGGTTTAGATAGTGGCCCATTCAAAAATAAGAACCAACTAACAAATGGCAACGCAAAGGATCGTGGGTTGATGGTCATATAGCTTGCTGATTCTGTTGCTTAAACCCTAGACTAGAGGTACGTAATTCATATTCACTTTTTCTTCCAGTTTTAACAAATACAACTTGTTGAGAGTCTGTTAGATAACAATTTGTGTAGGGACTGTTATGTCATTAGTTGAAAGTGTATGAGGGGTACTTATGTAATATGTCTATAGTGTGAGGTTTAGTTGGTAAGAGTTAGTTAGAAGGTTGTTATCAACTGTATTAATAACTGGTGGTTGTTAATGAGAAGATTAGCTTGGATTTGAACCTAATTCTCTCTTTAGTCTTCTTCTTCAATTCTAAGCCTAACAATTGGTATCAGAGCTACCAGTTCTCGGAGCTCAAGATTCCGGCAACCATTTCGTTCCGATCATCTTCTCCATCACCATTCAATTCGTTTCGATCATTTCTTCATCACTATTCATTTCAGTTCCAATTATGTGGGGTGATCAATTTGTGATCATTCCATTCCATATTTCTTCATCAAATTCCTTTAATTCTCGAATCAATTCTTTTCATTCCGTTTTCCGTTCTCTGGATTGATCAATTTGTGATCATTCTAGTCCATTACAATCAACTGTTATTCAGTATTCAATCCTTTCAATCTTTGTTATGACAACAAGAAACCAAGAAGTTGACCGTATTGCTAGAGATGTTAGTAGACTGGACGAGTTCACCTCACAAACTCAAGAAGGGCTAATGAGTTTGAAGACAGCCTTTGAACAGTTGCAGGCTGCGTTTGCAAGAATCGAACAACAAGCAACAATGATGCCAAGAGTTGATAATGATAGAGTGTGCAACAATAGGTTGACCAAAGTGGAGTTTCCCAAGTTTAATGGGGATGATGTGGAAGGATGGTTGTACAAGTGTGAACATTTTTTCTCGATTGATGATACACCAGAAAGATATAAGGTGAGATATGTAGCAGTCCATTTAGAAGGAATAGCATTGCAGTGGCATCAAGGGTTCATGAAATCAAGTGAAAAGCAAATGTGTGATATAACTTGGGATGAGTATACAAGGTCAGCAGCTACAAGATTTGCTGCAACCTTGATTGAAGAGGCTTATAAAAAAGCAAAGGTACAAGATGATTTCTATCACGGCCCCCGACCCGGTTTGACCCGTTCCAGGAGCCGCGGGACAGAATTCCCGTGGTATCTGATTTATGCGACAGCGGAAGTCTTTTATTTACAGGATCTTTTCACCGGAAAATGCTCGTTTAATATATTACACAAAGTTTTAGGGATAAATCCCATAATTTACAATAAGTTGATTTCACACAGAAATCTTTATTTTCCAAAACATGTTTTATTGATTTATTCACACTGAGCCACTTCCCTGAGTTTGATAGTGCTTTTACTGCACTTTTCCTAGATCACACAGATCACCTGAAACATGTTTGAAAAAGGTTTTGTCAGCGGGAAAATACTGAGTGAATCATTCCATTTTCTAAAACGACCCGTTAGTTATAAATTTACAGTATTAAGAGCGATTACAATGTTTATATCAACCAATTATCAAGAATGGGTATTTGTCACTCGACCGGATCTATGACTGTGGTCATACCACTATTGGGTCCCGTCGCCCCAAATAGTGACGGCTAACTCACATAGAGTAATACTCACTCACCTAGAGTGATAGAAATAGTAATGTGCACAATACCCCACATACCAACTGTAATTTGGTGATTACAAAGACTTAATCCCTGTAATTATAACCTTGGAAATAATTTGAGGTATTGTAATACTTACTCACAAACTGTGAGAAAACAGTTTAAAAAGAAGAATGACTCACATTGCAGATTAACGAGCAAATAGATAATGCCTACTGATTAGCCTTGATTACACCTAGTTTAACACAATGCACACACAGGCAGGTTAGTAACTAATACAGCAGTTACGTCAATTCACGAGATTAAACCCTCACAACGATTAATCAGTGCAATACTCGATAATTCAGTCGGATTCACAACGAATAACAGAGCATAGTCCAAATTCGAAAAGCACTCTAATATTCAAGTCGAAATCACGACGAATAATCAAAGTACAAGCTCAATTGAGCAGCACCCGGACTATCGTTGGATAGTTATAATCGATCGGACGTTGAATCGTAATAGCGATCGAGTTATTACCCTGATTGCGGCAGCGTTTCGTGATCGTGTGTGTGTGTTTAGATTGATTGTCGAAATAACAGAACGTCTACAGTGGAATTGTGAAACGTTTTAGCACCCCAGGTTGCATGCCAAGGTCGGCTATTTATAGCAGGAATTTCGACACGCTTACGGACCGTATGCCTAACCCCTTATGGTCCGTAAGGGAACCTGGTCTGCTTACGGTCCGTAAGGCTATTCCTTTACGGTCCGTAAAGGGTGCAGCCTACTTCCTAGCCTAGCTGAGTTCGGTTATAGCTTAGGTGATTCAACAATTTTAACAAATCAGATTTTTACATCGTTTAATTTAAGATAACTCCCAACTAGGGTTTGCCCCCCTCGAGTTTTAGGGGCCCTGATCCTGATTCCGATTGTTCCGGAAATTTCAGGGTTTATGCCAAATTACTTGGGTGTCTTAATTAGGGTTTTCTTATAGGATAATTATTATCCTAATTACCGGTTTTAGTGACAGTTGTTACATCCTCTCCACCTTAAGAAAAATCTCGTCCTCGAGATTTACTGGAATAGATGAGGATATTTTCGCTTCATTTCAGATTCTAGCTCCCAAGTGTATTCTGGTCCTCTCTTTGAATTCCACTTGACTTTGACCAACACCAATCGTTTATGCTTGAGGAATTTGACTTTTCGATCTTCGATTGCTAATGGTTTCTCTACGAATTTCAACTTCTCGTTTACCTCTATATCTTGAAGAGGTACTACCAGGGATTCATCTGCTAAACATTTCTTGAGATTGGATACATGAAATACATCATGTACTCCAGCCAATTCTTCTGGTAGTTGTAAACGATAAGCTACTGGTCCTATTCGTTGAATCACCGGGAATGGTCCAACGTATCTCGGACTTAGCTTTCCTTTCTTACCAAATCGCACTACACCTTTCCAAGGAGAAACTTTTAAAAGTACTTTATCTCCGACTTGGAATTCTAAAGGTTTGCGACGATTATCTGCATAGCTCTTTTGACGATCTCGCGCTGTTTTCAGTCTTTCCTTGATCTGTGTTATCTTGTCAGTAGTTTCTTGTACAATTTCAGGACCTGATAATTGACTTTTTCCGATTTCTGCCCAGCATACTGGAGTTCTGCATTTGCGTCCATACAGTGCTTCGAATGGTGCAGCTTCGATGCTTGAATGATAACTATTGTTATAGGAGAATTCTATTAATGGCAAATGGCTATCCCAATTACCACCAAAGTCAATTACACATGCTCGGAGCATGTCTTCTAACGTTTGGATTGTCCTTTCACTTTGTCCGTCTGTTTGTGGATGATATGCAGTACTTAGATTTAGTCGAGTTCCCATTGCTTTCTGAAAACTTTTCCAGAAATGAGAAGTAAATCGACTATCTCTATCCGATACAATGGAGAGTGGAACTCCATGTAGGGATACTATTTCGTCCACGTACAGTTGCGCTAACCTTTCCATGCTAAAGGTTTCTTTTATTGGTAAGAAATGAGCTGATTTGGTTAATCGGTCTACAATTACCCAAATTGCATCATTACCTCTTTTGGTTTTGGGTAACTTAGTAACAAAATCCATTGTTATGAGTTCCCATTTCCATACTGGCATTTCTAGTTGTTGGAGTAATCTTGAAGGTTTCTTGTGTTCAGCTTTAACTTGTGAACAAGTTAAACACTTGGATACGTATTCGGCTATATCCTTTTTCATTCCTATCCACCAGAAATTATTTCTTAAATCTTGGTACATTTTATTGTTTCCTGGGTGCATGGTATACCTAGATTTATGAGCTTCTTCTAAAATCTTATTTCTTAACTCTCCCTGCTTAGGTACCCAAATTCGTTTCTTATGGAATTTCCAAATTCCATCATTTCCTTGTTCTAGTTCTTTAAGGTAACCTTTCATTCCTTCAGCATCATCTTTGATTGTTGTTTTCTGAACTTCTTTGATTTGTGCTATTAAATCTACTTGTAGATTTAACCTCAGAGCACGGACTCGTTTCTGCTTCTCATGGTACTTACGACTTAAGGCATCGGCAACTACGTTTGCCTTTCCTTCGTGATATTGAATATCACAGTCGTAATCGCTCAGCATCTCCATCCATCTTCTTTGCCTCATGTTTAATTCTTTTTGCCCAAATATATATTTTAAACTTTTATGATCTGTATAGACAGTAAACTTACTTCCGTACAGATAATGTCTCCAGATCTTAAGGGCAAAAATTATGGCTCCTAATTCTAGATCATGAGTCGTATAATTCTCTTCGTGCTTTTTCAATTGTCTAGAAGCATACGCAATTACCTTCTTGCGTTGCATTAACACACATCCATAGCCTAACTTTGAAGCATCACAATATACTTCAAAGTCTTTTGTTCCTTCGGGTAAGGCTAAGATTGGTGCATTTGTCAACCTATGCTTTAAAATCTTAAAAGCTTCTTCTTGTCTAGGTCCCCATTCAAACTTAGTAGCTTTACAGGTTAATTTGGTTAAAGGTACGGCTATCTTAGAAAAATCTTTGATAAATCGTCTATAGTATCCAGCTAAGCCTAGAAAACTTCTTATCTCCATTGTTGTTTGTGGAACTTTCCATTTAGTAATTGCTTCTATCTTAGCAGGATCTACATGGATACCTTCGTGATTTACCACATGTCCTAAGAATTGTACTTCTTGCAGCCAAAATTCACATTTTGAGAATTTGGCATAAAGCCTTTCTTTTCTTAACAAAGTTAAGAGAACGTGTAAATGCTCACAATGTTCTTTTTGGCTTTTGGAGTAAATAAGTATATCGTCGATGAAAACGATTACAAATTGTCACACCCCGATTTCCACGTGTCTCACCGGTGGGCCCGGTGGGGGATTACCGTGACGATGTTGGCAACAATATAGTCAAACCACACAATTATATAATGCACAGCGGAAGCATAAGATAAATATATAAATTTCAACCTCTGATTGTAATATCAAAATGTATTACAGAAGTTGAATATCCACAGTGGATCGTAAATACAGATAAAGTATTGTTCCATCAGATACTGCAATCAAGCTTGCGAGGCTTATCCCGACGCTAGGGAGCTAATACCAGCCAATTACGTTTAGGTACCTGCACTTAATCTTTTTGGGGAAAATACGTCAGTTTACACTGGTAAATACATTCAACTGACACATTTGAAAATGTTTATTAAAATTGATTTGAATGCACAAGGCACAAACTCTTTTTAACTTGGGAAAATTCATAATGATCTTGTGAACGTTTTACATGTTCTTTTATGCGTTCAGTAGCCCGGGTCGTGCCGGGTTAAAGATTTATAGACACACCACGTTTGCGTAAAACCGTAGTACAGAAACCAACGGCTACGTCTTTTAGTTTTAATGTCGACACTTTATACCGGGTGTACGCCTACACCGGGATGTCGATGGTCGTGGCCATTTCGTAAAATGATGCCAAGGATATCCGGGACAACGGTCATTAAATCCCCCAAAGGCTTATAAGCAACAAAACTGTTTAAATGAGCCGATCATATTTAATCAATTAACCACCTAAGCGATGGAATTATATAATGCTCAATCAAGCGGTATTAATATACCGTAACCCAAGCCCATATAGGGGAAATAAGTTAAAGTATTTACCTTTGCAAGTATTAATCCTTAATTTAGATCAAGTCACCGATAGCTTTTACTGGGGCTCCTAATCTGGAACGAAGGTTTTAATTAACCTCTTAGAATCCTAACGGTCCTTGTATTAGCCGTAGCTTAAACCGGTTGATTCCGATATATAGATATGGTTAATTCGCACGAAAAGGCGAAAACCGAGAATGGAGTATGATTTGGACCCAACAAGTTCAGAGACTTGTTTTTATATGGGTCAATGGTTCATACTCTGGATTTTGGGGTTCAAATAGTACAATTTGACCCGTATCGGCTATTGCACGAAAACTAGTTCCATGAGCCGTACCGTGTGCGCAAATAGGCGAAACGGTTAACCATAAGAGTCGTACGCTTATTTCCTAAGTCAATATGCCTTAAAAGTATTTTGGTATCAGTAGGATACCTTCCGTAATGCCCGTAACGAGTTTAAGTTAATATTATGCCCCATAGGGGCTTTTCGGTCATTTTAAAGACTTTAAAAGGCTTTTCGAGTTCTACAGGAAATCTGAGTTTCCCGAACAGCTTATAAAGCTCAAAATACTTTATTTATTATTTAAAACCAGTGGCAACTGGAATCGGGTCGAAAGACCTTGTAGAACTCCCGTTTTGGCCAAAAAGGGCATATTCGGTATTTACCGAACCGTAGCCATAACCGCAGGTTATGAGCAAGGTAAAAATTATTAAAAATCTTTAAAATTTCCAAAATATTATTTTACCACAGTGGGTAAAAGTTTTAGTGACGAAAACTTGGGTTAGATGGGCGTTATGCTAATTGCGCCGTTAATTACAAAACTTTCTTAAAAGTGCGCCTTTTAGCATAACTCTCATTCTAGGCCTCGGATTGACGTGAAACTTTAAGGACATGCTTATAATTTAACAAGCAAGGTTTTGGTCCGTTCACGTGTCCGAAATACTCGTTTTAATTTTAAAAGGCCGTTACGGTCAACTTTTAGGCGGATGACGGAAATATGTAAAAGACTCGGATAACTCATGAACCGACCACAGAGGCGTATACCAACATGTGACCTGGTCCTAAGAGAGTCCTAAGGTATATTTATACCTCACTAAAACGGGTCAGAACTGAAGTCAAAGCAAAAGTCAAACTTTTGCGACTTTCGGCTCCGAACCGGTTCTATATAGTAAATGATCGATTCAAACGAGCGCAAACATGTTTATTTACTTATTATCATGTTTTATGATTGTCAAAACAGGTTCCATAACATATATATTACAGATTATGCATAAATCACCAAAATAGCTTTCTGTTGACTTTTTAACCGCACGTTTGACTCGATATTTGACATAGTTAGAGTGGTGATCAGGGGGAACCATTTTAGAGGTTTAATACCCACATAAATACCAACTCATAACCATTTTTGATTCGTCATAAGACTGAATCATTTGCAAGATATTGCAATGACAACCGTTAGTTACGACGGTTGCGTTTATGAGCTATAACTATGGAAATATGAAACCAATATGGTTATGAACGACTTACAGAAGTTGTTTCTTGACTATAGAGCAGAAGGGAATGCTTGGGAGCACTTAGAATGATCAGAGAGATGTGTTTGAGTTGTTGTGAATGTTATGCACACAAAGGTGCTATTTATAGCAAATGTCATGCCCCTATGATCATTACAACTACCACATGAGTCCAGAGATGATGGGTAGGTGTCCCAGAGGTGTATGGGTCGAGTAGGGGGCACCCATGCCTCATTTATTGGCTCATGATCGTTCACAATGCTCAAAAGTCAAGAAAACTACAACTTTCTGCATCTGGGCGTCGTACGCGACCCGCATGGACATTCCATGCAACTTTTACGCGGGTCGCCTGGGATCAGAAGATCAGACGCGAAATAGAGGAGGCTCGCGGCCCGCCTCAACTTATGTTTAAACCTTACGCGGGTCGCCTAAGGTTATATTTTCTGAATTTTTCAAATCTTTTATAATGATTACAGAATCTGGCCATTAATAACGAAATCTTTCGTAATGATTCGCCTGACCTTTCGGTTTTGAAGGGGTAACTTTGCGGTTTGGCCCTCGGTTATTTACCGATAGGGGCCTCGTGTTAATTACCCGCATTATTAAGTCCCCGGTTTATTTATTAATTATATTGGAAAGCCTTAACTTTCACTGTTGACGCTTTTAACCCTTCTTCTACGTATTTGATCGTAACTTTCTCGTTTCATATCGAAACTTCGCGTAATTCATATATATTATTTTAGTGAGGGTATAATACCGTTACAAGTCTTGGGAACGTTAAAGGGTCACTCAGAGGTATTATTAAACATGTTGACACAGTTAACCCCTGTAGTTTGTAATCTCTCACTTTCTTTCGCGTTTTGTTTTTGTACGATCTTTAATTTATTCGTTTGAAGGTTTAAGCATTATTTAGGGATACTATACAGTATATTTACCCTTGTTGACATTTATAACCCTCGAATTTATATACTTTCAAGGTTTGTCAAAATTAGTCCTTTATTTATTATAGACGCCACGTGTAAACAAATGACACGTGTTAACACATCATTGGACACAAAAATTCGAGGTGTTGCATCCTCACCCCCTTAAAATAAATCTCGACCCGAGATTTACTCAAATAAATAGGGGTATTTTTCTTTCATTGTAGCTTCGACTTCCCACGTATATTCAGGACCTCTACGAGCATCCCATTTGACTTTTACAATCGGTACGTGCTTTCTGCGAAGCTTCTTCACCTGTCGATCTTCAATCGACAAAGGTTTTTCTATGAACTTTAAGCTCTCATCTATATGCACATCTGTGTGTGGAATCACCAACGACTCGTCGGCGAAGCACTTTTTGAGATTGCAGATGTGGAACACATTGTGAATTCCATTGAGCTCTTCAGGCAAGTTTAGTTTATAGGCAACTGATCCGACTCGTTCAATGACCTCAAAAGGCCCTATGTATCTCGGACTCAGCTTGCCCTTCTTGCCGAAACGCATCACCCCCTTCCAGGGTGACACCTTAAGTAATACTTTTTCACCTACTTCGAAGTGAAAGTCTTTACGCTTTGGATCAGCGTAACTCTTCTGCCTATCGCGGGCAGCCTTGAGACGTTCCCGGATCTGGACAATCTTGTCCGTCGTCTGGAAAACAATCTCTGGTCCCGATAATTGGACCTCTCCTACTTCCGCCCAACAAACAGGCGATCTGCATTTCCTACCATATAATGCCTCAAAAGGCGCAGCCTTTATGCTGGTGTGGTAGCTATTATTGTAGGAGAATTCGATCAGGGGTAGGTTTTTATCCCAGTTACCACCTAAATCGATCGCACATGCACGAAGCATGTCTTCTAGCGTTTGGATAGTACGCTCACTTTGACCGTCCGTCTGTGGATGGTAAGCCGTACTAAAGTTTAAACGCGTGCCCAAAGATTGCTGGAAACTCTTCCAGAAGTGAGATGTGTATCTAGTATCCCTGTCGGAAATAATAGACACAGGTATGCCGTGTAAGGCTACAATCTTATCAACATATAGTTGGGCTAGCATATCGGAGCTATACGTCTCCTTGATGGGTAGAAAGTGAGCTGATTTAGTCAGCCTATCAACTATGACCCATATTGTATCGTTTCCTATCCTGGTTTTGGGTAACTTGGTTATGAAGTCCATAGTTACACATTCCCACTTCCACTCGGGAAGCTCAGGCTGTTGTAGCAAGCCAGACGGCTTTTGGTGCTCGGCTTTAACTTGAGCACAAGTTAAGCACTTTGCTACATGGGCGGCTACAGACTTTTTCAAGCCTATCCACCAATAATTTGCCTTTAAGTCTTGGTACATTTTATCAGCACCAGGATGGACTGAGTATTTGGAACTATGGGCTTCCTGGAGAACAACATCACGTAGTCCTCCGTAAACTGGAACCCTTATACGTCCATTCAGTCTTAGGATTCCATCCTTGCTAAGAGTCAACTGCTCCTCAGTTACTCCCAGCTTTTCATTAGGATAATTAGCTTCCAACACAGCCTCTCGCTGTGCAGCCAAAATCCTTTCAATCAAATTATTTTTAACTTCAATGCTCTTGGCATTGATTCGAATGGGTTTTACCCTTTCTTTCCTGCTCAATGCATCGGCGACTACATTCGCCTTGCCGGGATGGTACCTGATTTCACAGTCATAATCATTCAGGGTTTCCATCCAACGGCGTTGTCTCATGTTCAACTCCTTCTGGTTGAACAGGTGCTGGAGGCTTTTGTGATCCGAATAAATCACAAATTTAATGCCATAAAGGTAATGCCTCCATAACTTAAGTGCAAATACAACGGCACCCAACTCCAAGTCATGGGTGGTGTAATTCTTTTCATGCACCTTTAATTGCCTTGAAGCATAGGCAATCACCTTGCCCTTCTGCATAAGCACACACCCCATGCCTGTGTGTGATGCATCGCAGTAAACTACGAATTCATCTGTACCCTCAGGTAATGTCAACACAGGTGCGTTGCTTAGCTTCTGCTTCAGTATTTCAAAGGACTCTTGCTGCTTCGGGCCCCAAATGTATTTTTCTTTCTTCTTGGTCAAAGAAGTCAAGGGTGCAGCAATTCTTGAAAAATTTTCAATAAATCTCCGGTAGTATCCTGCTAAACCCAGGAAGCTACGGATTTCGGTAGGCGTCTTTGGCTCTTGCCAGTTCATGACTGCCTCTACCTTAGCGGGATCCACTTGGATACCGCGCTCACTCACAACGTGTCCTAAAAACTGGACCTCTCGTAGCCAGAATTCACATTTCGAGAATTTGGCGTAGAGTTTCTCACGCTGTAGTAATTCGAGAATGCAACGAAGGTGCTTCTCGTGGTCAGCTTGGTTCTTGGAATAGATAAGGATATCGTCGATGAAGACTATGACGAATTTATCTAAATATGGCTTGCAAACGCGATTCATGAGATCCATGAACGCGGCCGGTGCATTTGTGAGCCCAAAAGGCATCACTAGGAACTCGTAATGACCATAGCGAGTCCTAAATGCAGTCTTGTGTACATCTTCATCTCTGACCCTTAGTTGATGATAGCCCGACCTTAAGTCGATCTTGGAGAAGTAACTCGCTCCTTGCAGCTGGTCGAATAGATCATCGATCCTTGGTAAAGGATATCTATTCTTTATGGTAACTTTATTCAGTTCTCTGTAGTCGATGCACAACCGCATTGATCCGTCCTTCTTCTTTACAAATAGGACAGGAGCTCCCCAGGGAGATGAACTAGGTCTGATAAAACCTTTCGCCAGCAGTTCATCCAACTGGGTCCTCAGTTCTTTCATTTCTGTTGGCGCTAATCTGTAAGGTGCTCTTGCTATCGGGGCTGTCACACCCCCCAAAATCCATCTGTGGAGTATCACCGCTTGGGAGCGTGACTGACCAGGATCAAGCCACCAATCATATTGAACATGCATTTAATATTAAGTAAGATAAAAGAAAACCATCCATTCAATACAAAAGGTGTTCAAAACATATCATCGTTTTAAAGTGTAGCGGAAGCATAGTAAAGAAACCAACAGTAGTAAATAGTTTAAGCGTTGTAACAGTTCAACATAAGAAACCCGATCCTCGTCCACAACGACCCGCCTCTCCAATGCAAGCTCCCAGTACCTAACGATCTGCAAGGCATGTAACAGAATGATCAACAAACTAGTTGAGCGAGTTCACAGTAAGTAAATGTGTAACAGTAAGTAACAGGTGGCTCTACAGGGCCGATAGTAAGTTATGCTTGTGGGGGCTTCCCATGTTAAGTGACCACTAGACTGTTCGTATTATTATCCCTGTTCTTCGTCCGAGAACAGAAGTGTGTATAAAGTGTGCGTAGGTTTTACGCACGTATCCTTCGTAACCTGAGGATAGAAGTAAGTAATGCGTACACGTAGGTTTTACGTGCGTATCCTTCGTAACCGAGGATAGAATGGCATGTGAACCCGTAGGTGTTATCCCAACCTACGTAACCGTCCTGACATCCGAGGACATGATAGGTGATAGTCTAGTAAAGCATATGTACGTTCCTTTCAATAATAACCTTTAACCCATTCCCACAACCCGGGAATCCCATGCCTTAGTAGGAGTGTGAACTCACCTTGGTTTGCTCGGTATGCTAAGTTATGCACTCACAAGTAATTAATCACGTCCTAGTGTATGCACGTATAACAAATCAGTTCATGTTCGCAATTGTACGCATGCAGTTTAATGTTCACATAACAGTCAGTTGCATAACAGCACACACGTATTATTTCACCTTGCACGAATACAGATGCTAACATTCATCTCTAAGCATGGCATGCCAATTAAATCCAGCATATAATCAATCAGTCAAAGTATGTTCATAATCCCTAACATCCTTCGAATCCAGTCACTATCTTTCGACAACAGTAATCACAATTATCTTTCGGAAACAATTATCACAATTACCCTTCGGACCAATGTTATGTTCCGAATCCTATGTCATCTTTCGGCCAACCTATCTTTCGGTCCAACTATCTTTCGGTCCAACTATCTGTCGGTCCAACTATCTTTCGGTCCAATAATGGTTCGGTCAAACTAGTATCTTTCGGTCAAACTATGTTTCGAGCCATTGATATCTTTCGGTCATAGCAGTTACGTTTATTCCAAGTTTACCCGATTATCATTTAACACCGATTTCACAATTCTACCAACACCAACAAGATCAAACAAGCATAATCACAATGTTTCACTCAAGAACCCTAATTCGATCATAAGAACAAAATCACTTAATCATGTTATGATCCAATTTCATAAGCATACACGTATGGCCGATTATCAAACATCAATACATATCGATCACCCTGACCTGATTACCCAGCCGATTAACAACCAATTCACAGCATTGATCATGAAATCATATTAGTCATCATCATGCTAGTCGATTATCAAGCATGAAATCTAATGTTACTATACAACAATCCAGATCTATAACATGGCAGCCGATTCAAACAAGCTTAGTCAGACATCCTTAATTATTCAAATCATGCGATCATATAATCCAAAACATGCAACAATATCATCATTCAATCAATTAAAACCATACAACTAGCACTAACCGGGAATGAAAGCAAAGGGAATTGATCAGCAGGTGATTTCCGGTTGTTTGTGATTGCCGACACACACACAAAAGAAAACTAGGGTTTTTGAAAAACTAACTGCCGGTTACAAGTATTACGTATTTAAACCTTTCACAGAAATGGGCCAAGCCCATTAGAGTAACTGGGCCGAAACATATCGAACAATGCCGAAGGATATGTTTCGAGCTCGAAGGTTATGTTTCGTGCACGAAGGATATGTTTCGTGGTCTTCGAATCGAAGGATATCCTTCGTGGTCCTTCGAGTCCTTCGATCTGTATGTTATCTTTCGAGGTCTAGACCAAAAGTTATTATGATAATAATAATAATTCTAATATTATATTCTATCACAGCAAATAATCACATATAGACAAAACGACAATACATTTCATTAACACACAACTTGTACAATTCAAGTCCACAATCCAAGCAACTAAACAGTCAAAGTCAGCGCGTATTTGATGCGAAAGTGAAAGTCAAAAACTCGAGTTGTCACATTATCCCCAACTTAAAAGAAATTTCGTCCCGAAATTTGGTACGCACTTACTGAGGAAGCTAGGTAAGTTACATCGTTCACTGGTTTTCCTGGGGTGTCACATCATCCCCCCGTTGATTTGGAATTTCGTCCCGAAATTCAGTAGTAGTAGCTTCAGCCTCAGAAGTGGATGCATTGGTTTCGAATAACTGAGGGTACTTTTCTTTCATCTGGTCTTCGCGTTCCCAGGTATACTCTGGGCCACGCTGGGAGTTCCAACGAACTCGAACAAGAGGGATTCTCTTGTGTTTGAGGACCTTAACATCCCGGTCCGTGATTTCAACTGGTTCCTCGACGAACTGCAACCGCTCGTCGATAGTGAGTTCCTTAAAAGGAACTATGAGGGTCTCATCTGATAGGCATTTCTTCAGATTCGACACGTGAAATACATTGTGAACTGCACCGAGTTCAGGAGGTAGGTTTAATCTGTAGGCTACCTTGCCAATCTTCTCAATGATCCCGAACGGTCCGACGTACCGCGGATTGAGTTTGCCCCGTTTACCAAAGCGTACCACACCCTTCCAGGGTGAAACTTTCAATAAAACCCGGTCCCCGACCTCAAATTCCAACGGTCTCTTACGCTTATCCGCGTAGGCTTTCTGACGGTCGCGCGCTGCCGCCATGCGTTGTCGTATCTGTGCTATCTTTTCTGTGGCGTCCACAACAATATCTGGACCCGTAATCTGACTATCCCCCACCTCTGCCCAACAGAGAGGTGACCGGCATTTACGTCCGTACAATGCCTCGAATGGAGCGGCTTGAATGCTGGTATGGTAACTGTTATTGTACGAGAACTCCACCAAAGGGAGGTGCTTTTCCCAGCCGTTGCCGAAATCGATAACACACGCTCGAAGCATGTCTTCTAGAGTTTGAATAGTTCGCTCAGACTGCCCATCCGTCTGAGGATGATATGCTGTGCTCATGTCTAATCGTGAGCCGAAAGATTTGTGCATCGCTTGCCAAAGCTCTGACGTGAATCGTGCATCGCGATCCGAAATAATAGAAGTGGGCACTCCGTGCCTCGAAACAACTTCTTTAAGGTAAACGTCTGCTAGGGTAGAAAACTTATCCGTTTCTTTGATAGCCAAGAAGTGAGCAGACTTTGTGAGTCGATCAACGATTACCCAAATAGTGTCATTCCCACGCTGGGATCTAGGTAAGCCCGTAACGAAATCCATGGAAATTTCTTCCCATTTCCACTGCGGTATCTTGGGCTGCTGCAGTAGGCCTGCTGGTTTCTGATATTCAACCTTGACTCTCGCACAGGTTAAGCATTTTCCAACGTAGGTGGCGATGTGAGCCTTCATACTAGGCCACCAATATGTTGTTTTGATATCGTGGTATATTTTATCTGCCCCTGGATGTACCGAGTAGCGAGACTTGTGCGCTTCATCCATCACAAGTTCGCGTAAGCCGCCATAAAGTGGGACCCAAATACGCCCCGTTACATAGTAAGCACCGTCTTCCTTTTGTTCCATGCGTTGCCTTGAACCGCGTAAGGCTTCAGCTTTGACGTTGTCAAGTTTCAGTGCTTCTAACTGAGCTGCTCGTATCTGTGCAGGAAGACTGGACTGAATGGTAAGCTGTAGCGCTCGCACGCGCTTAGGTAGGGTGTCTTTCCGACTGAGGGCATCAGCCACAACATTGGCCTTGCCTGGATGATACTTGATGGCGCATTCGTAGTCGTTCAGAAGTTCAACCCATCTTCGTTGACGCATATTCAAATCCTTTTGCTTAAGAATATGCTCGAGACTCCTGTGATCGGTGTAAATCGTGCACCGGGTACCGTACAGGTAGTGTCGCCATATCTTAAGCGCGAAAACAACAGCTCCCAGCTCTAAATCGTGCGTCGTGTAGTTCCGTTCATGAACCTTGAGTTGCCGAGAGGCGTATGCGATCACTTTATCCCGTTGCATCAATACACAACCAAGCCCTTGTATCGATGCGTCACAATAAACCACGAAGTCATCCGTACCCTCGGGCAGTGAGAGAATAGGCGCGCTGCAAAGCCTATCCTTTAAGTACTGAAAAGCGGTCTCCTGTGTATTACCCCATCTGTAAACGACACCTTTCTGTGTAAGCATAGTGAGTGGTTGCGCGATCTTGGAGAAGTCTTTAATAAATCGCCTGTAGTAACCTGCCAAACCCAAGAATTGGCGTATTTCTGTCGGTGTACGTGGTGCTGGCCAGTTTCTGATCGAATCAACCTTGGATGGATCGACATGAATCCCATCCTTGTTTACCACATGGCCTAAGAAGTGGACTTCACGAAGCCAGAAGTCGCATTTTGAAAACTTTGCGTACAGTTGCTCTTTTCGAAGAAGTTCCAAAATAATACGTAGATGCTGCTCGTGCTCCTCCTGACTCTTGGAGTAAATCAAAATGTCGTCGATGAAAACGATGACGAACTTGTCGAGATACGGTTTGCACACCCTGTTCATGAGATCCATGAAGACTGCAGGTGCGTTTGTAAGCCCGAATGGCATGACCAGAAACTCGTAGTGACCATAACGAGTTCTGAAAGCAGTTTTGGAGACGTCCTCATCCCGGACTCTCAGCTGATGATACCCTGACCTCAAATCGATCTTGGAATAGTAACACGACCCTTGCAACTGGTCGAATAAGTCATCTATGCGTGGAAGAGGATAACGGTTCTTCACCGTCACCTTGTTGAGTTCACGGTAGTCGATGCACATCCTGAACGTACCGTCTTTCTTCTTCACAAATAACACTGGAGCTCCCCAAGGCGAAGAGCTTGGACGAATAAAGCCCTTTTCCAAGAGCTCTTGCAGCTGTTTCGACAGTTCTTCCAGTTCGGTTGGAGCTAAACGATATGGTGCGCGGGCTATTGGCGCTGCTCCAGGTGCCAATTCGATCTGAAACTCGACTTGACGATGAGGCGGTAAGCCTGGTAAATCTTCAGGAAACACCTGAGGGAAGTCACGTACAACTGGGATATCCTCCAGCTTCTTTTCCTTTGCTGATGCATCAGTAACGAGAGCCAGAATGGCAGTATGCCCCTTTCGTAAACATTTCTGCGCCTTCAAGTAAGAGATGATGCCAACCACAGCACCACTCTTGTCGCCCTGAACTTCGAGAGGTTCTTGACTGGAGCGAGGAATACGAATAACCTTTTCCTTGCATAAGATCTCTGCGTGATGTTGAGATAACCAATCCATGCCGATGACGACGTCGAAGCTACCCAAGACTATGGGTATAAGATCAATCGTGAAAGTCTGACCCGCTAGAACAATGCTACAACCCTTGACTACATGAGCGGCTTCTACACTTTTACCATTTGCTAGTTCTACGACGTGTTTAGTGTCTAGAGGTGTTGGTGTACGTTTTAATAAGTTACTCATTTTCATGGACATATAACTTGTATCAGCACCCGAATCAAA
This sequence comes from Helianthus annuus, assembly GCF_002127325.2. Lineage (NCBI taxonomy): Eukaryota > Viridiplantae > Streptophyta > Magnoliopsida > Asterales > Asteraceae > Helianthus > Helianthus annuus. The sequence continues at coordinate 191,547,649 of NC_035448.2, forward strand.
TAAGACAGTAACGTAAATATCGTCGAGAAGGAACTTACCCATAACTACGTTAGGATCATTCACTGCATCTCCTCGACCCAACACAAATGCTCGACCACGAGCTTCATTGCCGTTGTTGTTGTTGTTGCCCCCATTATTGTTGTTATGGTTCCCGTTGCCCTGATGGTTGTTGTTGCGGTTCTGGTTCAACTGTGGGCAATCGCGTTTGAAGTGACCTTCAGCCCCACACTTATAACACCCCCTGTTGCCCTGTTGCTGATTCTGCTGATTCTGTGGAGCTGGTTGCTGAGGCTGCTGATTCTGATTTGCAGGGCGAGCGCTTCTACAATCTTTGGCCTCGTGACCCATCTTTAAACACCTTTGACAACGGCCCTTATTGCACTGGCCGCTGTGATGCCTGTTGCAGTTGTTACACTTTGGAAGGTTTCCTCGATACCCTCCCTGTCTGTGGCTGCTCGATGAGTGCTGACTGGGACTTTGGTAACTATCCGTCTTTCGCTGCTGAGACTGTGACTGTACCGATGCTGATCCCTTGCTAGAATCCCCCTCCCATTTTCTCTTACTTTCGCTGGGAGTGGCAAGTGTAGTAGTAGCAGTAGCGGTAGCGGTAGCACTGATACGCTTTGGCAGTTTGCCCTGGTCTACTGCCTGATCTGTGATGCGATGAGCGAGGCGCTGAATTTCTTGGATGTTGTTGAGGTTAGCCGACGTTACGTGGCTCTGGATCTCTGGCGCGAGCCCCTTGAGATACAACTCAATTCGCTTGTATGGAGGATCTACCATAGTTGGGCACAGCACAGCCAACTCATTTGACCTCTTGGTGTAAGCTTCAATTTCCGAACCAACCATCTTTAGATTATACAGCTCATCTTCTAGCTTGTGAATATCTTCACGCGTGCAATACTCACGTTTAATGAGTTCCTTAAAATCGTTCCATGGGGTGGCGTTAGCAGCTGCCAACCCAAGAATCTGCACCTGCGCGTTCCACCAGGTTAGCGCGATTCCTTCTAAAGTACCGGTGGCAAACTTGACCTTGCGAGCCTCAGGGCACTCGCACATCTCAAATACTGATTCTAGCTTCTCGAACCAGTGGAGGAGTCCAACCGCTCCCTCTGTGCCGCTGAAAGAGCTTGGGCGACAGTCCATAAAGTTCTTGAAAGTGCACCCAGGTTGTTGCTGAGCGGGTTGACCTGCTTGTGTACGAATAGGGCAAAGTTAAGTACAGGAATTAATGTAGGATCTAAAGATCCTAGGGTCTATACTGCAGGGTATACTACCTGCTTGTGCGGCTGCAACCGCCGCAGCAACGAGTGCCTCTAGCTGGGCTTGTGTCATGTTAATTCGTGCGGCCATTGATCTTCACATCAAAGGCAACATTAGTGAGAAAGGTTCGCGAATAGTGCGATGACAGAAGAGTGTAAGCACATAAGTATTCTCATGCAATGTCAAGTTGTGAGCAAGTAATGTAAGCATACTACGAGCAAAGTCATATGCTAATTCTAGCATGTAGGCAATAAACATAAACCTTATTACCTAGGAAGTTGAGTCTTGCACGTGGAGCGAAGCGTCGTTGTGGATCGTTGAGAGCACTGTTCTGGTTATAGTCTGGTTTTAATAAAAACGTTTTCCCATATTAAAACCAAGTTCTCTATAACCGATGGCTCTGATACCAATCTGTCACACCCCCAAAATCCATCTGTGGAGTATCACCGCTTGGGAGCGTGACTGACCAGGATCAAGCCACCAATCATATTGAACATGCATTTAATATTAAGTAAGATAAAAGAAACCCATCCATTCAATACAAAAGGTGTTCAAAACATATCATCGTTTTAAAGCGTAGCGGAAGCATAGTAAAGAAACCAACAGTAGTAAATAGTTTAAGCGTTGTAACAGTTCAACATAAGAAACACGATCCTCGTCCACAACGACCCGCCTCTCCAATGCAAGCTCCCAGTACCTAACGATCTGCAAGGCATGTAACAGAATGATCAACAAACTAGTTGAGCGAGTTCACAGTAAGTAAATGTGTAACAGTAAGTAACAGGTGGCTCTACAGGGCCGATAGTAAGTTATGCTGGTGGGGGCTTCCCATGTTAAGTGACCACTAGACTGTTCGTATTATTATCCCTGTTCTTCGTCCGAGAACAGAAGTGTGTATAAAGTGTGCGTAGGTTTTACGCACGTATCCTTCGTAACCTGAGGATAGAAGTAAGTAATGCGTACACGTAGGTTTTACGTGCGTATCCTTCGTAACCGAGGATAGAATGGCATGTGAACCCGTAGGTGTTATCCCAACCTACGTAACCGTCCTGACATCCGAGGACATGATAGGTGATAGTCTAGTAAAGCATATGTACGTTCCTTTCAATAATAACCTTTAACCCATTCCCACAACCCGGGAATCCCATGCCTTAGTAGGAGTGTGAACTCACCTTGGTTTGCTCGGTATGCTAAGTTATGCACTCACAAGTAATTAATCACGTCCTAGTGTAAGCACGTATAACAAATCAGTTCATGTTCGCAATTGTACGCATGCAGTTTAATGTTCACATAACAGTCAGTTGCATAACAGCACACACGTATTATTTCACCTTGCACGAATACAGATGCTAACATTCATCTCTAAGCATGGCATGCCAATTAAATCCAGCATATAATCAATCAGTCAAAGTATGTTCATAATCCCTAACATCCTTCGAATCCAGTCACTATCTTTCGACAACAGTAATCACAATTATCTTTCGGAAACAATTATCACAATTATCCTTCAGACCAATGTTATGTTCCGAATCCTATGTCATCTTTCGGCCAACCTATCTTTCGGTCCAACTATCTTTCGGTCCAACTATCTGTCGGTCCAACTATCTTTCGGTCCAATAATGGTTCGGTCAAACTAGTATCTTTCGGTCAAACTATGTTTCGAGCCATTGATATCTTTCGGTCATAGCAGTTACGTTTATTCCAAGTTTACCCGATTATCATTTAACACCGATTTCACAATTCTACCAACACCAACAAGATCAAACAAGCATAATCACAATGTTTCACTCAAGAACCCTAATTCGATCATAAGAACAAAATCACTTAATCATGTTATGATCCAATTTCATAAGCATACACGTATGGCCGATTATCAAACATCAATACATATCGATCACCCTGACCTGATTACCCAGCCGATTAACAACCAATTCACAGCATTGATCATGAAATCATATTAGTCATCATCATGCTAGTCGATTATCAAACATGAAATCTAATGTTACTATACACAATCCAGATCTATAACATGGCAGCCGATTCAAACAAGCTTAGTCAGACATCCTTAATTATTCAAATCATGCGATCATATAATCCAAAACATGCAACAATATCATCATTCAATCAATTAAAACCATACAACTAGCACTAACCGGGAATGAAAGCAAAGGGAATTGATCAGCAGGTGATTTCCGGTTGTTTGTGATTGCCGACACACACACAAAAGAAAACTAGGGTTCTTGAAAAACTAACTGCCGGTTACAAGTATTACGTATTTAAACCTTTCACAGAAATGGGCCAAGCCCATTAGAGTAACTGGGCCGAAACATATCGAACAATGCCGAAGGATATGTTTCGAGCTCGAAGGTTATGTTTCGTGCACGAAGGATATGTTTCGTGGTCTTCGAATCGAAGGCTATCCTTCGTGGTCCTTCGAGTCCTTCGGTCTGTATGTTATCTTTCGAGGTCTAGACCAAAAGTTATTATGATAATAATAATAATTCTAATATTATATTCTATCACAGCAAATAATCACATATAGACAAAACGACAATACATTTCATTAACACACAACTTGTACAATTCAAGTCCACAACCAAGCAACTAAACAGTCAAAGTCAGCGCGTATTTGATGCGAAAGTGAAAGTCAAAAACTCGAGTTGTCACAGTATGTCTTTTACTTACTACGACCTGACCAACGTGAAACATCCTTTAGAAGATGCCGCCGAGACATGGCCCACGCATGCCTACCAACGAGGCAGAACTCCAACAAATCATTGCTGCTGCCATAGCAAAGTATGCGGCCTCACAAGGAGGAACCAGCGGAAGCAACTCGAACAACAACGGCAATAACAATCCACCCCATGGTAATGTTAAGTCGTTTGAGACATTTGGATATTTTTAGCACATTCGCTAATACCATTTGTATATTCTAACGTATGTGCAGGGTGCACTTACAAGCTGTTCCTCGACTGCAAGCCCGTGAACTTCGACGGCACTGGAGGTGCTGTAGCGTTTGTCCTGGTGGAACTTACATTTCAGGGCTATTCCTGGACGGAGCCCTATCCTGGTGGAACTTACAAGTGTAAACTCTTGGTGAAGCCGCTGCTTATCCGATGACATGGAATAAGCTGAAGGAGCTCATGCGAAGAAAGTACTGCTCACGTGCTGAGATTCAGAA